>NW_027328325.1:602220-903330 GCF_047675955.1 Chlorocebus sabaeus | reverse complement strand
TTGAACGGAAGATATTTCCTTTTTCACCATAGCCCTCTATGGGCTTCCAAATATCCCTTTGCCAATTCCACAAGAACAGTCTTAGCGAAAGGCTTCTTGAAGGGAAAGATGTAACTCTGTGAGATGAATTAACAGAACACAGAACAGTTTCTCAGAAAGCTTCTTTCCAGTTTTGAACGGAAGATATTTTCTTTTTCACCATAGCCTTCTATGGGCTTCCAAATATCCCTTTGCCAATTCCACAAGAACAGCCTTAGCGAAAGACTTCTTGAAGGGAAAGATGTAACTCTGTGAGATGAATTAACAGAACACAGAGCAGTTTCTCAGAAAGCTTCTTTCCAGTTTTGAACGGAAGATATTTCCTTTTACACCATAGCCCTCTATGGGCTTCCAAATATCCCTTTGCCAATTCCAGAAGAACAGCCTTAGCGAAAGGCTTTTTGAAGGGAAAGATGTAACTCTGTGAGATGAATTAACAGAACACAGAGCAGTTTCTCAGAAAGTTTCTTTCAAGTTTTGAACGGAAGATATTTCCTTTTTCACCATAGCCCTCTATGGGCTTCCAAATATCGCTTTGCCAATTCCACAAGAATAGCCTTAGTGAAAGGCTTCTTGAAGGGAAAGATGTAGCTCTGTGAGATGAATTAACAGAACACGGAGCAGTTTCTTACAAAGCTTGTTTCCAGTTTTGAACGGAAGATATTTCCTTTTTCACCATAGCCCTCTATGGGCTTCCAAATATCCCTTTGCCAATTCCACAAGAACAGCCTTCGCGAAAGGCTTCTTGAAGGGAAAGATGTAACTCTGTGAGATGAATTTACAGAACACAGAGCAGTTTCTCAGAAAGCTTCTTTCCAGTTTTGAAAGGAAGATATTTCCTTTTTCACCATAGCCCTCTATGGGCTTCCAAATATCTCTTTGCCAATTCCACAAGAACAGCCTTAGCGAAAGGCTTCTTGAAGAGAAAGATGTAACTCTGTGAGATGAATTAACAGAACACAGAACAGTTTCTCAGAAAGCTTCTTTCCAGTTTTGAACGGAAGATATTTCCTTTTTCACCATAGCCCTCTATGGGCTTCCAAATATCCCTTTGCCAATTCCACAGGAACAGCCTTAGCGAAAGGCTTCTTGAAGGGAAAGATGTAACTCTGTGAGATGAATTAACAGAACACAGAGCAGTTTCTCAGAAAGCTTCTTTCCAGTTTTGAACGGAAGATATTTCCTTTTTCACCATAGCCCTCTATGGGCTTCCAAATATCCCTTTGCCATTTGCACAAGAACAGCCTTAGCGAAAGGCTTGTTGAAGGGAACGATGTAACTCTGTGAGATGAATTAACAGAACACAGAGCAGTTTCTCAGAAAGATTCTTTCCAGTTTTGAACGGAAGATATTTCCTTTTTCACCATAGCCCTCTAAGGGCTTCCAAATATCCCTTTGCCAATTCCACAAGAACAGCCTTAGCGAAAGGCTTCTTGAAGGGAAAGATGTAACTCTGTGAGATGAATTAACAGAACACAGAGCAGTTTCTCAGAAAGCTTCTTTCCAGTTTGGAACTGAAGATATTTCCTTTTTCAACATAGCCCACTATGGGCTTCCAAATATCCCTTTGCCAATTCCACAAGAACAGCCTTAGCGAAAGGCTTCTTGAAGGGAAAGATGCAACTCTGTGAGATGAATTAACAGAACACAGAGCAGATTCTCAGAAAGCTTCTTTCCAGTTTTGAACGGAAGATATTTCCTTTTTCACCATAGCCCTCTATGGGCTTCCAAATATCCCTTTGCCAATTCCACAAGAACAGCCTTAGCGAAAGACTTCTTGAAGGGAAAGATGTAACTCTGTGTGATGAATGAACAGAACACAGAGCAGTTTCTCAGAGAGCTTCTTTCCAGTTATGAACGGAAGATATTTCCTTTTTCACCATAGCCCTCTATGGGCTTCCAAATATCCCTATGCCAATTCCACAAGAACAGCCTTAGCGAAAGGCTTTTTGAAGGGAAAGATGTAACTCAGTGAGATGAATTAACAGAACACAGAGCAGTTTCTCAGAAAGCTTCTTTCCAGTTTTGAACGGAAGATATTTCCTTTTTCACCATAGACCTCTATGGGCTTCCAAATATCCCTTTGCCAATTCCACAAGAAGAGCCTTAGTGAAAGGCTTCCTGAAGGGAAAGATGTAACTCTGTGAGATGAATTAACAGAACACGGAGCAGTTTCTTACAAACCTTGTTTCCAGTTTTGAACGGAAGATATTTCCTTTTTCACCATAGCCCTCTATGGGCTTCCAAATATCCCTTTGCGAAATCCACAAGAACAGCCTTAGCGAAAGGCTTCTTGAAGGAAAAGATGTAACTCTGTGAGATGAATTAACAGAACACAGAGCAGTTTCTCAAAAGGCTTGTTTCCAGTTTTCAACGGAAGATATTTCCTTTTTCACCATAGCCCTCTATGGGCTTCCAAATATCCCTTTGCCAATTCCACAAGAACAGCCTTAGCGAAAGGCTTCTTGAAGGGAAAGATGTAACTCTGTGAGACGAATTAACAGAACTCAGAGCAGTTTCTCAGAAAGCTTCTTTCCAGTTTTGAACGGAAGATATTTCCTTTTTCACCATAGCCCACTATGGGCTTCCAAATATCCCTTTGCCAATTCCACAAGAACAGCCTTAGCGAAAGGCTTCTTGGAGGGAAAGATGTAACTCTGTGAGATGAATTAACAGAACTCAGAGCAGTTTCTCAGAAAGCTTCTTTCCAGTTTTGAACGGAAGTTATTTCCTTTTTCACCATAGCCCTCTATGGGCTTCCAAATATCCCTTTGCCAATTCCACAAGAACAGCCTTAGTGAAAGGCTTCTTGAAGGGAAAGATGTAACTCTGTGAGATGAATTAACAGAACACAGAGCAGTTTCTCAGAAAGCTTCTTTCCAGTTTTGAACGGAAGATATTTCCTTTTTCACCATAGCCCTCTATGGGCTTCCAAATATCCCTTTGCCAATTCCACAAAACATCCTTAGCGAAAGGCTTTTTGAAGGGAAAGATGTAACTCAGTGAGATGAATTAACAGAACACAGAGCAGTTTCTCAGAAAGCTTCTTTCCAGTTTTGAACGGAAGATATTTCCTTTTTCACCATAGCCCTCTATGGGCTTCCAAATATCCCTTTGCCAATTCCACAAGAAGAGCCTTAGTGAAAGGCTTCCTGAAGGGAAAGATGTAACTCTGTGAGATGAATTAACAGAACACGGAGCAGTTTCTAACAAACCTTGTTTCCAGTTTTGAACGGAAGATATTTCTTTTTCACCATAGCCCTCTATGGGCTTCCAAATATCCCTTTTCCAATTCCACAAGAACAGTCTTAGCGAAAGGCTTCTTGAAGGGAAAGATGTAACTCTGTGAGATGAATTAACAGAACACAGAACAGTTTCTCAGAAAGATTCTTTCCAGTTTTGAACGGAAGATATTTTCTTTTACACCATAGCCCTCTATGGGCTTCCAAATATCCCTTTGCCAATTCCACAAGAACAGCCTTAGCGAAAGACTTCTTGAAGGGAAAGATGTAACTCTGTGAGATGAATTAACAGAACACAGAGCAGTTTCTCAGAAAGTTTCTTTCCAGTTTTGAACGGAAGATATTTCCTTTTTCACGATAGCCCTCTATGGGCTTCCAAATATCCCTTTGCCAATTCCACAAGAACAGCCTTAGTGAAAGGCTTCTTGAAGGGAAAGATGTAACTCTGTGAGATGAATTAACAGAACACAGAGCAATTTCTCAGAAAGCTTCTTTCCAGTTTTGAACGGAAGATATTTCCTTTTTCACCATAGCCCTCTATGGGCTTCCAAATATCCCTTTGCCAATTCCACAAGAACAGCCTTAGCGAAAGGCTTCTTGAAGGGAAAGATGTAACTCTGTGAGATGAATTAACAGAACACAGAGCAGTTTCTCAAAAGGCTTGTTTCCAGTTTTCAACGGAAGATATTTCCTTTTTCACCATAGCCCTTTATGGGCTTCCAAATATCCCTTTGCCAATTCCACAAGAACAGCCTTAGCGAAAGGCTTCTTGAAGGGAAAGATGTAACTCTGTGAGACGAATTAACAGAACTCAGAGCAGTTTCTCAGAAAGCTTCTTTCCAGTTTTGAACGGAAGATATTCCCTTTTTCACCATAGCCCTCTATGGGCTTCCAAATATCCCTTTGCCAATTCCCCAAGAACAGCCTTAGCGAAAGGCTTCTTGGAGGGAAAGATGTAACTCTGTGAGATGAATTAACAGAACTCAGAGCAGTTTCTCAGAAAGCTTCTTTCCAGTTTTGAACGGAAGTTATTTCCTTTTTCACCATAGCCCTCTATGGGCTTCCAAATATCCCTTTACCAATTCCACAAGAACAGCCTTAGTGAAAGGCTTCTTGAAGGGAAAGATGTAACTCTGTGAGATGAATTAACAGAACACAGAGCAGTTTCTCAGATAGCTTCTTTCCAGTTTTCAACGGAAGATATTTCCTTTTTCACCATAGCCCTCTATGGGCTTCCAAATATCCCTTTTCCAATTCCACAAGAACAGTCTTAGCGAAAGGCTTCTTGAAGGGAAAGATGTAACTCTGTGAGATGAATTAACAGAACACAGAACAGTTTCTCAGAAAGCTTCTTTCCAGTTTTGAACGGAAGATATTTCCTTTTTCACCATAGCCCTCTATGGGCTTCCAAATATCCCTTTGCCAATTCCACAAGAACAGCCTTAGCGAAATACTTCTTGAAGGGAAAGATGTAACTCTGTGAGATGAATTAACAGAACACAGAGCAGTTTCTCAGAAAGTTTCTTTCCAGTTTTGAACGGAAGATATTTCCTTTTTCACCATAGCCCTCTATGGGCTTCCAAATATCCCTTTGCCAATTCCACAAGAACAGCCTTAGTGAAAGGCTTCTTGAAGGGAAAGATGTAACTCTGTGAGATGAATTAACAGACCACAGAGCTGTTTCTCAGAAAGCTTCTTTCGCGGTTTGAACGGAAGATATTTCCTTTTTCACCATAGCCCTCTATGGGCTTCCAAATATCCCTTTGCCAATTCCACAAGAACAGCCTTAGCGAAAGGCTTCTTGAAGGGAAAGATGTAACTCTGTGAGATGAATTAACAGAACACAGAGCAGTTTCTCAGAAAGCTTCTTTCCAGTTTTGAACGGAAGATATTTCTTTTTCACCATAGCCCTCTATGGGCTTCCAAATATCCCTTTGCCAATTCCACAAGAATAGCCTAAGTGAAAGGCTTCCTGAAGGGAAAGATGTAACTCTGTGAGATGAATTAACAGAACACGGAGCAGTTTCTTACAAACATTGTTTGCAGTTTTGAACGGAAGATATTTCCTTTTTCACCATAGCCCTCTATGGGCTTCCAAATATCCCTTTGCCAATTCCACAAGAACAGCCTTAGCGAAAGGCTTCTTGAAGGGAAAGATGCAACTCTGTGAGATGAATAAACAGAACACAGAGCAGATTCTCAGAAAGTTTCTTTCCAGTTTTGAACGGAAGATATTTCCTTTTTCACCATAGCCCTCTATGGGCTTCCAAATATCCCTTTGCCAATTCCACAAGAACAGCCTTAGGGAAAGGCTTCCTGAAGGAAATGATGTAACTCTGTGAGATGAATTAACAGAACACAGAGCAGTTTCTCAGAAAGCTTCTTTCCAGTTTTCAACGGAAGATATTTCCTTTTTCACGATAGCCCTCTATGGGCTTCCAAATATCCCTATGCCAATTACACAAGAACAGCCTTAGCGAAAGGCTTCTTGAAGGGAAAGATGTAACTCTGTGAGATGAATTAACAGAACACAGAGCAGTTTCTCAGAAAGCTTCTTTCCAGTTTTGAACGGAAGATATTTCCTTTTTCACCATAGCCCTCTATGGGCTTGCAAATATCCCTTTGCCAATTCCACAAGAACAGCCTTAGCGAAAGGCTTGTTGAAGGGAACGATGTAACTCTGTGAGATGAATTAACAGAACACAGAGCAGTTTCTCAGAAAGATTCTTTCCAGTTTTGAACGGAAGATATTTCCTTTTTCACCATAGCCCTATAAGGGCTTCCAAATATCCCTTTGCCAATTCCACAAGAACAGCCTTAGCGAAAGGCTTCTTGAAGGGAAAGATGTAACTCTGTGAGATGAATTAACAGAACACAGAGCAGTTTCTCAGAAAGCTTCTTTCCAGTTTGGAACTGAAGATATTTCCTTTTTCAACATAGCCCACTATGGGCTTCCAAATATCCCTTTGCCAATTCCACAAGAACAGCCTTAGCGAAAGGCTTCTTGAAGGGAAAGATGCAACTCTGTGAGATGAATTAACAGAACACAGAGCAGATTCTCAGAAAGCTTCTTTCCAGTTTTGAACGGAAGATATTTCCTTTTTCACCATAGCCCTCTATGGGCTTCCAAATATCCCTTTGCCAATTCCACAAGAACAGCCTTAGCGAAAGACTTCTTGAAGGGAAAGATGTAACTCTGTGTGATGAATGAACAGAACACAGAGCAGTTTCTCAGAAAGCTTCTTTCCAGTTATGAACGGAAGATATTTCCTTTTTCACCATAGCCCTCTATGGGCTTCCAAATATCCCTATGCCAATTCCACAAGAACAGCCTTAGCGAAAGGCTTTTTGAAGGGAAAGATGTAACTCAGTGAGATGAATTAACAGAACACAGAGCAGTTTCTCAGAAAGCTTCTTTCCAGTTTTGAACGGAAGATATTTCCTTTTTCACCATAGACCTCTATGGGCTTCCAAATATCCCTTTGCCAATTCCACAAGAAGAGCCTTAGTGAAAGGCTTCCTGAAGGGAAAGATGTAACTCTGTGAGATGAATTAACAGAACACGGAGCAGTTTCTTACAAACCTTGTTTCCAGTTTTGAACGGAAGATATTTCCTTTTTCACCATAGCCCTCTATGGGCTTCCAAATATCCCTTTGCGAAATCCACAAGAACAGCCTTAGCGAAAGGCTTCTTGAAGGGAAAGATGTAACTCTGTGAGATGAATTAACAGAACACAGAGCAGTTTCTCAGAAAGCTTCTTTCCAGTTTTGAACGGAAGATATTTCCTTTTTCACCATAGCCCTCTATGGGCTTCCAAATATCCCTTTGCCAATTGCACAAGAACAGCCTTAGCGAAAGGCTTCTTGAAGGGAAAGATGTAACTCTGTGAGATGAATTAACAGAACACAGAGCAATTTCTCAGAAAGATTCTTTCCAGTTTTGAACAGAAGATATTTCCTTTTTCACCATAGCCCTCTATGGGCTTCCAAATATCCCTTTGCCAATTCCACAAGAACAGCCTTAGCGAAAGGCTTCTTGAAGGGAGAGATGTAACTCTGTGAGATGAATTAACAAAACACCGAGCAGTTTCTCAAAAGGCTTCTATCCAGTTTTGAACGGAAGATATTTCCTTTTTCACCATAGCCCTCTATGGGCTTCCAAATATCCCTTTGCCAATTCCAGAAGAACAGCCTTAGCGAAAGGCTTCTTGAAGGGAAAGATGTAACTCTGTGAGATGAATTAACAGAACAGAGAGCAGTTTCTCAGAAAGCTTCTTTCCAGTTTTGAACGGAAGATATTTCCTTTTTCACCATAGCCCTCTATGGGCTTCCAAATATCCCTTTGCCAATTCCACAAGAACAGCCTTAGCGAAAGGCTTCTTGAAGGGAAAGATGTAACTCTGTGAGATGAATTAACAGAACTCAGAGCAGTTTCTCAGAAAGCTTCTTTCCAGTTTTGAACGGAAGATATTTCCTTTTTCACCATAGCCTTCTATGGGCTTCCAAATATCCCTTTGCCAATTCCACAAGAACAGCCTTAGCGAAAGGCTTCTTGAAGAGAAAGATGTAACTCTGTGAGATGAATTAACGGAACACAGAGCAGTTTCTCAGAAAGCTTCTTTCCAGTTTTGAACGGAAGATATTTCCTTTTTCACCATAGCCCTCTATGGGCTTCCAAATATCCCTTTGCCAATTCCACAAGAACAGCCTTAGCGAAAGGCTTCTTGAAGGAAAAGATGTAACTCTGTGAGATGAATTAACAGAACACAGAGCAGTTTCTCAAAAGGCTTGTTTCCAGTTTTCAACGGAAGATATTTCCTTTTTCACCATAGCCCTCTATGGGCTTCCAAATATCCCTTTGCCAATTCCACAAGAACAGCCTTAGCGAAAGGCTTCTTGAAGGGAAAGATGTAACTCTGTGAGACGAATTAACAGAACTCAGAGCAGTTTCTCAGAAAGCTTCTTTCCAGTTTTGAACGGAAGATATTTCCTTTTTCACCATAGCCCACTATGGGCTTCCAAATATCCCTTTGCCAATTCCACAAGAACAGCCTTAGCGAAAGGCTTCTTGGAGGGAAAGATGTAACTCTGTGAGATGAATTAACAGAACTCAGAGCAGTTTCTCAGAAAGCTTCTTTCCAGTTTTGAACGGAAGTTATTTCCTTTTTCACCATAGCCATCTATGGGCTTCCAAATATCCCTTTGCCAATTCCACAAGAACAGCCTTAGTGAAAGGCTTCTTGAAGGGAAAGATATAACTCTGTGAGATGAATTAACAGAACACAGAGCAGTTTCTCAGAAAGCTTCTTTCCAGTTTTGAACGGAAGATATTTCCTTTTTCACCATAGCCCTCTATGGGCTTCCAAATATCCCTTTGCCAATTCCACAAGAACAGCCTTAGCGAAAGGCTTTTTGAAGGGAAAGATGTAACTCAGTGAGATGAATTAACAGAACACAGAGCAGTTTCTCAGAAAGCTTCTTTCCAGTTTTGAACGGAAGATATTTCCTTTTTCACCATAGCCCTCTATGGGCTTCCAAATATCCCTTTGCCAATTCCACAAGAAGAGCCTTAGTGAAAGGCTTCCTGAAGGGAAAGATGTAACTCTGTGAGATGAATTAACAGAACACGGAGCAGTTTCTAACAAACCTTGTTTCCAGTTTTGAACGGAAGATATTTCTTTTTCACCATAGCCCTCTATGGGCTTCCAAATATCCCTTTGCCAATTCCACAAGAACAGTCTTAGCGAAAGGCTTCTTGAAGGGAAAGATGTAACTCTGTGAGATGAATTAACAGAACACAGAACAGTTTCTCAGAAAGATTCTTTCCAGTTTTGAACGGAAGATATTTTCTTTTACACCATAGCCCTCTATGGGCTTCCAAATATCCCTTTGCCAATTCCACAAGAACAGCCTTAGCGAAAGACTTCTTGAAGGGAAAGATGTAACTCTGTGAGATGAATTAACAGAACACAGAGCAGTTTCTCAGAAAGTTTCTTTCCAGTTTTGAACGGAAGATATTTCCTTTTTCACGATAGCCCTCTATGGGCTTCCAAATATCCCTTTGCCAATTCCACAAGAACAGCCTTAGTGAAAGGCTTCTTGAAGGGAAAGATGTAACTCTGTGAGATGAATTAACAGAACACAGAGCAGTTTCTCAGAAAGCTTCTTTCCAGTTTTGAACGGAAGATATTTCCTTTTTCACCATAGCCCTCTATGGGCTTCCAAATATCCCTTTGCCAATTCCACAAGAACAGCCTTAGCGAAAGGCTTCTTGAAGGGAAAGATGTAACTCTGTGAGATGAATTAACAGAACACAGAGCAGTTTCTCAAAAGGCTTGTTTCCAGTTTTCAACGGAAGATATTTCCTTTTTCACCATAGCCCTCTATGGGCTTCCAAATATCCCTTTGCCAATTCCACAAGAACAGCCTTAGCGAAAGGCTTCTTGAAGGGAAAGATGTAACTCTGTGAGACGAATTAACAGAACTCAGAGCAGTTTCTCAGAAAGCTTCTTTCCAGTTTTGAACGGAAGATATTCCCTTTTTCACCATAGCCCTCTATGGGCTTCCAAATATCCCTTTGCCAATTCCCCAAGAACAGCCTTAGCGAAAGGCTTCTTGGAGGGAAAGATGTAACTCTGTGAGATGAATTAACAGAACTCAGAGCAGTTTCTCAGAAAGCTTCTTTCCAGTTTTGAACGGAAGTTATTTCCTTTTTCACCATAGCCCTCTATGGGCTTCCAAATATCCCTTTACCAATTCCACAAGAACAGCCTTAGTGAAAGGCTTCTTGAAGGGAAAGATGTAACTCTGTGAGATGAATTAACAGAACACAGAGCAGTTTCTCAGATAGCTTCTTTCCAGTTTTCAACGGAAGATATTTCCTTTTTCACCATAGCCCTCTATGGGCTTCCAAATATCCCTTTTCCAATTCCACAAGAACAGTCTTAGCGAAAGGCTTCTTGAAGGGAAAGATGTAACTCTGTGAGATGAATTAACAGAACACAGAACAGTTTCTCAGAAAGCTTCTTTCCAGTTTTGAACGGAAGATATTTCCTTTTTCACCATAGCCCTCTATGGGCTTCCAAATATCCCTTTGCCAATTCCACAAGAACAGCCATAGCGAAATACTTCTTGAAGGGAAAGATGTAACTCTGTGAGATGAATTAACAGAACACAGAGCAGTTTCTCAGAAAGTTTCTTTCCAGTTTTGAACGGAAGATATTTCCTTTTTCACCATAGCCCTCTATGGGCTTCCAAATATCCCTTTGCCAATTCCACAAGAACAGCCTTAGTGAAAGGCTTCTTGAAGGGAAAGATGTAACTCTGTGAGATGAATTAACAGACCACAGAGCTGTTTCTCAGAAAGCTTCTTTCGCGGTTTGAACGGAAGATATTTCCTTTTTCACCATAGCCCTCTATGGGCTTCCAAATATCCCTTTGCCAATTCCACAAGAACAGCCTTAGCGAAAGGCTTCTTGAAGGGAAAGATGTAACTCTGTGAGATGAATTAACAGAACACAGAGCAGTTTCTCAGAAAGCTTCTTTCCAGTTTTGAACGGAAGATATTTCTTTTTCACCATAGCCCTCTATGGGCTTCCAAATATCCCTTTGCCAATTCCACAAGAATAGCCTAAGTGAAAGGCTTCCTGAAGGGAAAGATGTAACTCTGTGAGATGAATTAACAGAACACGGAGCAGTTTCTTACAAACATTGTTTGCAGTTTTGAACGGAAGATATTTCCTTTTTCACCATAGCCCTCTATGGGCTTCCAAATATCCCTTTGCCAATTCCACAAGAACAGCCTTAGCGAAAGGCTTCTTGAAGGGAAAGATGCAACTCTGTGAGATGAATAAACAGAACACAGAGCAGATTCTCAGAAAGTTTCTTTCCAGTTTTGAACGGAAGATATTTCCTTTTTCACCATAGCCCTCTATGGGCTTCCAAATATCCCTTTGCCAATTCCACAAGAACAGCCTTAGGGAAAGGCTTCTTGAAGGGAAATATGTAACTCTGTGAGATGGATTTACAGAACACAGAGCAGTTTCTCAGAAAGCTTCTTTCCAGTTTTCAACGGAAGATATTTCCTTTTTCACGATAGCCCTCTATGGGCTTCCAAATATCCCTATGCCAATTACACAAGAACAGCCTTAGCGAAAGGCTTCTTGAAGGGAAAGATGTAACTCTGTGGGATGAATTAACAGAACACAGAGCAGTTTCTCAGAAAGCTTCTTTCCAGTTTTGAACGGAAGATATTTCCTTTTTCACCATAGCCCTCTATGGGCTTCCAAATATCCCTTTGCCAATTCCACAAGAACAGCCTTAGCGAAAGGCTTCTTGAAGGGAAAGATGTAACTCTGTGAGATGAATTAACAGAACACAGAGCAGTTTCTCAAAAGGCTTGTTTCCACTTTTCAACGGAAGATATTTCCTTTTTCACCATAGCCCTCTATGGGCTTCCAAATATCCATTTGCCAATTCCACAAGAACAGCCTTAGCGAAAGGCTTCTTGAAGGGAAAGATGTAATTCTGTGAGATGAATTAACAGAACTCAGAGCAGTTTCTCAGAAAGCTTCTTTCCAGTTTTGAACGGAAGATATTTCCTTTTTCACCATAGCCCTCTATGGGCTTCCAAATATCCCTTTGCCAATTCCACAAGAACAGCCTTAGCGAAAGGCTTCTTGAAGGGAAAGATGTAACTCTGTGAGATGAATTAACAGAACACAGAGCAGTTTCTCAGAAAGCTTCTTTCCAGTTTTGAACGGAAGTTATTTCCTTTTTCACCATAGCCCTCTATGGGCTTCCAAATATCCCTTTGCCAATTCCACAAGAACAGCCTTAGCGAAAGGCTTCTTGAAGGGAAAGATGCAACTCTGTGAGATGAATTAAAAGAACACAGAGCAGATTCTCAGAAAGCTTCTTTCCAGTTTTGAACGGAAGATATTTCCTTTTTCACCATAGCCCTCTATGGGCTTCCAAATATCCCTTTGCCAATTCCACAAGAAGAGCCTTAGTGAAAGGCTTCCTGAAGGGAAAGATGTAACTCTGTGAGATGAATTAACAGAACACGGAGCACTTTCTTACAAAACTTGTTTCCAGTTTTGAACGGAAGATATTTCCTTTTTCACCATAGCCCTCTATGGGCTTCCTAATATCCCTTTGCGAAATCCACAAGAACAGCCTTAGCGAAAGGCTTCTTGAAGGGAAAGATGTAACTCTGTGAGATGAATTAACAGAACACAGAGCAGTTTCTCAGAAAGCTTCTTTCCAGTTTTGAACGGAAGATATTTCCTTTTTCACCATAGCCCTCTATGGGCTTCCAAATATCCCTTTGCCAATTGCACAAGAACAGCCTTAGCGTAAGGCTTCTTGAAGGGAAAGATGTAACTCTGTGAGATGAATTAACAGAACACAGAGCAATTTCTCAGAAAGATTCTTTCCAGTTTTGAACGGAAGATATTTCCTTTTTCACCATAGCCCTCTAGGGGCTTCCAAATATCCCTTTGCCAATTCCACAAGAACAGCCTTAGCGAAAGGCTTCTTGAAGGGAGAGATGTAACTCTGTGAGATGAATTAACAGAACACAGAGCAGTTTCTCAAAAGGCTTCTTTCCAGTTTTGAACGGAAGATATTTCCTTTTTCACCATAGCCCTCTATGGGCTTCCAAATATCCCTTTGCCAATTCCACAAGAACAGCCTTAGCGAAAGGCTTCTTGAAGGGAAAGATGTAACTCTGTGAGATGAATTAACAGAACAGAGAGCAGTTTCTCAGAAAGCTTCTTTCCAGTTTTGAACGGAAGATATTTCCTTTTTCACCATAGCCCTCTATGGGCTTCCAAATATCCCTTTGCCAATTCCACAAGAACAGCCTTAGCGAAAGGCTTCTTGAAGGGAAAGATGTAACTCTGTGAGATGAATTAACAGAACACAGAGCAGTTTCTCAGAAAGCTTCTTTCCAGTTTTGAACGGAAGATATTTCCTTTTTCACCATAGCCCTCTATGGGCTTCCAAATATCCCTTTGCCAATTCCACAAGAACATCCTTAGCGAAAGGCTTCTTGAAGGGAAAGATGTAACTCTGTGAGATGAATTAACAGAACACAGAGCAGTTTCTCAAAAGGCTTGTTTCCAGTTTTCAACGGAAGATATTTCCTTTTTCACCATAGCCCTCTATGGGCTTCCAAATATCCCTTTGCCAATTCCACAAGAACAGCCTTAGCGAAAGGCTTCTTGAAGGGAAAGATGTAACTCTGTGAGATGAATTAACAGAACACAGAGCAGTTTCTCAGAAAGCTTCTTTCCAGTTTTGAACGGAAGATATTTCCTTTTTCACCATAGCCCTCTATGGGCTTCCAAATATCCCTTTGCCAATTCCACAAGAACATCCTTAGCGAAAGGCTTCTTGAAGGGAAAGATGTAACTCTGTGAGATGAATTAACAGAACACAGAGCAGTTTCTCAAAAGGCTTGTTTCCAGTTTTCAACGGAAGATATTTCCTTTTTCACCATAGCCCTCTATGGGCTTCCAAATATCCCTTTGCCAATTCCACAAGAACAGCCTTAGCGAAAGGCTTCTTGAAGAGAAAGATGTAACTCTGTGAGACGAATTAACAGAACTCAGAGCAGTTTCTCAGAAAGCTTCATTCCAGTTTTGAACGGAAGATATTCCCTTTTTCACCATAGCCCTCTATGGGCTTCCAAATATCCCTTTTCCAATTCCACAAGAACAGTCTTAGCGAAAGGCTTCTTAAAGGGAAAGATGTAACTCTGTGAGATGAATTAACAGAACACAGAACAGTTTCTCAGAAAGCTTCTTTCCAGTTTTGAACGGAAGATATTTTCTTTTTCACCATAGCCCTCTATGGGCTTCCAAATATCCCTTTGCCAATTCCACAAGAACAGCCTTAGCGAAAGACTTCTTGAAGGGAAAGATGTAACTCTGTGAGATGAATTAACAGAACACAGAGCAGTTTCTCAGAAAATTTCTTTCCAGTTTTGAACGGAAGATATTTCCTTTTTCACCATAGCCCTCTATGGGCTTCCAAATATCCCTTTGCCAATTCCACAAGAACAGCCTTAGTGAAAGGCTTCTTGAAGGGAAATATGTAACCCTGTGAGATGAATTAATAGACCACAGAGCAGTTTCTCAGAAAGCTTCTTTCCCGGTTTGAACGGAAGATATTTCCTTTTTCACCATAGCCCTCTATGGGCTTCCAAATATCCCTTTGCCAATTCCACAAGAACAGCCTTAGCGAAAGGCTTCTTGAAGGGAAAGATGTAACTCTGTGAGATGAATTAACAGAACACAGAGCAGTTTCTCAGAAAGCTTCTTTCCAGTTTTGAACGGAAGATATTTCCTTTTTCACCATAGCCCTCTATGGGCTTCCAAATATCCCTTTGCCAATTCCACAAGAATAGCCTAAGTGAAAGGCTTCCTGAAGGGAAAGATGTAACTCTGTGAGATGAATTAACAGAACACGGAGCAGTTTCTTACAAACATTGTTTCCAGTTTTGAACGGAAGATATTTCCTTTTTCACCATAGCCCTCTATGGGCTTCCAAATATCCCTTTGCCAATTCCACAAGAACAGCCTTAGCGAAAGGCTTCTTGAAGGGAGAGATGTAACTCTGTGAGATGAATTAACAGAACACAGAGCAGTTTCTCAAAAGGCTTCTTTCCAGTTTTGAACGGAAGATATTTCCTTTTTCACCATAGCCCTCTATGGGCTTCCAAATATCCCTTTGCCAATTCCACAAGAACAGCCTTAGCGAAAGGCTTCTTGAAGGGAAAGATGTAACTCTGTGAGATGAATTAACAGAACACGGAGCAGTTTCTTACAAACATTGTTTCCAGTTTTGAACGGAAGATATTTCCTTTTTCACCATAGCCCTCTATGGGCTTCCAAATATCCCTTTGCCAATTCCACAAGAACAGCCTTAGCGAAAGGCTTCTTGAAGGGAAAGATGCAACTCTGTGAGATGAATAAACAGAACACAGAGCAGACTCTCAGAAAGCTTCTTTCCAGTTTTGAACGGAAGATATTTCCTTTTTCACCATAGCCCTCTATGGGCTTCCAAATATCCCTTTGCCAATTCCACAAGAACAGCCTTAGGGAAAGGCTTCTTGAAGGGAACGATGTAACTCTGTGAGATGAATTAACAGAACACAGAGCAGTTTCTCAGAAAGCTTCTTTCCAGTTTTCAACGGAAGATATTTCCTTTTTCACGATAGCCCTCTATGGGCTTCCAAATATCCCTTTGCCAATTCCACAAGAACAGCCTTAGCGAAAGGCTTCTTGAAGGGAAAGATGTAACTCTGTGAGATGAATTAACAGAACACAGAGCAGTTTCTCAAAAGGCTTGTTTCCAGTTTTCAACGGAAGATATTTCCTTTTTCACCATAGCCCTCTAAGGGCTTCCAAATATCCATTTGCCAATTCCACAAGAACAGCCTTAGCGAAAGGCTTCTTGAAGGGAAAGATGTAATTCTGTGAGATGAATTAACAGAACTCAGAGCAGTTTCTCAGAAAGCTTCTTTCCAGTTTTGAACGGAAGATATTTCCTTTTTCACCATAGCCCTCTATGGGCTTCCAAATATCCCTTTGCCAATTGAACAAGAACAGCCTTAGCGAAATACTTTTTGAAGGGAAAGATGTAACTCTGTGAGATGAATTAGCAGAACACAGAGCAGATTCTCAGAAAGCTTCTTTCCAGTTTTGAACGGAAGATATTTCCTTTTTCACCATAGCCCTCTATGGGCTTCCAAATATCCCTTTGCCAATTCCACAAGAACAGCCTTAGCGAAAGGCTTCTTGAAGGGAAAGATGTAACTCTGTGAGATGAATTAACAGAACACAGAGCAGTTTCTCAGAAAGCTTCTTTCCAGTTTTGAACGGAAGATATTTCCTTTTTCACCATAGCCCTCTATGGGCTTCCAAATATCCCTTTGCCAATTCCACAAGAACAGCCTTAGCGTAAGGCTTTTTGAAGGGAAAGATGTAACTCAGTGAGATGAATTAACAGAACACAGAGCAGTTTCTCAGAAAGCTTCTTTACAGTTTTGAACGGAAGATATTTCCTTTTTCACCATAGCCCTCTATGGGCTTCCAAATATCCCTTTGCCAATTCCACAAGAATAGCCTTAGTGAAAGGCTTCCTGAAGGGAAAGATGTAACTCTGTGAGATGAATTAACAGAACACAGAGCAGTTTCTCAGAAAGCTTCTTTCCACTTTTGAACGGAAGATATTTCCTTTTTCACCATAGCCCTCTAAGGGCTTCCAAATATCCCTTTGCCAATTCCACAAGAACAGCCTTAGCGAAAGGCTTCTTGAAGGGAAAGATGTAACTTTGTGAGATGAATTAAAAGAACACAGAGCAGTTTCTCAGAAAGCTTCTTTCCAGTTTTGAACGGAAGATATTTCCTTTTTCACCATAGCCCTCTAGGGGCTTTCAAATATCCCTTTGCCAATTCCAGAAGAACAGCCTTAGCGAAAGGCTTCTTGAAGGGAAAGATGTAACTCTGTGAGATGAATTAACAGAACACAGAGCAGTTTCTCAAAAGGCTTCTTTCCAGTTTTCAACGGAAGATATTTCCTTTTTCACCGTAGCCCTCTATGGGCTTCCAAATATCCCTTTGCCAATTCCACAAGAACAGCCTTAGCGAAAGGCTTCTTGAAGGGAAAGATGTAACTCTGTGAGATGAATTAACAGAACACAGAACAGTTTCTCAGAAAGCTTCTTTCCAGTTTTGAACGGAAGATATTTCCTTTTTCACCATAGCCCTCTATGGGCTTCCAAATATCCCTTTGCCAATTCCAGAAGAACAGCCTTAGCGAAAGGCTTTTTGAAGGGAAAGATGTAACTCTGTGAGATGAATTAACAGAACACAGAGCAGTTTCTCAGAAAGTTTCTTTCAAGTTTTGAACGGAAGATATTTCCTTTTTCACCATAGCCCTCTATGGGCTTCCAAATATCCCTTTGCCAATTGCACAAGAATAGCCTTAGTGAAAGGCTTCTTGAAGGGAAAGATGTAGCTCTGTGAGATGAATTAACAGAACACGGAGCAGTTTCTTACAAAGCTTGTTTCCAGTTTTGAACGGAAGATATTTCCTTTTTCACCATAGCCCTCTATGGGCTTCCAAATATCCCTTTGCCAGTTCCACAAGAACAGCCTTAGCGAAAGGGTTCTTGAAGGGAAAGATGTAACTCTGTGAGATGAATTAACAGACCACAGAGCAGTTTCGAAGAAAGCTTCCTTCCAGTTTTGAACGGAAGATATTTCCTTTTTCACCATAGCCCTCTATGGGCTTCCAAATATCCCTTTTCCAATTCCAGAAGAACAGCCTTAGCGAAAGGCTTCTTGAAGGGAAAGATGTAACTCTGTGTGATGAATGAACAGAACACAGAGCAGTTTCTCAGAAAGCTTCTTTCCAGTTATGAACGGAAGATATTTCCTTTTTCACCATAGCCCTCTATGGGCTTCCAAATATCCGTTTGCCAATTCCACAAGAACAGCCTTAGCGAAAGGCTTTTTGAAGGGAAAGATGTAACTCAGTGAGATGAATTAACAGAACACAGAGCAGTTTCTCAGAAAGCTTCTTTCCAGTTTTGAACGGAAGATATTTCCTTTTTCACCATAGCCCTCTATGGGCTTCCAAATATCCCTTTGCCAATTCCACAAGAATAGCCTTTGTGGAAGGCTTCCTGAAGGGAAAGATGTAACTCTGTGAGATGAATTAACAGAACACGGAGCAGTTTCTTACAAACCTTGTTTCCAGTTTTGAACGGAAGATATTTCCTTTTTCACCATAGCCCTCTATGGGCTTCCAAATATCCCTTTGCCAATTCCACAAGAACAGCCTTAGCGAAAGGCTTCTTGAAGGGAAAGATGTAACTCTGTGAGATGAATTAACAGAACACAGAACAGTTTCTCAGAAAGCTTCTTTCCAGTTTTGAACGGAAGATATTTCCTTTTTCACCATAGCCCTCTATGGGCTTCCAAATATCCCTTTGCCAATTCCACAAGAACAGCCTTATCGAAAGGCTTCTTGAAGAGAAAGATGTAACTCTGTGAGATGAATTAACAGAACACAGAGCAGTTTCTCAGAAAGCTTCTTTCCAGTTTTGAACGGAAGATGTTTTCTTTTTCACCATAGCCCTCTATGGGCTTCCAAATATCCCTTTGCCAATTCCACAAGAACAGCCTTAGCGAAAGACTTCTTGAAGGGAAAGATGTAACTCTGAGAGATGAATTAACAGGACACAGGGCAGTTTCTCAGAAAGCTTCTTTCCAGTTTTGAACGGAAGATATTTCCTTTTTCACCATAGCCCTCTATGGGCTTCCAATTATCCCTTTGCCAATTCCACAAGAACAGCCTTAGCGAAAGGCTTCTTGAAGGGAAAGATGCAACTCTGTGAGATGAATTAACAGAACACAGAGCAGATTCTCAGAAAGCTTCTTTCCAGTTTTGAACGGAAGATATTTCCTTTTTCACCATAGCCCTCTATGGGCTTCCAAATATCCCTTTGCCAATTCCACAAGAACAGCCTTAGCGAAAGACTTCTTGAAGGGAAAGATGTAACTCTGTGTGATGAATGAACAGAACACAGAGCAGTTTCTCAGAAAGCTTCTTTCCAGTTATGAACGGAAGATATTTCCTTTTTCACCATAGCCCTCTATGGGCTTCCAAATATCCCTTTGCCAATTCCACAAGAACAGCCTTAGCGAAAGGCTTTTTGAAGGGAAAGATGTAACTCAGTGAGATGAATTAACAGAACACAGAGCAGTTTCTCAGAAAGCTTCTTTCCAGTTTTGAACGGAAGATATTTCCTTTTTCACCATAGCCCTCTATGGGCTTCCAAATATCCCTTTGCCAATTCCACAAGAATAGCCTTTGTGGAAGGCTTCCTGAAGGGAAAGATGTAACTCTGTGAGATGAATTAACAGAACACGGAGCAGTTTCTTACAAACCTTGTTTCCAGTTTTGAACGGAAGATATTTCCTTTTTCACCATAGCCCTCTATGGGCTTCCAAATATCCCTTTGCCAATTCCACAAGAACAGCCTTAGCGAAAGGCTTCTTGAAGGGAAAGATGTAACTCTGTGAGATGAATTAACAGAACACAGAACAGTTTCTCAGAAAGCTTCTTTCCAGTTTTGAACGGAAGATATTTCCTTTTTCACCATAGCCCTCTATGGGCTTCCAAATATCCCTTTGCCAATTCCACAAGAACAGCCTTATCGAAAGGCTTCTTGAAGAGAAAGATGTAACTCTGTGAGATGAATTAACAGAACACAGAGCAGTTTCTCAGAAAGCTTCTTTCCAGTTTTGAACGGAAGATGTTTTCTTTTTCACCATAGCCCTCTATGGGCTTCCAAATATCCCTTTGCCAATTCCACAAGAACAGCCTTAGCGAAAGACTTCTTGAAGGGAAAGATGTAACTCTGTGAGATGAATTAACAGAACACAGGGCAGTTTCTCAGAAAGCTTCTTTCCAGTTTTGAACGGAAGAGATTTCCTTTTTCACCATAGCCCTCTATGGGCTTCCAATTATCCCTTTGCCAATTCCACAAGAACAGCCTTAGCGAAAGGCTTCTTGAAGGGAAAGATGTAACTCTGTGAGATGAATTAACCGAACACAGAGCAGTTTCTCAGAAAGCTTCTTTCCAGTTTTGAACGGAAGATATTTCCTTTTTCACCATAGCCCTCTATGGGCTTCCAATTATCCCTTTGCCAATTCCAGAAGAACAGCCTTAGCGAAAGGCTTTTTGAAGGGAAAGATGTAACTCTGTGAGATGAATTAACAGAACACAGAGCAGTTTCTCAGAAAGTTTCTTTCCAGTTTTGAACGCAAGATATTTCCTTTTTCACCATAGCCCTCTATGGGCTTCCAAATATCTCTTTGCCAATTCCACAAGAACAGCCTTAGCGAAAGGCTTCTTGAAGGGAAAGATGCAACTCTGTGAGATGAATTAACAGAACACAGAGCAGATTCTCAGAAAGCTTCTTTCCAGTTTTGAACGGAAGATATTTCCTTTTTCACGATAGCCCTCTATGGGCTTCCAAATATTCCTTTGCCAATTCCACAAGAACAGCCTTAGCGAAAGACTTCTTGAAGGGAAAGATGTAACTCTGTGTGATGAATGAACAGAACACAGAGCAGTTTCTCAGAAAGCTTCTTTCCAGTTTTGAACGGAAGATATTTCCTTTTTCACCATAGCCCTCTATGGGCTTCCAAATATCCCTTTGCCAATTCCAGAAGAACAGCCTTAGCGAAAGGCTTCTTGAAGGGAACGAGGTAACTCTGTGAGATGAATTAACAGAACACAAAGCAGTTTCTCAGAAAGCTTCTTTCCAGTTTTGAACGGAAGATATTTCCTTTTTCACGATAGCCCTCTACGGGCTTCCAAATATCCCTTTGCCAATTCCACAAGAACAGCCTTAGCGAAAGGCTTCTTGAAGGGAAAGATGTAACTCTGTGAGATGAATTAACAGACACAGAGCAGTTTCTCAGAAAGCTTCTTTCCAGTTTTGAACGGAAGATATTTCCTTTTTCACCATAGCCCTCTATGAGCTTCCAAATATCCCTTTGCCAATTCCAAAAGAACAGCCTTAGCGAAAGGCTTCTTGAAGGGAAAGATGTAACTCTGTGAGATGAATTAACAGAACACAGAGCAGTTTCTCAAAAGGCTTGTTTCCAGTTTTGAACGGAAGATATTTCCTTTTTCACCATAGCCCTCTATGGGCTTCCAAATATCCATTACCAATTCCACAAGAACAGCCTTAGCGAAAGGCTTCTTGAAGGGAAAGATGTAATTCTGTGAGATGAATTAACAGAACTCAGAGCAGTTTCTCAGAAAGCTTCTTTCCAGTTTTGAACGGAAGATATTTCCTTTTTCACCATAGCCCTCTATGGGCTTCCAAATATCCCTTTGCCAATTCCACAAGAACAGCCTTAGCGAAATACTTTTTGAAGGGAAAGATGTAACTCTGTGAGATGAATTAGCAGAACACAGAGCAGATTCTCAGAAAGCTTCTTTCCAGTTTTGAACGGAATATATTTCCTTTTTCACCATAGCCCTCTATGGGCTTCCAAATATCCCTTTGCCAATTCCACAAGAACAGCCTTAGCGAAAGGCTTCTTGAAGGGAAAGATGTAACTCTGTGAGATGAATTAACAGAACACAGAGCAGTTTCTCAGAAAGCTTCTTTCCAGTTTTGAACGGAAGATATTTCCTTTTTCACCATAGCCCTCTATGGGCTTCCAAATATCCCTTTGCCAATTCCGCAAGAACAGCCTTAGCGAAAGGCTTCTTGAAGGGAAAGATGTAACTCTGTGAGATGAATTAACAGACCACAGAGCAGTTTCTCAGAAAGCTTCTTTCCCGTTTTGAACGGAAGATATTTCCTTTTTCACCATAGCCCTCTATGGGCTTCCAAATATCCCTTTGCCAATTCCACAAGAACAGCCTTAGCGAAAGGCTTCTTGAAGGGAAAGATGTAACTCTGTGAGATGAATGAACAGAACACAGAGCAGTTTCTCAGAAAGCTTCTTTCCAGTTTTGAACGGAAGATATTTCCTTTTTCACCATAGCCCTCTATGGGCTTCCAAATATCCCTTTGCCAATTCCACAAGAACAGTCTTAGCGAAAGGCTTCTTGAAGGGAAACATGTAACTCTGTGAGATGAATTAACAGAACACAGAGCAGTTTCTCAGAAAGCTTCTTTCCAGTTTTGAACGGAAGATATTTCCTTTTTCAACATAGCCCCCTATGGGCTTCCAAGTATCCCTTTGCCAATTCCACAAGAACAGCCTTAGCGAAAGGCTTCTTGAAGGGAAAGATGCAACTCTGTGAGATGAATTAACAGAACACAGAGCAGATACTCAGAAAGCTTCTTTCCAGTTTTGAACGGAAGATATTTCCTTTTTCAACATAGCCCCCTATGGGCTTCCAAATATCCCTTTGCCAATTCCACAAGAACAGCCTTAGCGAAAGGCTTCTTGAAGGGAAAGATGCAACTCTGTGAGATGAATTAACAGAACACAGAGCAGATTCTCAGAAAGCTTCTTTCCAGTTTTGAACGGAAGATATTTCCTTTTTCACCATAGCCATCTATGGGCTTCCAAATATCCCTTTGCCAATTCCACAAGAACAGCCTTAGCGAAAGACTTCTTGAAGGGAAAGATGTAACTCTGTGTGATGAATGAACAGAACACAGAGCAGTTTCTCAGAAAGCTTCTTTCCAGTTATGAACGGAAGATATTTCCTTTTTCACCATAGCCCTCTATGGGCTTGCAAATATCCCTTTGCCAATTCCACAAGAACAGCCTTAGCGAAAGGCTTTTTGAAGGGAAAGATGTAACTCAGTGAGATGAATTAACAGAACACAGAGCAGTTTCTCAGAAAGCTTCTTTCCAGTTTTGAACGGAAGATATTTCCTTTTTCACCATAGCCCTCTATGGGCTTCCAAATATCCCTTTGCCAATTCCACAAGAACAGCCTTAGCGAAAGGCTTCTTGAAGGGAAAGATGTAACTCTGTGAGATGAATTAACAGAACACAGAGCAGTTTCTCAGAAAGCTTCTTTCCAGTTTTGAACGGAAGATATTTCCTTTTTCACCATAGCCCTCTATGGGCTTCCAAATATCCCTTTGCCAATTCCACAAGAACAGCCTTAGCGAAAGGCTTCTTGAAGGGAAAGATGTAACTCTGTGAGATGAATTAACAGAACACAGAGCAGTTTCTCAGAAAGCTTCTTTCCAGTTTTGAACGGAAGATACTTCCTTTTTCACCATAGACCTCTATGGGCTTCCAAATATCCCTTTGCCAATTCCACAAGAACAGCCTTAGCGAAAGGCTTCTTGAAGGGAAAGATGTAACTCTGTGAGATGAATTAACAGAACACAGAGCAGTTTCTCAAAAGGCTTGTTTCCAGTTTTGAACGGAAGATACTTCCTTTTTCACCATAGCCCTCTATGGGCTTCCAAATATCCATTGCCAATTCCACAAGAACAGCCTTAGCGAAAGGCTTCTTGAAGGGAAAGATGTAATTCTGTGAGATGAATTAACAGAACTCAGAGCAGTTTCTCAGAAAGCTTCTTTCCAGTTTTGAACGGAAGATATTTCCTTTTTCACCATAGCCCTCTATGGGCTTCCAAATATCCCTTTGCCAATTCAACAAGAACAGCCTTAGCGAAATACTTTTTGAAGGGAAAGATGTAACTCTGTGAGATAAATTAGCAGAACACAGAGCAGATTCTCAGAAAGCTTCTTTCCAGTTTTGAACGGAAGGTATTTCCTTTTTCACCATAGACCTCTATGGGCTTCCAAATATCCCTTTGCCAATTCCACAAGAACAGCCTTAGCGAAAGGCTTCTTGAAGGAAAAGATGTAACTCTGTGAGATGAATTAACAGAACACAGAGCAGTTTCTCAAAAGGCTTGTTTCCAGTTTTCAACGGAAGATATTTCCTTTTTCACCATAGCCCTCTATGGGCTTCCAAATATCCCTTTGCCAATTCCACAAGAACAGCCTTAGCGAAAGGCTACTTGAAGGGAAAGATGTAACTCTGTGAGACGAATTAACAGAACTCAGAGCAGTTTCTCAGAAAGCTTCTTTCCAGTTTTGAACGGAAGATATTTCCTTTTTCACCATAGCCCTCTATGGGCTTCCAAATATCCCTTTGCCAATTCCACAAGAACAGCCTTAGCGAAAGGCTTCTTGAAGGGAAAGATGTAACTCAGTGAGATGAATTAACAGAACACAGAGCAGTTTCTCAGAAAGCTTCTTTCCAGTTTTGAACGGAAGATATTTCCTTTTTCACCATAGCCCTATAGGGGCTTCCAAATATCCCTTTGCCAATTCCACAAGAAGAGCCTTAGTGAAAGGCTTCCTGAAGGGAAAGATGTAACTCTGTGAGATGAATTAACAGAACACGGAGCAGTTTCTTACAAACCTTGTTTCCAGTTTTAAACGGAAGATATTTCCTTTTTCACCATAGCCCTCTATGGGCTTCCAAATATCCCTTTGCGAAATCCACAAGAACAGCATTAGCGAAAGGCTTCTTGAAGGGAAAGATGTAACTCTGTGAGATGAATTAACGGAACACAGAGCAGTTTCTCAGAAAGCTTCTTTCCAGTTTTGAACGGAAGATATTTCCTTTTTCACCATAGCCCTCTATGGGCTTCCAAATATCCCTTTGCCAATTGCACAAGAACAGCCTTAGCGAAAGGCTTCTTGAAGGGAAAGATGTAACTCTGTGAGATGAATTAACAGAACACAGAGCAATTTCTCAGAAAGATTCTTTCCAGTTTTGAACGGAAGATATTTCCTTTTTCACCATAGCCCTCTAGGGGCTTCCAAATATCCCTTTGCCAATTCCACAAGAACAGCCTTAGCGAAAGGCTTCTTGAAGGGAGAGATGTAACTCTGTGACATGAATTAACAGAACACAGAGCAGGTTCTCAAAAGGCTTCTTTCCAGTTATGAACGGAAGATATTTCCTTTTTCACCATAGCCCTCTATGGGCTTCCAAATATCCCTTTGCCAATTCCACAAGAACAGCCTTAGCGAAAGGCTTCTTGAAGGGAAAGATGTAACTCTGTTAGATGAATTAACAGAACAGAGAGCAGTTTCTCAGAAAGCTTCTTTCCAGTTTTCAACGGAAGATATTTCCTTTTTCACCATAGCCCTCTATGGGCTTCCAAATATCCCTTTGCCAATTCCACAAGAACAGCCTTAGCGAAAGGCTTCTTGAAGGGAAAGATGTAACTCTGTGAGATGAATTAACAGAACACAGAGCAGTTTCTCAGAAAGCTTCTTTCCAGTTTTGAACGGAAGATATTTCCTTTTTCACCATAGCCCTCTATGGGCTTCCAAATATCCCTTTGCCAATTCCACAAGAACATCCTTAGCGAAAGCTTCTTGAAGGAAAAGATGTAACTCTGTGAGATGAATTAACAGAACACAGAACAGTTTCTCAGAAAGCTTCTTTCCAGTTTTGAACGGAAGATATTTCCTTTTTCACCATAGCCCTCTATGGGCTTCCAAATATCCCTTTGCCAATTCCACAAGAACAGCCTTAGCGAAAGGCTTCTTGAAGAGAAAGATGTAACTCTGTGAGATGAATTAAGAGAACACAGAGCAGTTTCTCAGAAAGCTTCTTTCCAGTTTTGAACGGAAGATATTTCCTTTTTCACCATAGCCCTCTATGGGCTTGCAAATATCCCTTTGCCAATTCCACAAGAACAGCCTTAGCGAAAGGCTTCTTGAAGGGAAAGATGCAACTCTCTGAGATGAATAAACAGAACACAGAGCAGATTCTCAGAAAGCTTCTTTCCAGTTTTGAACGGAAGATATTTCCTTTTTCACCATAGCCCTCTATGGGCTTCCAAATATCCCTTTGCCAATTCCACAAGAACAGCCTTAGGGAAAGGCTTCTTGAAGGGAACGATGTAACTCTGTGAGATGAATTAACAGAACACAGAGCAGTTTCTCAGAAAGCTTCTTTCCAGTTTTCAACGGAAGATATTTCCTTTTTCACGATAGCCCTCTATGGGCTTCCAAATATCCCTTTGCCAATTCCACAAGAACAGCCTTAGCGAAAGGCTTCTTGAAGGGAAAGATGTAACTCTGTGAGATGAATTAACAGAACACAGAGCAGTTTCTCAGAAAGCTTCTTTCCAGTTTTGAACGGAAGATATTTCCTTTTTCACCATAGCCCTCTATGGGCTTCCAAATATCCCTTTGCCAATTCCACAAGAACAGCCTTAGCGAAAGGCTTCTTGAAGGGAAAGATGCAACTCTGTGAGATGAATTAACAGAACACAGAGCAGATTCTCAGAAAGCTTCTTTCCAGTTTTGAACGGAAGATATTTCCTTTTTCACCATAGCCCTCTATGGGCTTCCAAATATCCCTTTGCCAATTCCACAAGAACAGCCTTAGCGAAAGACTTCTTGAAGGGAAAGATGTAACTCTGTGTGATGAATGAACAGAACACAGAGCAGTTTCTCAGAAAGCTTCTTTCCAGTTATGAACGGAAGATATTTCCTTTTTCACCATAGCCTTCTATGGGCTTGCAAATATCCCTTTGCCAATTCCACAAGAACAGCCTTAGCGAAAGGCTTTTTGAAGGGAAAGATGTAACTCAGTGAGATGAATTAACAGAACACAGAGCAGATTCTCAGAAAGCTTCTTTCCAGTTTTGAACGGAAGATATTTCCTTTTTCACCATAGCCCTCTATGGGCTTCCAAATATCCCTTTGCCAATTCCACAAGAATAGACTTAGTGAAAGGCTACCTGAAGGGAAAGATGTAACTCTGTGAGATGAATTAACAGAACACGGAGCAGTTTCTTACAAACCTTGTTTCCAGTTTTGAACGGAAGATATTTCCTTTTTCACCATAGCCATCTATGGGCTTCCAAATATCCCTTTGCGAAATCCACAAGAACAGCCTTAGCGAAAGGCTTCTTGAAGGGAAAGATGTAACTCTGTGAGATGAATTAACAGAACACCGAGCAGTTTCTCAGAAAGCTTCTTTCCAGTTTTGAACGGAAGATATTTCCTTTTTCACCATAGCCCTCTATGGGCTTCCAAATATCCCTTTGCCAATTCCACAAGAACAGACTTAGCGAAAGGCTTCTTGAAGGGAAAGATGTAACTCTGTGAGATGAATTAACTGAACTCAGAGCAGTTTCTCAGAAAGCTTCTTTCCAGTTTTGAACGGAAGATATTTCCTTTTTCACCATAGCCCTCTATGGGCTTCCAAATATCAATTTGCCAATTCCACAAGAACAGCCTTAGCGAAAGGCTTCTTGAAGGGAACGATGTAACTCTGTGAGATGAATTAACAGAACACAGAGCAGTTTCTCAGAAAGCTTCTTTCCAGTTTTGAACGGAAGATATTTCCTTTTTCACGATAGCCCTCTGGGCTTCCAAATATCCCTTTGCGAAATCCACAAGAACAGCCTTAGCGAAAGGCTTCTTGAAGGGAAAGATGTAACTCTGTGAGATGAATTAACAGAACACAGAGCAGTTTCTCAAAAGGCTTGTTTCCAGTTTTGAACGGAAGATATTTCCTTTTTCACCATAGCCCTCTATGGGCTTCCAAATATCCATTGCCAATTCCACAAGAACAGCCTTAGCGAAAGGCTTCTTGAAGGGAAAGTTGTAATTCTGTGAGATGAATTAACAGAACTCAGAGCAGTTTCTCAGAAAGCTTCTTTCCAGTTTTGAACGGAAGATATTTCCTTTTTCACCATAGCCCTCTATGGGCTTCCAAATATCCCTTTGCCAATTCCACAAGAACAGCCTTAGCGAAATACTTTTTGAAGGGAAAGATGTAACTCTGTGAGATGAATAAGCAGAACACAGAGCAGATTCTCAGAAAGCTTCTTTCCAGTTTTGAACGGAAGATATTTCCTTTTTCACCATAGCCCTCTATGGGCTTCCAAATATCCCTTTGCCAATTCCACAAGAACAGCCTTAGCGAAAGGCTTCTTGAAGGAAAAGATGTAACTCTGTGAGATGAATTAACAGAACACAGAGCAGTTTCTCAAAAGGCTTGTTTCCAGTTTTCAACGGAAGATATTTCCTTTTTCACCATAGCCCTCTATGGGCTTCCAAATATCAATTTGCCAATTCCACAAGAACAGCCTTAGCGAAAGGCTTCTTGAAGTGAACGATGTAACTCTGTGAGATGAATTAACAGAACACAGAGCAGTTTCTCAGAAAGCTTCTTTCCAGTTTTGAACGGAAGATATTTCCTTTTTCACCATAGCCCTCTATGGGCTTCCAAATATCCCTTTGCCAATTCCACAAGAAGAGCCTTAGTGAAAGGCTTCCTGAAGGGAAAGATGTAACTCTGTGAGATGAATTAACAGAAAACGGAGCAGTTTCTTACAAACCTTGTTTCCAGTTTTGAACGGAAGATATTTCCTTTTTCACCATAGCCCTCTATGGGCTTCCAAATATCCCTTTGCCAATTCCACAAGAACAGACTTAGCGAAAGGCTTCTTGAAGGGAAAGATGTAACTCTGTGAGATGAATTAACTGAACTCAGAGCAGTTTCTCAGAAAGCTTCTTTCCAGTTTTGAACGGAAGATATTTCCTTTTTCACCATAGCCCTCTATGGGCTTCCAAATATCAATTTGCCAATTCCACAAGAACAGCCTTAGCGAAAGGCTTCTTGAAGGGAACGATGTAACTCTGTGAGATGAATTAACAGAACACAGAGCAGTTTCTCAGAAAGCTTCTTTCCAGTTTTGAACGGAAGATATTTCCTTTTTCACGATAGCCCTCTGGGCTTCCAAATATCCCTTTGCGAAATCCACAAGAACAGCCTTAGCGAAAGGCTTCTTGAAGGGAAAGATGTAACTCTGTGAGATGAATTAACAGAACACAGAGCAGTTTCTCAAAAGGCTTGTTTCCAGTTTTGAACGGAAGATATTTCCTTTTTCACCATAGCCCTCTATGGGCTTCCAAATATCCATTGCCAATTCCACAAGAACAGCCTTAGCGAAAGGCTTCTTGAAGGGAAAGTTGTAATTCTGTGAGATGAATTAACAGAACTCAGAGCAGTTTCTCAGAAAGCTTCTTTCCAGTTTTGAACGGAAGATATTTCCTTTTTCACCATAGCCCTCTATGGGCTTCCAAATATCCCTTTGCCAATTCCACAAGAACAGCCTTAGCGAAATACTTTTTGAAGGGAAAGATGTAACTCTGTGAGATGAATAAGCAGAACACAGAGCAGATTCTCAGAAAGCTTCTTTCCAGTTTTGAACGGAAGATATTTCCTTTTTCACCATAGCCCTCTATGGGCTTCCAAATATCCCTTTGCCAATTCCACAAGAACAGCCTTAGCGAAAGGCTTCTTGAAGGAAAAGATGTAACTCTGTGAGATGAATTAACAGAACACAGAGCAGTTTCTCAAAAGGCTTGTTTCCAGTTTTCAACGGAAGATATTTCCTTTTTCACCATAGCCCTCTATGGGCTTCCAAATATCAATTTGCCAATTCCACAAGAACAGCCTTAGCGAAAGGCTTCTTGAAGTGAACGATGTAACTCTGTGAGATGAATTAACAGAACACAGAGCAGTTTCTCAGAAAGCTTCTTTCCAGTTTTGAACGGAAGATATTTCCTTTTTCACCATAGCCCTCTATGGGCTTCCAAATATCCCTTTGCCAATTCCACAAGAAGAGCCTTAGTGAAAGGCTTCCTGAAGGGAAAGATGTAACTCTGTGAGATGAATTAACAGAAAACGGAGCAGTTTCTTACAAACCTTGTTTCCAGTTTTGAACGGAAGATATTTCCTTTTTCACCATAGCCCTCTATGGGCTTCCAAATATCCCTTTGCGAAATCCACAAGAACAGCCTTAGCGAAAGGCTTCTTGAAGGGAAAGATGTAACTCTGTGAGATGAATTAACGGAACACAGAGCAGTTTCTCAGAAAGCTTCTTTCCAGTTTTGAACGGAAGATATTTCCTTTTTCACCATAGCCCTCTATGGGCTTCCAAATATCCCTTTGCCAATTGCACAAGAACAGCCTTAGCGAAAGGCTTCTTGAAGGGAAAGATGTAACTCTGTGAGATGAATTAACAGAACACAGAGCAATTTCTCAGAAAGATTCTTTCCAGTTTTGAACGGAAGATATTTCCTTTTTCACCATAGCCCTCTAGGGGCTTCCAAATATCCCTTTGCCAATTCCACAAGAACAGCCTTAGCAAAAGGCTTCTTGAAGGGAGAGATGTAACTCTGTGAGATGAATTAACAGAACACAGAGCAGTTTCTCAAAAGGCTTCTTTCAAGTTTTGTACGGAAGATATTTCCTTTTTCACCATAGCCCTCTATGGGCTTCCAAATATCCCTTTGCCAATTCCACAAGAACAGCCTTAGCGAAAGGCTTCTTGAAGGGAAAGATGTAACTCTGTGAGATGAATTAACAGAACAGAGAGCAGTTTCTCAGAAAGCTTCTTTCCAGTTTTGAACGGAAGATATTTCCTTTTTCACCATAGCCCTCTATGGGCTTCCAAATATCCCTTTGCCAATTCCACAAGAACAGCCTTAGCGAAAGGCTTCTTGAAGGGAAAGATGTAACTCTGTGAGATGAATTAACAGAACACAGAGCAGTTTCTCAGAAAGCTTCTTTCCAGTTTTGAACGGAAGATATTTCCTTTTTCACCATAGCCCTCTATGGGCTTCCAAATATCCCTTTGCCAATTCCACAAGAACATCCTTAGCGAAAGGCTTCTTGAAGGGAAAGATGTAACTCTGTGAGATGAATTAACATAACACAGAACAGTTTCTCAGAAAGCTTCTTTCCAGTTTTGAACGGAAGATATTTCCTTTTTCACCATAGCCCTCTATGGGCTTCCAAATATCCCTTTGCCAATTCCACAAGAACAGCCTTAGCGAAAGGCTTCTTGAAGAGAAAGATGTAACTCTGTGAGATGAATTAAGAGAACACAGAGCAGTTTCTCAGAAAGCTTCTTTCCAGTTTTGAACGGAAGATATTTCCTTTTTCACCATAGCCTTCTATGGGCTTGCAAATATCCCTTTGCCAATTCCACAAGAACAGCCTTAGCGAAAGGCTTGTTGAAGGGAAAGATGCAACTCTGTGAGATGAATAAACAGAACACAGAGCAGATTCTCAGAAAGCTTCTTTCCAGTTTTGAACGGAAGATATTTCCTTTTTCACCATAGCCCTCTATGGGCTTCCAAATATCCCTTTGCCAATTCCACAAGAACAGCCTTAGGGAAAGGCTTCTTGAAGGGAACGATGTAACTCTGTGAGATGAATTAACAGAACACAGAGCAGTTTCTCAGAAAGCTTCTTTCCAGTTTTCAACGGAAGATATTTCCTTTTTCACGATAGCCCTCTATGGGCTTCCAAATATCCCTTTGCCAATTCCACAAGAACAGCCTTAGCGAAAGGCTTCTTGAAGGGAAAGATGTAACTCTGTGAGATGAATTAACAGAACACAGAGCAGTTTCTCAGAAAGCTTCTTTCCAGTTTTGAACGGAAGATATTTCCTTTTTCACCATAGCCCTCTATGGGCTTCCAAATATCCCTTTGCCAATTCCACAAGAACAGCCTTAGCGAAAGGCTTCTTGAAGGGAAAGATGTAACTCTGTGAGATGAATTAACAGACCACAGAGCAGTTTCTCAGAAAGCTTCTTTCCCGTTTTGAACGGAAGATATTTCCTTTTTCACCATAGCCCTCTATGGGCTTCCAAATATCCCTTTGCCAATTCCACAAGAACAGCCTTAGCGAAAGGCTTCTTGAAGGGAAAGATGTAACTCTGTGAGATGAATGAACAGAACACAGAGAAGTTTCTCAGAAAGCTTCTTTCCAGTTTTGAACGGAAGATATTTCCTTTTTCACCATAGCCCTCTATGGGCTTCCAAATATCCCTTTGCCAATTCCACAAGAACAGTCTTAGCGAAAGGCTTCTTGAAGGGAAACATGTAACTCTGTGAGATGAATTAACAGAACACAGAGCAGTTTCTCAGAAAGCTTCTTTCCAGTTTTGAACGGAAGATATTTCCTTTTTCAACATAGCCCCCTATGAGCTTCCAAATATCCCATTGCCAATTCCACAAGAACAGCCTTAGCGAAAGGCTTCTTGAAGGGAAAGATGCAACTCTGTGAGATGAATTAACAGAACACAGAGCAGATTCTCAGAAAGCTTCTTTCCAGTTTTGAACGGAAGATATTTCCTTTTTCAACATAGCCCCCTATGGGCTTCCAAATATCCCTTTGCCAATTCCACAAGAACAGCCTTAGCGAAAGGCTTCTTGAAGGGAAAGATGCAACTCTGTGAGATGAATTAACAGAACACAGAGCAGATTCTCAGAAAGCTTCTTTCCAGTTTTGAACGGAAGATATTTCCTTTTTCACCATAGCCCTCTATGGGCTTCCAAATATCCCTTTGCCAATTCCACAAGAACAGCCTTAGCGAAAGACTCCTTGAAGGGAAAGATGTAACTCTGTGTGATGAATGAACAGAACACAGAGCAGTTTCTCAGAAAGCTTCTTTCCAGTTATGAACGGAAGATATTTCCTTTTTCACCATAGCCCTCTATGGGCTTGCAAATATCCCTTTGCCAATTCCACAAGAACAGCCTTAGCGAAAGGCTTTTTGAAGGGAAAGATGTAACTCAGTGAGATGAACTAACAGAACACAGAGCAGTTTCTCAGAAAGCTTCTTTCCAGTTTTGAACGGAAGATATTTCCTTTTTCACCATAGCCCTCTATGGGCTTCCAAATATCCCTTTGCCAATTCCACAAGAACAGCCTTAGCGAAAGGCTTCTTGAAGGGAAAGATGTAACTCTGTGAGATGAATGAACAGAACACAGAGCAGTTTCTCAGAAAGCTTCTTTCCAGTTTTGAACGGAAGATATTTCCTTTTTCACCATAGCCCTCTATGGGCTTCCAAATATCCCTTTGCCAATTCCACAAGAACAGTCTTAGCGAAAGGCTTCTTGAAGGGAAACATGTAACTCTGTGAGATGAATTAACAGAACACAGAGCAGTTTCTCAGAAAGCTTCTTTCCAGTTTTAAACGGAAGATATTTCCTTTTTCAACATAGCCCCCTATGGGCTTCCAAATATCCCTTTGCCAATTCCACAAGAATAGCCTTTGTGGAAGGCTTCCTGAAGGGAAAGATGTAACTCTGTGAGATGAATTAACAGAACACGGAGCAGTTTCTTACAAACCTTGTTTCCAGTTTTGAACGGAAGATATTTCCTTTTTCACCATAGCCCTCTATGGGCTTCCAAATATCCCTTTGCCAATTCCACAAGAACAGCCTTAGCGAAAGGCTTCTTGAAGGGAAAGATGTAACTCTGTGAGATGAATTAACAGAACACAGAACAGTTTCTCAGAAAGCTTCTTTCCAGTTTTGAACGGAAGATATTTCCTTTTTCACCATAGCCCTCTATGGGCTTCCAAATATCCCTTTGCCAATTCCACAAGAACAGCCTTATCGAAAGGCTTCTTGAAGGGAAAGATGTAACTCTGTGAGATGAATTAACAGAGCACAGAGCAGTTTCTCAGAAAGCTTCTTTCCAGTTTTGAACGGAAGATGTTTTCTTTTTCACCATAGCCCTCTATGGGCTTCCAAATATCCCTTTGCCAATTCCACAAGAACAGCCTTAGCGAAAGACTTCTTGAAGGGAAAGATGTAACTCTGTGAGATGAATTAACAGAACACAGGGCAGTTTCTCAGAAAGCTTCTTTCCAGTTTTGAACGGAAGATATTTCCTTTTTCACCATAGCCCTCTATGGGCTTCCAATTATCCCTTTGCCAATTCCACAAGAACAGCCTTAGCGAAAGGCTTCTTGAAGGGAAAGATGTAACTCTGTGAGATGAATTAACCGAACACAGAGCAGTTTCTCAGAAAGCTTCTTTCCAGTTTTGAACGGAAGATATTTCCTTTTTCACCATAGCCCTCTATGGGCTTCCAATTATCCCTTTGCCAATTCCAGAAGAACAGCTTTAGCGAAAGGCTTTTTGAAGGGAAAGATGTAACTCTGTGAGATGAATTAACAGAACACAGAGCAGTTTCTCAGAAAGTTTCTTTCCAGTTTTGAACGCAAGATATTTCCTTTTTCACCATAGCCCTCTATGGGCTTCCAAATATCTCTTTGCCAATTCCACAAGAACAGCCTTAGCGAAAGGCTTCTTGAAGGGAAAGATGCAACTCTGTGAGATGAATTAACAGAACACAGAGCAGATTCTCAGAAAGCTTCTTTCCAGTTTTGAACGGAAGATATTTCCTTTTTCACGATAGCCCTCTATGGGCTTCCAAATATTCCTTTGCCAATTCCACAAGAACAGCCTTAGCGAAAGACTTCTTGAAGGGAAAGATGTAACTCTGTGTGATGAATGAACAGAACACAGAGCAGTTTCTCAGAAAGCTTCTTTCCAGTTTTGAACGGAAGATATTTCCTTTTTCACCATAGCCCTCTATGGGCTTCCAAATATCCCTTTGCCAATTCCAGAAGAACAGCCTTAGCGAAAGGCTTCTTGAAGGGAACGAGGTAACTCTGTGAGATGAATTAACAGAACACAGAGCAGTTTCTCAGAAAGCTTCTTTCCAGTTTTGAACGGAAGATATTTCCTTTTTCACGATAGCCCTCTACGGGCTTCCAAATATCCCTTTGCCAATTCCACAAGAACTGCCTTAGCGAAAGGCTTCTTGAAGGGAAAGATGTAACTCTGTGAGATGAATTAACAGACACAGAGCAGTTTCTCAGAAAGCTTCTTTCCAGTTTTGAACGGAAGATATTTCCTTTTTCACCATAGCCCTCTATGAGCTTCCAAATATCCCTTTGCCAATTCCAAAAGAACAGCCTTAGCGAAAGGCTTCTTGAAGGGAAAGATGTAACTCTGTGAGATGAATTAACAGAACACAGAGCAGTTTCTCAAAAGGCTTGTTTCCAGTTTTGAACGGAAGATATTTCCTTTTTCACCATAGCCCTCTATGGGCTTCCAAATATCCATTACCAATTCCACAAGAACAGCCTTAGCGAAAGGCTTCTTGAAGGGAAAGATGTAATTCTGTGAGATGAATTAACAGAACTCAGAGCAGTTTCTCAGAAAGCTTCTTTCCAGTTTTGAACGGAAGATATTTCCTTTTTCACCATAGCCCTCTATGGGCTTCCAAATATCCCTTTGCCAATTCCACAAGAACAGCCTTAGCGAAATACTTTTTGAAGGGAAAGATGTAACTCTGTGAGATGAATTAGCAGAACACAGAGCAGATTCTCAGAAAGCTTCTTTCCAGTTTTGAACGGAATATATTTCCTTTTTCACCATAGCCCTCTATGGGCTTCCAAATATCCCTTTGCCAATTCCACAAGAACAGCCTTAGCGAAAGGCTTCTTGAAGGGAAAGATGTAACTCTGTGAGATGAATTAACAGAACACAGAGCAGTTTCTCAGAAAGCTTCTTTCCAGTTTTGAACGGAAGATATTTCCTTTTTCACCATAGCCCTCTATGGGCTTCCAAATATCCCTTTGCCAATTCCACAAGAACAGCCTTAGCGAAAGGCTTCTTGAAGGGAAAGATGTAACTCTGTGAGATGAATTAACAGACCACAGAGCAGTTTCTCAGAAAGCTTCTTTCCCGTTTTGAACGGAAGATATTTCCTTTTTCACCATAGCCCTCTATGGGCTTCCAAATATCCCTTTGCCAATTCCACAAGAACAGCCTTAGCGAAAGGCTTCTTGAAGGGAAAGATGTAACTCTGTGAGATGAATGAACAGAACACAGAGAAGTTTCTCAGAAAGCTTCTTTCCAGTTTTGAACGGAAGATATTTCCTTTTTCACCATAGCCCTCTATGGGCTTCCAAATATCCCTTTGCCAATTCCACAAGAACAGTCTTAGCGAAAGGCTTCTTGAAGGGAAACATGTAACTCTGTGAGATGAATTAACAGAACACAGAGCAGTTTCTCAGAAAGCTTCTTTCCAGTTTTGAACGGAAGATATTTCCTTTTTCAACATAGCCCCCTATGAGCTTCCAAATATCCCTTTGCCAATTCCACAAGAACAGCCTTAGCGAAAGGCTTCTTGAAGGGAAAGATGCAACTCTGTGAGATGAATTAACAGAACACAGAGCAGATTCTCAGAAAGCTTCTTTCCAGTTTTGAACGGAAGATATTTCCTTTTTCAACATAGCCCCCTATGGGCTTCCAAATATCCCTTTGCCAATTCCACAAGAACAGCCTTAGCGAAAGGCTTCTTGAAGGGAAAGATGCAACTCTGTGAGATGAATTAACAGAACACAGAGCAGATTCTCAGAAAGCTTCTTTCCAGTTTTGAACGGAAGATATTTCCTTTTTTAACCATAGCCCTCTATGGGCTTCCAAATATCCCTTTGCCAATTCCACAAGAACAGCCTTAGCGAAAGACTCCTTGAAGGGAAAGATGTAACTCTGTGTGATGAATGAACACAACACAGAGCAGTTTCTCAGAAAGCTTCTTTCCAGTTATGAACGGAAGATATTTCCTTTTTCACCATAGCCCTCTATGGGCTTCCAAATATCCCTTTGCCAATTCCACAAGAACAGCCTTAGCGAAAGGCTTTTTGAAGGGAAAGATGTAACTCAGTGAGATGAATTAACAGAACACAGAGCAGTTTCTCAGAAAGCTTCTTTCCAGTTTTGAACGGAAGATATTTCCTTTTTCACCATAGCCCTCTATGGGCTTCCAAATATCCCTTTGCCAATTCCACAAGAACAGCCTTAGCGAAAGGCTTCTTGAAGGGAAAGATGTAACTCTGTGAGATGAATGAACAGAACACAGGGCAGTTTCTCAGAAAGCTTCTTTCCAGTTTTGAACGGAAGATATTTCCTTTTTCACCATAGCCCTCTATGGGCTTCCAAATATCCCTTTGCCAATTCCACAAGAACAGTCTTAGCGAAAGGCTTCTTGAAGGGAAACATGTAACTCTGTGAGATGAATTAACAGAACACAGAGCAGTTTCTCAGAAAGCTTCTTTCCAGTTTTGAACGGAAGATATTTCCTTTTTCAACATAGCCCCCTATGGGCTTCCAAATATCCCTTTGCCAATTCCACAAGAACAGCCTTAGCGAAAGGCTTCTTGAAGGGAAAGATGCAACTCTGTGAGATGAATTAACAGAACACAGAGCAGATTCTCAGAAAGCTTCTTTCCAGTTTTGAACGGAAGATATTTCCTTTTTCAACATAGCCCCCTATGGGCTTCCAAATATCCCTTTGCCAATTCCACAAGAACAGCCTTAGCGAAAGGCTTCTTGAAGGGAAAGATGCAACTCTGTGAGATGAATTAACAGAACACAGAGCAGATTCTCAGAAAGCTTCTTTCCAGTTTTGAACGGAAGATATTTCCTTTTTCACCATAGCCCTCTATGGGCTTCCAAATATCCCTTTGCCAATTCCACAAGAACAGCCTTAGCGAAAGACTTCTTGAAGGGAAAGATGTAACTCTGTGAGATGAATTAACAGAACACAGAACAGTTTCTCAGAAAGCTTCTTTCCAGTTTTGAACGGAAGATATTTCCTTTTTCACCATAGCCCTCTATGGGCTTCCAAATATCCCTTTGCCAATTCCACAAGAACAGCCTTATCGAAAGGCTTCTTGAAGAGAAAGATGTAACTCTGTGAGATGAATTAACAGAACACAGAGCAGTTTCTCAGAAAGCTTCTTTCCAGTTTTGAACGGAAGATGTTTTCTTTTTCACCATAGCCCTCTATGGGCTTCCAAATATCCCTTTGCCAATTCCACAAGAACAGCCTTAGCGAAAGACTTCTTGAAGGGAAAGATGTAACTCTGTGAGATGAATTAACAGAACACAGGGCAGTTTCTCAGAAAGCTTCTTTCCAGTTTTGAACGGAAGATATTTCCTTTTTCACCATAGCCCTCTTTGGGCTTCCAATTATCCCTTTGCCAATTCCACAAGAACAGCCTTAGCGAAAGGCTTCTTGAAGGGAAAGATGTAACTCTGTGAGATGAATTAACCGAACACAGAGCAGTTTCTCAGAAAGCTTCTTTCCAGTTTTGAACGGAAGATATTTCCTTTTACACCATAGCCCTCTATGGGCTTCCAAATATCCCTTGGCCAATTCCAGAAGAACAGCCTTAGCGAAAGGCTTTTTGAAGGGAAAGATGTAACTCTGTGAGATGAATTAACAGAACACAGAGCAGTTTCTCAGAAAGTTTCTTTCCAGTTTTGAACGCAAGATATTTCCTTTTTCACCATAGCCCTCTATGGGCTTCCAAATATCCCTTTGCCAATTGCACAAGAATAGCCTTAGTGAAAGGCTTCTTGAAGGGAAAGATGTAGCTCTGTGAGATGAATTAGCAGAACATGGAGCAGTTTCTTACAAAGCTTGTTTCCAGTTTTGAACGGAAGATATTTCCTTTTTCACCATAGCCCTCTATGGGCTTCCAAATATTCCTTTGCCAATTCCACAAGAACAGCCTTAGCGAAAGGCTTCTTGAAGGGAAAGATGTAACTCTGTGAGATGAATTTACAGAACACAGAGCAGTTTCTCAGAAAGCTTCTTTCCAGTTTTGAACGGAAGATATTTCCTTTTTCACCATAGCCCTTTATGGGCTTCCAAATATCTCTTTGCCAATTCCACAAGAACAGCCTTAGCGAAAGGCTTCTTGAAGGGAAAGATGCAACTCTCTGAGATGAATTAACAGAACACAGAGCAGATTCTCAGAAAGCTTCTTTCCAGTTTTGAACGGAAGATATTTCCTTTTTCACGATAGCCCTCTATGGGCTTCCAAATATTCCTTTGCCAATTCCACAAGAACAGCCTTAGCGAAAGACTTCTTGAAGGGAAAGATGTAACTCTGTGTGATGAATGAACAGAACACAGAGCAGTTTCTCAGAAAGCTTCTTTCCAGTTTTGAACGGAAGATATTTCCTTTTTCACCATAGCCCTCTATGGGCTTCCAAATATCCCTTTGCCAATTCCACAAGAACAGCCTTAGCGAAAGGCTTCTTGAAGGGAACGATGTAACTCTGTGAGATGAATTAACAGAACACAGAGCAGTTTCTCAGAAAGCTTCTTTCCAGTTTTGAACGGAAGATATTTCCTTTTTCACGATAGCCCTCTATGGGCTTCCAAATATCCCTTTGCCAATTCCACAAGAACAGCCTTAGCGAAAGTCTTCTTGAAGGGAAAGATGTAACTCTGTGAGATGAATTAACAGACACAGAGCAGTTTCTCAGAAAGCTTCTTTCCAGTTTTGAACGGAAGATATTTCCTTTTTCACCATAGCCCTCTATGGGCTTCCAAATATCCCTTTGCCAATTCCAAAAGAACAGCCTTAGCGAAAGGCTTCTTGAAGGGAAAGATGTAACTCTGTGAGATGAATTAACAGAACACAGAGCAGTTTCTCAAAAGGCTTGTTTCCAGTTTTGAACGGAAGATATTTCCTTTTTCACCATAGCCCTCTATGGGCTTCCCAATATCCATTGCCAATTCCACAAGAACAGCCTTAGCGAAAGGCTTCTTGAAGGGAAAGATGTAATTCTGTGAGATGAATTAGCAGAACTCAGAGCAGTTTCTCAGAAAGCTTCTTTCCAGTTTTGAACGGAAGATATTTCCTTTTTCACCATTGCCCTCTATGGGCTTCCAAATATCCCTTTGCCAATTCCACAAGAACAGCCTTAGCGAAATACTTTTTGAAGGGAAAGATGTAACTCTGTGAGATGAATTAGCAGAACACAGAGCAGATTCTCAGAAAGCTTCTTTCCAGTTTTGAACGGAATATATTTCCTTTTTCACCATAGCCCTCTATGGGCTTCCAAATATCCCTTTGCCAATTCCACAAGAACAGCCTTAGCGAAAGGCTTCTTGAAGGGAAAGATGTAACTCTGTGAGATGAATTAACAGAACACAGAGCAGTTTCTCAGAAAGCTTCTTTCCAGTTTTGAACGGAAGATATTTCCTTTTTCACCATAGCCCTCTATGGGCTTCCAAATATCCCTTTGCCAATTCCACAAGAACAGCCTTAGCGAAAGGCTTCTTGAAGGGAAAGATGTAACTCTGTGAGATGAATTAACAGACCACAGAGCAGTTTCTCAGAAAGCTTCTTTCCCGTTTTGAACGGAAGATATTTCCTTTTTCACCAGAGCCCTCTATGGGCTTCCAAATATCCCTTTGCCAATTCCACAAGAACAGCCTTAGCGAAAGGCTTCTTGAAGGGAAAGATGTAACTCTGTGAGATGAATGAAGAGAACACAGAGCAGTTTCTCAGAAAGCTTCTTTCCAGTTTTGAACGGAAGATATTTCCTTTTTCACCATAGCCCTCTATGGGCTTCCAAATATCCCTTTGCCAATTCCACAAGAACAGTCTTAGCGAAAGGCTTCTTGAAGGGAAACATGTAACTCTGTGAGATGAATTAACAGAACACAGAGCAGTTTCTCAGAAAGCTTCTTTCCAGTTTTGAACGGAAGATATTTCCTTTTTCAACATAGCCCCCTATGGGCTTCCAAATATCCCTTTGCCAATTCCACAAGAACAGCCTTAGCGAAAGGCTTCTTGAAGGGAAAGATGCAACTCTGTGAGATGAATTAACAGAACACAGAGCAGATTCTCAGAAAGCTTCTTTCCAGTTTTGAACGGAAGATATTTCCTTTTTCAACATAGCCCCCTATGGGCTTCCAAATATCCCTTTGCCAATTCCACAAGAACAGCCTTAGCGAAAGGCTTCTTGAAGGGAAAGATGCAACTCTGTGAGATGAATTAACAGAACACAGAGCAGATTCTCAGAAAGCTTCTTTCCAGTTTTGAACGGAAGATATTTCCTTTTTCACCATAGCCATCTATGGGCTTCCAAATATCCCTTTGCCAATTCCACAAGAAGAGCCTTAGCGAAAGACTTCTTGAAGGGAAAGATGTAACTCTGTGTGATGAATGAACAGAACACAGAGCAGTTTCTCAGAAAGCTTCTTTCCAGTTATGAACGGAAGATATTTCCTTTTTCACCATAGCCCTCTATGGGCTTGCAAATATCCCTTTGCCAATTCCACAAGAACAGCCTTAGCGAAAGGCTTTTTGAAGGGAAAGATGTAACTCAGTGAGATGAATTAACAGAACACAGAGCAGTTTCTCAGAAAGCTTCTTTCCAGTTTTGAACGGAAGATATTTCCTTTTTCACCATAGCCCTCTATGGGCTTCCAAATATCCCTTTGCCAATTCCACAAGAACAGCCTTAGCGAAAGGCTTCTTGAAGGGAAAGATGTAACTCTGTGACATGAATTAACAGAACACAGAGCAGGTTCTCAAAAGGCTTCTTTCCAGTTATGAACGGAAGATATTTCCTTTTTCACCATAGCCCTCTATGGGCTTCCAAATATCCCTTTGCCAATTCCACAAGAACAGCCTTAGCGAAAGGCTTCTTGAAGGGAAAGATGTAACTCTGTTAGATGAATTAACAGAACAGAGAGCAGTTTCTCAGAAAGCTTCTTTCCAGTTTTGAACGGAAGATATTTCCTTTTTCACCATAGCCCTCTATGGGCTTCCAAATATCCCTTTGCCAATTCCACAAGAACAGCCTTAGCGAAAGGCTTCTTGAAGGGAAAGATGTAACTCTGTGAGATGAATTAACAGAACACAGAGCAGTTTCTCAGAAAGCTTCTTTCCAGTTTTGAACGGAAGATATTTCCTTTTTCACCATAGCCCTCTATGGGCTTCCAAATATCCCTTTGCCAATTACACAAGAACATCCTTAGCGAAAGCTTCTTGAAGGAAAAGATGTAACTCTGTGAGATGAATTAACAGAACACAGAACAGTTTCTCAGAAAGCTTCTTTCCAGTTTTGAACGGAAGATATTTCCTTTTTCACCATAGCCCTCTATGGGCTTCCAAATATCCCTTTGCCAATTCCACAAGAACAGCCTTAGCGAAAGGCTTCTTGAAGAGAAAGATGTAACTCTGTGAGATGAATTAAGAGAACACAGAGCAGTTTCTCAGAAAGCTTCTTTCCAGTTTTGAACGGAAGATATTTCCTTTTTCACCATAGCCCTCTATGGGCTTGCAAATATCCCTTTGCCAATTCCACAAGAACAGCCTTAGCGAAAGGCTTCTTGAAGGGAAAGATGCAACTCTGTGAGATGAATAAACAGAACACAGAGCAGATTCTCAGAAAGCTTCTTTCCAGTTTTGAACGGAAGATATTTCCTTTTTCACCATAGCCCTCTATGGGCTTCCAAATATCCCTTTGCCAATTCCACAAGAACAGCCTTAGGGAAAGGCTTCTTGAAGGGAACGATGTAACTCTGTGAGATGAATTAACAGAACACAGAGCAGTTTCTCAGAATGCTTCTTTCCAGTTTTCAACGGAAGATATTTCCTTTTTCACGATAGCCCTCTATGGGCTTCCAAATATCCCTTTGCCAATTCCACAAGAACAGCCTTAGCGAAAGGCTTCTTGAAGGGAAAGATGTAACTCTGTGAGATGAATTAACAGAACACAGAGCAGTTTCTCAGAAAGCTTCTTTCCAGTTTTGAACGGAAGATATTTCCTTTTTCACCATAGCCCTCTATGGGCTTCCAAATATCCCTTTGCCAATTCCACAAGAACACCCTTAGCGAAAGGCTTCTTGAAGGGAAAGATGTAACTCTGTGAGATGAATTAACAGAACACAGAGCAGTTTCTCAAAAGGCTTGTTTCCAGTTTTCAACGGAAGATATTTCCTTTTTCACCATAGTCCTCTATGGGCTTCCAAATATCCATTTGCCAATTCCACAAGAACAGCCTTAGCGAAAGGCTTCTTGAAGGGAAAGATGCAACTCTGTGAGATGAATTAACAGAACACAGAGCAGATTCTCAGAAAGCTTCTTTCCAGTTTTGAACGGAAGATATTTCCTTTTTCAACATAGCCCCCTATGGGCTTCCAAATATCCCTTTGCCAATTCCACAAGAACAGCCTTAGCGAAAGGTTTCTTGAAGGTAAAGATGCAACTCTGTGAGATGAATTAACAGAACACAGAGCAGATTCTCAGAAAGCTTCTTTCCAGTTTTGAACGGAAGATATTTCCTTTTTCACCATAGCCCTCTATGGGCTTCCAAATATCCCTTTGCCAATTCCACAAGAACAGCCTTAGCGAAAGACTTCTTGAAGGGAAAGATGTAACTCTGTGTGATGAATGAACAGAACACAGAGCAGTTTCTCAGAAAGCTTCTTTCCAGTTATGAACGGAAGATATTTCCTTTTTCACCATAGCCCTCTATGGGCTTGCAAATATCCCTTTGCCAATTCCACAAGAACAGCCTTAGCGAAAGGCTTTTTAAAGGGAAAGATGTAACTCAGTGAGATGAATTAACAGAACACAGAGCAGATTCTCAGAAAGCTTCTTTCCAGTTTTGAACGGAAGATATTTCCTTTTTCACCATAGCCCTCTATGGGCTTCCAAATATCCCTTTGCCAATTCCACAAGAATAGCCTTAGTGAAAGGCTACCTGAAGGGAAAGATGTAACTCTGTGAGATGAATTAACAGAACACGGAGCAGTTTCTTACAAACCTTGTTTCCAGTTTTGAACGGAAGATATTTCCTTTTTCACCATAGCCATCTATGGGCTTCCAAATATCCCTTTGCGAAATCCACAAGAACAGCCTTAGCGAAAGGCTTCTTGAAGGGAAAGATGTAACTCTGTGAGATGAATAAGCAGAACACAGAGCAGATTCTCAGAAAGCTTCTTTCCAGTTTTGAACGGAAGATATTTCCTTTTTCACCATAGCCCTCTATGGGCTTCCAAATATCCCTTTGCCAATTCCACAAGAACAGCCTTAGCGAAAGGCTTCTTGAAGGAAAAGATGTAACTCTGTGAGATGAATTAACAGAACACAGAGCAGTTTCTCAAAAGGCTTGTTTCCAGTTTTCAACGGAAGATATTTCCTTTTTCACCATAGCCCTCTATGGGCTTCCAAATATCCCTTTGCCAATTCCACAAGAACAGCCTTAGCGAAAGGCTTCTTGAAGGGAAAGATGTAACTCTGTGAGACGAATTAACAGAACTCAGAGCAGTTTCTCAGAAAGCTTCTTTCCAGTTTTGAACGGAAGATATTTCCTTTTTCACCATAGCCCTCTATGGGCTTCCAAATATCCCTTTGCCAATTCCACAAGAACAGCCTTAGCGAAAGGCTTCTTGAAGGGAAAGATGTAACTCAGTGAGATGAATTAACAGAACACAGAGCAGTTTCTCAGAAAGCTTCTTTCCAGTTTTGAACGGAAGATATTTCCTTTTTCACCATAGCCCTATATGGGCTTCCAAATATCCCTTTGCCAATTGCACAAGAACAGCCTTAGCGAAAGGCTTCTTGAAGGGAAAGATGTAACTCTGTGAGATGAATTAACAGAACACGGAGCAGTTTCTTACAAACCTTGTTTCCAGTTTTGAACGGAAGATATTTCCTTTTTCACCATAGCCCTCTATGGGCTTCCAAATATCCCTTTGCGAAATCCACAAGAACAGCCTTAGCGAAAGGCTTCTTGAAGGGAAAGATGTAACTCTGTGAGATGAATTAACAGAACACAGAGCAGTTTCTCAGAAAGCTTCTTTCCAGTTTTGAACGGAAGATATTTCCTTTTTCACCATAGCCCTCTATGGGCTTCCAAATATCCCTTTGCCAATTCCACAAGAACAGACTTAGCGAAAGGCTTCTTGAAGGGAAAGATGTAACTCTGTGAGATGAATTAACAGAACTCAGAGCAGTTTCTCAGAAAGCTTCTTTCCAGTTTTGAACGGAAGATATTTCCTTTTTCACCATAGCCCTCTACGGGCTTCCAAATATCAATTTGCCAATTCCACAAGAACAGCCTTAGCGAAAGGCTTCTTGAAGTGAACGATGTAACTCTCTGAGATGAATTAACAGAACACAGAGCAGTTTCTCAGAAAGCTTCTTTCCAGTTTTGAACGGAAGATATTTCCTTTTTCACCATAGCCCTCTATGGGCTTCCAAATATCCCTTTGCCAATTCCACAAGAAGAGCCTTAGTGAAAGGCTTCCTGAAGGGAAAGATGTAACTCTGTGAGATGAATTAACAGAACACGGAGCAGTTTCTTACAAACCTTGTTTCCAGTTTTGAACGGAAGATATTTCCTTTTTCACCATAGCCCTCTATGGGCTTCCAAATATCCCTTTGCGAAATCCACAAGAACAGCCTTAGCGAAAGGCTTCTTGAAGGGAAAGATGTAACTCTGTGAGATGAATTAACGGAACACAGAGCAGTTTCTCAGAAAGCTTCTTTCCAGTTTTGAACGGAAGATATTTCCTTTTTCACCATAGCCCTCTATGGGCTTCCAAATATCCCTTTGCCAATTGCACAAGAACAGCCTTAGCGAAAGGCTTCTTGAAGGGAAAGATGTAACTCTGTGAGATGAATTAACAGAACACAGAGCAATTTCTCAGAAAGATTCTTTCCAGTTTTGAACGGAAGATATTTCCTTTTTCACCATAGCCCTCTAGGGGCTTCCAAATATCCCTTTGCCAATTCCACAAGAACAGCCTTAGCAAAAGGCTTCTTGAAGGGAGAGATGTAACTCTGTGAGATGAATTAACAGAACACAGAGCAGTTTCTCAAAAGGCTTCTTTCAAGTTTTGTACGGAAGATATTTCCTTTTTCACCATAGCCCTCTATGGGCTTCCAAATATCCCTTTGCCAATTCCACAAGAACAGCCTTAGCGAAAGGCTTCTTGAAGGGAAAGATGTAACTCTGTGAGATGAATTAACAGAACAGAGAGCAGTTTCTCAGAAAGCTTCTTTCCAGTTTTGAACGGAAGATATTTCCTTTTTCACCATAGCCCTCTATGGGCTTCCAAATATCCCTTTGCCAATTCCACAAGAACAGCCTTAGCGAAAGGCTTCTTGAAGGGAAAGATGTAACTCTGTGAGATGAATTAACAGAACACAGAGCAGTTTCTCAGAAAGCTTCTTTCCAGTTTTGAACGGAAGATATTTCCTTTTTCACCATAGCCCTCTATGGGCTTCCAAATATCCCTTTGCCAATTCCACAAGAACATCCTTAGCGAAAGGCTTCTTGAAGGGAAAGATGTAACTCTGTGAGATGAATTAACATAACACAGAACAGTTTCTCAGAAAGCTTCTTTCCAGTTTTGAACGGAAGATATTTCCTTTTTCACCATAGCCCTCTATGGGCTTCCAAATATCCCTTTGCCAATTCCACAAGAACAGCCTTAGCGAAAGGCTTCTTGAAGAGAAAGATGTAACTCTGTGAGATGAATTAAGAGAACACAGAGCAGTTTCTCAGAAAGCTTCTTTCCAGTTTTGAACGGAAGATATTTCCTTTTTCACCATAGCCTTCTATGGGCTTGCAAATATCCCTTTGCCAATTCCACAAGAACAGCCTTAGCGAAAGGCTTCTTGAAGGGAAAGATGCAACTCTGTGAGATGAATAAACAGAACACAGAGCAGATTCTCAGAAAGCTTCTTTCCAGTTTTGAACGGAAGATATTTCCTTTTTCACCATAGCCCTCTATGGGCTTCCAAATATCCCTTTGCCAATTCCACAAGAACAGCCTTAGGGAAAGGCTTCTTGAAGGGAACGATGTAACTCTGTGAGATGAATTAACAGAACACAGAGCAGTTTCTCAGAAAGCTTCTTTCCAGTTTTCAACGGAAGATATTTCCTTTTTCACGATAGCCCTCTATGGGCTTCCAAATATCCCTTTGCCAATTCCACAAGAACAGCCTTAGCGAAAGGCTTCTTGAAGGGAAAGATGTAACTCTGTGAGATGAATTAACAGAACACAGAGCAGTTTCTCAGAAAGCTTCTTTCCAGTTTTGAACGGAAGATATTTCCTTTTTCACCATAGCCCTCTACGGGATTCCAAATATCCCTTTGCCAATTCCACAAGAACAGCCTTAGCGAAAGGCTCCTTGAAGGGAAAGATGTAACTCTGTGAGATGAATTAACAGAACACAGAGCAGTTTCTCAAAAGGCTTGTTTCCAGTTTTCAACGGAAGATATTTCCTTTTTCACCATAGTCCTCTATGGGCTTCCAAATATCCATTTGCCAATTCCACAAGAACAGCCTTAGCGAAAGGCTTCTTGAAGGGAAAGATGTAATTCTGTGAGATGAATTAACAGAACTCAGAGCAGTTTCTCAGAAAGCTTCTTTCCAGTTTTGAACGGAAGATATTTCCTTTTTCACCATAGCCCTCTATGGGCTTCCAAATATCCCTTTGCCAATTGAACAAGAACAGCCTTAGCGAAATACTTTTTGAAGGGAAAGATGTAACTCTGTGAGATGAATTAGCAGAACACAGAGCAGATTCTCAGAAAGCTTCTTTCCAGTTTTGAACGGAAGATATTTCCTTTTTCACCATAGCCCTCTATGGGCTTCCAAATATCCCTTTGCCATTTCCACATGAACAGCCTTAGCGAAAGGCTTCTTGAAGGGAAAGATGTAACTCTGTGAGATGAATTAACAGAACACAGAGCAGTTTCTCAGAAAGCTTCTTTCCAGTTTTGAACGGAAGATATTTCCTTTTTCACCATAGCCCTCTAGGGGCTTCCAAATATCCCTTTGCCAATTCCACAAGAACAGCCTTAGCGAAAGGCTTCTTGAAGGGAGAGATGTAACTCTGTGACATGAATTAACAGAACACAGAGCAGGTTCTCAAAAGGCTTCTTTCCAGTTATGAACGGAAGATATTTCCTTTTTCACCATAGCCCTCTATGGGCTTCCAAATATCCCTTTGCCAATTCCACAAGAACAGCCTTAGCGAAAGGCTTCTTGAAGGGAAAGATGTAACTCTGTTAGATGAATTAACAGAACAGAGAGCAGTTTCTCAGAAAGCTTCTTTCCAGTTTTGAACGGAAGATATTTCCTTTTTCACCATAGCCCTCTATGGGCTTCCAAATATCCCTTTGCCAATTCCACAAGAACAGCCTTAGCGAAAGGCTTCTTGAAGGGAAAGATGTAACTCTGTGAGATGAATTAACAGAACACAGAGCAGTTTCTCAGAAAGCTTCTTTCCAGTTTTGAACGGAAGATATTTCCTTTTTCACCATAGCCCTCTATGGGCTTCCAAATATCCCTTTGCCAATTCCACAAGAACATCCTTAGCGAAAGCTTCTTGAAGGAAAAGATGTAACTCTGTGAGATGAATTAACAGAACACAGAACAGTTTCTCAGAAAGCTTCTTTCCAGTTTTGAACGGAAGATATTTCCTTTTTCACCATAGCCCTCTATGGGCTTCCAAATATCCCTTTGCCAATTCCACAAGAACAGCCTTAGCGAAAGGCTTCTTGAAGAGAAAGATGTAACTCTGTGAGATGAATTAAGAGAACACAGAGCAGTTTCTCAGAAAGCTTCTTTCCAGTTTTGAACGGAAGATATTTCCTTTTTCACCATAGCCCTCTATGGGCTTGCAAATATCCCTTTGCCAATTCCACAAGAACAGCCTTAGCGAAAGGCTTCTTGAAGGGAAAGATGCAACTCTGTGAGATGAATAAACAGAACACAGAGCAGATTCTCAGAAAGCTTCTTTCCAGTTTTGAACGGAAGATATTTCCTTTTTCACCATAGCCCTCTATGGGCTTCCAAATATCCCTTTGCCAATTCCACAAGAACAGCCTTAGGGAAAGGCTTCTTGAAGGGAACGATGTAACTCTGTGAGATGAATTAACAGAACACAGAGCAGTTTCTCAGAAAGCTTCTTTCCAGTTTTGAACGGAAGATATTTCCTTTTTCACGATAGCCCTCTATGGGCTTCCAAATATCCCTTTGCCAATTCCACAAGAACAGCCTTAGCGAAAGGCTTCTTGAAGGGAAAGATGTAACTCTGTGAGATGAATTAACAGAACACAGAGCAGTTTCTCAGAAAGCTTCTTTCCAGTTTTGAACGGAAGATATTTCCTTTTTCACCATAGCCCTCTATGGGCTTCCAAATATCCCTTTGCCAATTCCACAAGAACAGCCTTAGCGAAAGGCTTCTTGAAGGGAAAGATGTAACTCTGTGAGATGAATTAACAGAACACAGAGCAGTTTCTCAAAAGGCTTGTTTCCAGTTTTCAACGGAAGATATTTCCTTTTTCACCATAGTCCTCTATGGGCTTCCAAATATCCATTTGCCAATTCCACAAGAACAGCCTTAGCGAAAGGCTTCTTGAAGGGAAAGATGCAACTCTGTGAGATGAATTAACAGAACACAGAGCAGATTCTCAGAAAGCTTCTTTCCAGTTTTGAACGGAAGATATTTCCTTTTTCAACATAGCCCCCTATGTGCTTCCAAATATCCCTTTGCCAATTCCACAAGAACAGCCTTAGCGAAAGGTTTCTTGAAGGTAAAGATGCAACTCTGTGAGATGAATTAACAGAACACAGAGCAGATTCTCAGAAAGCTTCTTTCCAGTTTTGAACGGAAGATATTTCCTTTTTCACCATAGCCCTCTATGGGCTTCCAAATATCCCTTTGCCAATTCCACAAGAACAGCCTTAGCGAAAGGCTTCTTGAAGGGAAAGATGTAACTCTGTGAGATGAATTAACAGAACACAGAGCAGTTTCTCAGAAAGCTTCTTTCCAGTTTTGAACGGAAGATATTTCCTTTTTCACCATAGCCCTCTATGGGCTTCCAAATATCCCTTTGCCAATTCCACAAGAACATCCTTAGCGAAAGGCTTCTTGAAGGGAAAGATGTAACTCTGTGAGATGAATTAACATAACACAGAACAGTTTCTCAGAAAGCTTCTTTCCAGTTTTGAACGGAAGATATTTCCTTTTTCACCATAGCCCTCTATGGGCTTCCAAATATCCCTTTGCCAATTCCACAAGAACAGCCTTAGCGAAAGGCTTCTTGAAGAGAAAGATGTAACTCTGTGAGATGAATTAAGAGAACACAGAGCAGTTTCTCAGAAAGCTTCTTTCCAGTTTTGAACGGAAGATATTTCCTTTTTCACCATAGCCTTCTATGGGCTTGCAAATATCCCTTTGCCAATTCCACAAGAACAGCCTTAGCGAAAGGCTTCTTGAAGGGAAAGATGCAACTCTGTGAGATGAATAAACAGAACACAGAGCAGATTCTCAGAAAGCTTCTTTCCAGTTTTGAACGGAAGATATTTCCTTTTTCACCATAGCCCTCTATGGGCTTCCAAATATCCCTTTGCCAATTCCACAAGAACAGCCTTAGGGAAAGGCTTCTTGAAGGGAACGATGTAACTCTGTGAGATGAATTAACAGAACACAGAGCAGTTTCTCAGAAAGCTTCTTTCCAGTTTTCAACGGAAGATATTTCCTTTTTCACGATAGCCCTCTATGGGCTTCCAAATATCCCTTTGCCAATTCCACAAGAACAGCCTTAGCGAAAGGCTCCTTGAAGGGAAAGATGTAACTCTGTGAGATGAATTAACAGAACACAGAGCAGTTTCTCAAAAGGCTTGTTTCCAGTTTTCAACGGAAGATATTTCCTTTTTCACCATAGTCCTCTATGGGCTTCCAAATATCCATTTGCCAATTCCACAAGAACAGCCTTAGCGAAAGGCTTCTTGAAGGGAAAGATGTAATTCTGTGAGATGAATTAACAGAACTCAGAGCAGTTTCTCAGAAAGCTTCTTTCCAGTTTTGAACGGAAGATATTTCCTTTTTCACCATAGCCCTCTATGGGCTTCCAAATATCCCTTTGCCAATTGAACAAGAACAGCCTTAGCGAAATACTTTTTGAAGGGAAAGATGTAACTCTGTGAGATGAATTAGCAGAACACAGAGCAGATTCTCAGAAAGCTTCTTTCCAGTTTTGAACGGAAGATATTTCCTTTTTCACCATAGCCCTCTATGGGCTTCCAAATATCCCTTTGCCAATTCCACATGAACAGCCATAGCGAAAGGCTTCTTGAAGGGAAAGATGTAACTCTGTGAGATGAATTAACAGAACACAGAGCAGTTTCTCAGAAAGCTTCTTTCCAGTTTTGAACGGAAGATATTTCCTTTTTCACCATAGCCCTCTATGGGCTTCCAAATATCCCTTTGCCAATTCCACAAGAACAGCCTTAGCGTAAGGCTTTTTGAAGGGAAAGATGTAACTCAGTGAGATGAATTAACAGAACACAGAGCAGTTTCTCAGAAAGCTTCTTTCCAGTTTTGAACGGAAGATATTTCCTTTTTCACCATAGAACTCTATGGGCTTCCAAATATCCCTTTGCCAATTCCACAAGAATAGCCTTAGTGAAAGTCTTCCTGAAGGGAAAGATGTAACTCTGTGAGATGAATTAACAGAACACAGAGCAGTTTCTCAGAAAGCTTCTTTCCAGTTTTGAACGGAAGATATTTCCTATTTCACCATAGCCCTCTATGGGCTTCCAAATATCCCTTTGCCAATTCCACAAGAACAGCCTTAGCGAAAGGCTTCTTGAAGGGAAAGATGTAACTTTGTGAGATGAATTAAAAGAACACAGAGCAGTTTCTCAGAAAGCTTCTTTCCAGTTTTGAACGGAAGATATTTCCTTTTTCACCATAGCCCTCTAGGGGCTTCAAAATATCCCTTTGCCAATTCCACAAGAACAGCCTTAGCGAAAGGCTTCTTGAAGGGAGAGATGTAACTCTGTGAGATGAATTAACAGAACACAGAGCAGTTTCTCAAAAGGCTACTTTCCAGTTTTGAACGGAAGATATTTCCTTTTTCACCACAGCCCTCTATGGGCTTCCAAATATCCCTTTGCCAATTCCACAAGAACAGCCTTAGCGAAAGGCTTCTTGAAGGGAAAGATGTAACTCTGTGAGATGAATTAACAGAACAGAGAGCAGTTTCTCAGAAAGCTTCTTTCCAGTTTTGAACGGAAGATATTTCCTTTTTCACCATAGCCCTCTATGGGCTTCCAAATATCCCTTTGCCAATTCCACAAGAACAGCCTTAGCGAAAGGCTTCTTGAAGGGAAAGATGTAACTCTGTGAGATGAATTAACAGAACACAGAGCAGTTTCTCAGAAAGCTTCTTTCCAGTTTTGAACGGAAGATATTTCCTTTTTCACCATAGCCCTCTATGGGCTTCCAAATATCCCTTTGCCAATTCCACAAGAACATCCTTAGCAAAAGGCTTCTTGAAGGGAAAGATGTAACTCTGTGAGATGAATTAACAGAACACAGAACAGTTTCTCAGAAAGCTTCTTTCCAGTTTTGAACGGAAGATATTTCCTTTTTCAACATAGCCCTCTATGGGCTTCCAAATATCCCTTTGCCAATTCCACAAGAACAGCCTTAGCGAAAGGCTTCTTGAAGAGAAAGATGTAACTCTGTGAGATGAATTAAGAGAACACAGAGCAGTTTCTCAGAAAGCTTCTTTCCAGTTTTGAACGGAAGATATTTCCTTTTTCACCATAGCCCTCTATGGGCTTGCAAATATGCCTTTGCCAATTCCACAAGAACAGCCTTAGCGAAAGGCTTCTTGAAGGGAAAGATGCAACTCTGTGAGATGAATAAACAGAACACAGAGCAGATTCTCAGAAAGCTTCTTTCCAGTTTTGAACGGAAGATATTTCCTTTTTCACCATAGCCCTCTATGGGCTTCCAAATATCCCTTTGCCAATTCCACAAGAACAGCCTTAGCGAAAGGCTTCTTGAAGGGAACGATGTAACTCTGTGAGATGAATTAACAGAACACAGAGCAGTTTCTCAGAAAGCTTCTTTCCAGTTTTCAACGGAAGATATTTCCTTTTTCACGATAGCCCTCTATGGGCTTCCAAATATCCCTTTGCCAATTCCACAAGAACAGCCTTAGCGAAAGGCTTCTTGAAGGGAAAGATGTAACTCTGTGAGATGAATTAACAGAACACAGAGCAGTTTCTCAGAAAGCTTCTTTCCAGTTTTGAACGGAAGATATTTCCTTTTTCACCATAGCCCTCTATGGGCTTCCAAATATCCCTTTGCCAATTCCACAAGAACAGCCTTAGCGAAAGGCTTCTTGAAGGGAACGATGTAACTCTGTGAGATGAATTAACAGAACACAGAGCAGTTTCTCAGAAAGCTTCTTTCCAGTTTTCAACGGAAGATATTTCCTTTTTCACGATAGCCCTCTATGGGCTTCCAAATATCCCTTTGCCAATTCCACAAGAACAGCCTTAGCGAAAGGCTTCTTGAAGGGAAAGATGTAACTCTGTGAGATGAATTAACAGAACACAGAGCAGTTTCTCAGAAAGCTTCTTTCCAGTTTTGAACGGAAGATATTTCCTTTTTCACCATAGCCCTCTATGGGCTTCCAAATATCCCTTTGCCAATTCCACAAGAACAGACTTAGCGAAAGGCTTCTTGAAGGGAAAGATGTAACTCTGTGAGATGAATTAACAGAACACAGAGCAGTTTCTCAAAAGGCTTGTTTCCAGTTTTCAACGGAAGATATTTCCTTTTTCACCATAGTCCTCTAGGGGCTTCCAAATATCCATTTGCCAATTCCACAAGAACAGCCTTAGCGAAAGGCTTCTTGAAGGGAAAGATGTAATTCTGTGAGATGAATTAACAGAACTCAGAGCAGTTTCTAAGAAAGCTTCTTTCCAGTTTTGAACGGAAGATATTTCCTTTTTCACCATAGCCCTCTATGGGCTTCCAAATATCCCTTTGCCAATTGAACAAGAACAGCCTTAGCGAAATACTTTTTGAAGGGAAAGATGTAACTCTGTGAGATGAATTAGCAGAACACAGAGCAGATTCTCAGAAAGCTTCTTTCCAGTTTTGGACGGAAGATATTTCCTTTTTCACCATAGCCCTCTATGGGCTTCCAAATATCCCTTTGCCAATTCCACATGAACAGCCTTAGCGAAAGGCTTCTTGAAGGGAAAGATGTAACTCTGTGAGATGAATTAACAGAACACAGAGCAGTTTCTCAGAAAGCTTCTTTCCAGTTTTGAACGGAAGATATTTCCTTTTTCACCATAGCCCTCTATGGGCTTCCAAATATCCCTTTGCCAATTCCACAAGAACAGCCTTAGCGAAAGGCTTCTTGAAGGGAAAGATGTAACTCTGTGAGATGAATTAACAGAACACAGAGCAGTTTCTCAAAAGGCTTGTTTCCAGTTTTCAACGGAAGATATTTCCTTTTTCACCATAGTCCTCTAGGGGCTTCCAAATATCCATTTGCCAATTCCACAAGAACAGCCTTAGCGAAAGGCTTCTTGAAGGGAAAGATGTAATTCTGTGAGATGAATTAACAGAACTCAGAGCAGTTTCTAAGAAAGCTTCTTTCCAGTTTTGAACGGAAGATATTTCCTTTTTCACCATAGCCCTCTATGGGCTTCCAAATATCCCTTTGCCAATTGAACAAGAACAGCCTTAGCGAAATACTTTTTGAAGGGAAAGATGTAACTCTGTGAGATGAATTAGCAGAACACAGAGCAGATTCTCAGAAAGCTTCTTTCCAGTTTTGGACGGAAGTTATTTCCTTTTTCACCATAGCCCTCTATGGGCTTCCAAATATCCCTTTGCCAATTCCACATGAACAGCCTTAGCGAAAGGCTTCTTGAAGGGAAAGATGTAACTCTGTGAGATGAATTAACAGAACACAGAGCAGTTTCTCAGAAAGCTTCTTTCCAGTTTTGAACGGAAGATATTTCCTTTTTCACCATAGCCCTCTATGGGCTTCCAAATATCCCTTTGCCAATTCCACAAGAACAGCCTTAGCGTAAGGCTTTTTGAAGGGAAAGATGTAACTCAGTGAGATGAATTAACAGAACACAGAGCAGTTTCTCAGAAAGCTTCTTTCCAGTTTTGAACGGAAGATATTTCCTTTTTCACCATAGCCCTCTATGGGCTTCCAAATATCCCTTTGCCAATTCCACAAGAACAGCCTTAGCGAAAGGCTTCTTGAAGGGAAAGATGTAACTTTGTGAGATGAATTAAAAGAACACAGAGCAGTTTCTCAGAAAGCTTCTTTCCAGTTTTGAACGGAAGATATTTCCTTTTTCACCATAGCCCTCTAGGGGCTTCAAAATATCCCTTTGCCAATTCCACAAGAACAGCCTTAGCGAAAGGCTTCTTGAAGGGAGAGATGTAACTCTGTGAGATGAATTAACAGAACACAGAGCAGTTTCTCAAAAGGCTTCTTTCCAGTTTTGAACGGAAGATATTTCCTTTTTCACCATAGCCCTCTATGGGCTTGCAAATATCCCTTTGCCAATTCCACAAGAACAGCCTTAGCGAAAGGCTTCTTGAAGGGAAAGATGTAACTCTGTGAGATGAATTAACAGAACAGAGAGCAGTTTCTCAGAAAGCTTCTTTCCAGTTTTGAACGGAAGATATTTCCTTTTTCACCATAGCCCTCTATGGGCTTCCAAATATCCCTTTGCCAATTCCACAAGAACAGCCTTAGCGAAAGGCTTCTTGAAGGGAAAGATGTAACTCTGTGAGATGAATTAACAGAACACAGAGCAGTTTCTCAGAAAGCTTCTTTCCAGTTTTGAACGGAAGATATTTCCTTTTTCACCATAGCCCTCTATGGGCTTCCAAATATCCCTTTGCCAATTCCACAAGAACATCCTTAGCGAAAGGCTTCTTGAAGGGAAAGATGTAACTCTGTGGGATGAATTAACAGAACACAGAACAGTTTCTCAGAAAGCTTCTTTCCAGTTTTGAACGGAAGATATTTCCTTTTTCAACATAGCCCTCTATGGGCTTCCAAATATCCCTTTGCCAATTCCACAAGAACAGCCTTAGCGAAAGGCTTCTTGAAGAGAAAGATGTAACTCTGTGAGATGAATTAAGAGAACACAGAGCAGTTTCTCAGAAAGCTTCTTTCCAGTTTTGAAAGGAAGATATTTCCTTTTTCACCATAGCCCTCTATGGGCTTGCAAATATCCCTTTGCCAATTCCACAAGAACAGCCTTACCGAAAGGCTTCTTGAAGGGAAAGATGCAACTCTGTGAGATGAATAAACAGAACACAGAGCAGATTCTCAGAAAGCTTCTTTCCAGTTTTGAACGGAAGATATTTCCTTTTTCACCATAGCCCTCTATGGGCTTCCAAATATCCCTTTGCCAATTCCACAAGAACAGCCTTAGGGAAAGGCTTCTTGAAGGGAACGATGTAACTCTGTGAGGTGAATTAACAGAACACAGAGCAGTTTCTCAGAAACCTTCTTTCCAGTTTTCAACGGAAGATATTTCCTTTTTCACGATAGCCCTCTATGGGCTTCCAAATATCCCTTTGCCAATTCCACAAGAACAGCCTTAGCGAAAGGCTTCTTGAAGGGAAAGATGTAACTCTGTGAGATGAATTAACAGAACACAGAGAAGTTTCTCAAAAGGCTTGTTTCCAGTTTTCAACGGAAGATATTTCCTTTTTCACCATAGTCCTCTATGGGCTTCCAAATATCCATTTGCCAATTCCACAAGAACAGCCTTAGCGAAAGGCTTCTTGAAGGGAAAGATGCAACTCTGTGAGATGAATTAACAGAACACAGAGCAGATTCTCAGAAAGCTTCTTTCCAGTTTTGAACGGAAGATATTTCCTTTTTCAACATAGCCCCCTATGGGCTTCCAAATATCCCTTTGCCAATTCCACAAGAACAGCCTTAGCGAAAGGCTTCTTGAAGGGAAAGATGCAACTCTGTGAGATGAATTAACAGAACACAGAGCAGATTCTCAGAAAGCTTCTTTCCAGTTTTGAACGGAAGATATTTCCTTTTTCACCATAGCCCTCTAAGGGCTTCCAAATATCCCTTTGCCAATTCCACAAGAACAGCCTTAGCGAAAGACTTCTTGAAGGGAAAGATGTAACTCTGTGTGATGAATGAACAGAACACAGAGCAGTTTCTCAGAAAGCTTCTTTCCAGTTATGAACGGAAGATATTTCCTTTTTCACCATAGCCCTCTATGGGCTTGCAAATATCCCTTTGCCAATTCCACAAGAACAGCCTTAGCGAAAGGCTTCTTGAAGGGAAAGATGTAACTCAGTGAGATGAATTAACAGAACACAGAGCAGTTTCTCAGAAAGCTTCTTTCCAGTTTTGAACGGAAGATATTTCCTTTTTCACCATAGCCCTCTATGGGCTTCCAAATATCCCTTTGCCAATTCCACAAGAATAGCCTTAGTGAAAGGCTACCTGAAGGGAAAGATGTAACTCTGTGAGATGAATTAACAGAACACGGAGCAGTTTCTTACAAACCTTGTTTCCAGTTTTGAACGGAAGATATTTCCTTTTTCACCATAGCCCTCTATGGGCTTCCAAATATCCCTTTGCGAAATCCACAAGAACAGCCTTAGCGAAAGGCTTCTTGAAGGGAACGATGTAACTCTGTGAGATGAATTAACAGAACACAGAGCAGTTTCTCAGAAAGCTTCTTTCCAGTTTTGAACGGAAGATATTTCCTTTTTCACGATAGCCCTCTGGGCTTCCAAATATCCCTTTGCTAATTCCACAAGAACAGCCTTAGCGAAAGGCTTCTTGAAGGGAAAGATGTAACTCTGTGAGATGAATTAACAGAACACAGAGCAGTTTCTCAGAAAGCTTCTTTCCAGTTTTGAACGGAAGATATTTCCTTTTTCACCATAGCCCTCTATGGGCTTCCAAATATCCCTTTGCCAATTCCACAAGAACAGCCTTAGCGAAAGGCTTCTTGAAGGGAAAGATGTAACTCTGTGAGATGAATTAACAGAACACAGAGCAGTTTCTCAAAAGGCTTGTTTCCAGTTTTCAACGGAAGATATTTCCTTTTTCACCATAGCCCTCTATGGGCTTCCAAATATCCATTGCCAATTCCACAAGAACAGCCTTAGCGAAAGGCTTCTTGAAGGGAAAGATGTATTTCTGTGAGATGAATTAACAGAACTCAGAGCAGTTTCTCAGAAAGCTTCTTTCCAGTTTTGAACGGAAGATATTTCCTTTTTCACCATAGCCCTCTATGGGCTTCCAAATATCCCTTTGCCAATTCCACAAGAACAGCCTTAGCGAAATACTTTTTGAAGGGAAAGATGTAACTCTGTGAGATGAATTAGCAGAACACAGAGCAGATTCTCAGAAAGCTTCTTTCCAGTTTTGAACGGAAGATATTTCCTTTTTCACCATAGCCCTATATGGGCTTCCAAATATCCCTTTGCCAATTCCACAAGAAGAGCCTTAGTGAAAGGCTTCCTGAAGGGAAAGATGTAACTCTGTGAGATGAATTAACAGAACACGGAGCAGTTTCTTACAAACCTTGTTTCCAGTTTTGAACGGAAGATATTTCCTTTTTCACCATAGCCCTCTATGGGCTTCCAAATATCCCTTTGCGAAATCCACAAGAACAGCCTTAGCGAAAGGCTTCTTGAAGGGAAAGATGTAACTCTGTGAGATGAATTAACGGAACACAGAGCAGTTTCTCAGAAAGCTTCTTTCCAGTTTTGAACGGAAGATATTTACTTTTTCACCATAGCCCTCTATGGGCTTCCAAATATCCCTTTGCCAATTGCACAAGAACAGCCTTAGCGAAAGGCTTCTTGAAGGGAATGATGTAACTCTTTGAGATGAATTAACAGAACACAGAGCAATTTCTCAGAAAGATTCTTTCCAGTTTTGAACGGAAGATATTTCCTTTTTCACCATAGCCCTCTATGGGCTTCCAAATATCCCTTTGCCAATTCCACAAGAACAGCCTTAGCGAAAGGCTTCTTGAAGGGAGAGATGTAACTCTGTGAGATGAATTAACAGAACACAGAGCAGTTTCTCAAAAGGCTTCTTTCCAGTTTTGTACGGAAGATATTTCCTTTTTCACCATAGCCCTCTATGGGCTTCCAAATATCCCTTTGCCAATTCCACAAGAACAGCCTTAGCGAAAGGCTTCTTGAAGGGAAAGATGTAACTCTGTGAGATGAATTAACAGAACAGAGAGCAGTTTCTCAGAAAGCTTCTTTCCAGTTTTGAACGGAAGATATTTCCTTTTTCACCATAGCCCTCTATGGGCTTCCAAATATCCCTTTGCCAATTCCACAAGAACAGCCTTAGCGAAAGGCTTCTTGAAGGGAAAGATGTAACTCTGTGAGATGAATTAACAGAACACAGAACAGTTTCTCAGAAAGCTTCTTTCCAGTTTTGAACGGAAGATATTTCCTTTTTCACCATAGCCCTCTATGGGCTTCCAAATATCCCTTTGCCAATTCCACAAGAACATCCTTAGCGAAAGGCTTCTTGAAGGGAAAGATGTAACTCTGTGAGATGAATTAACATAACACAGAACAGTTTCTCAGAAAGCTTCTTTCCAGTTTTGAACGGAAGATATTTCCTTTTTCACCATAGCCCTCTATGGGCTTCCAAATATCCCTTTGCCAATTCCACAAGAACAGCCTTAGCGAAAGGCTTCTTGAAGAGAAAGATGTAACTCTGTGAGATGAATTAAGAGAACACAGAGCAGTTTCTCAGAAAGCTTCTTTCCAGTTTTGAACGGAAGATATTTCCTTTTTCACCATAGCCTTCTATGGGCTTGCAAATATCCCTTTGCCAATTCCACAAGAACAGCCTTAGCGAAAGGCTTCTTGAAGGGAAAGATGCAACTCTGTGAGATGAATAAACAGAACACAGAGCAGATTCTCAGAAAGCTTCTTTCCACTTTTGAACGGAAGATATTTCCTTTTTCAACATAGCCCTCTATGGGCTTCCAAACATCCATTTTCCAATTCCACAAGAACAGCCTTAGCGAAAGGCTTCTTGAAGGGAAAGATGTAATTCTGTGAGATGAATTAACAGAACTCAGAGCAGTTTCTCAGAAAGCTTCTTTCCAGTTTTGAACGGAAGATATTTCCTTTTTCACCCTAGCCCTCTATGGGCTTCCAAATATCCCTTTGCCAATTGAACAAGAACAGCCTTAGCGAAATACTTTTTGAAGGGAAAGATGTAACTCTGTGAGATGAATTAGCAGAACACAGAGCAGATTCTCAGAAAGCTTCTTTCCAGTTTTGAACGGAAGATATTTCCTTTTTCACCATAGCCCTCTATGGGCTTGCAAATATCCCTTTGCCAATTCCACAAGAACAGCCTTAGCGAAAGGCTTCTTGAAGGGAAAGATGCAACTCTGTGAGATGAATAAACAGAACACAGAGCAGATTCTCAGAAAGCTTCTTTCCAGTTTTGAACGGAAGATATTTCCTTTTTCACCATAGCCCTCTATGGGCTTCCAAATATCCATTTTCCAATTCCACAAGAACAGCCTTAGCGAAAGGCTTCTTGAAGGGAAAGATGTAATTCTGTGAGATGAATTAACAGAACTCAGAGCAGTTTCTCAGAAAGCTTCTTTCCAGTTTTGAACGGAAGATATTTCCTTTTTCACCATAGCCCTCTATGGGCTTCCAAATATCCCTTTGCCAATTGAACAAGAACAGCCTTAGCGAAATACTTTTTGAAGGGAAAGATGTAACTCTGTGAGATGAATTAGCAGAACACAGAGCAGATTCTCAGAAAGCTTCTTTCCAGTTTTGAACGGAAGATATTTCCTTTTTCACCATAGCCCTCTATGGGCTTCCAAATATCCCTTTGCCAATTCCACATGAACAGCCTTAGCGAAAGGCTTCTTGAAGGGAAAGATGTAACTCTGTGAGATGAATTAACAGAACACAGAGCAGTTTCTCAGAAAGCTTCTTTCCAGTTTTGAACGGAAGATATTTCCTGTTTCACCATAGCCCTCTATGGGCTTCCAAATATCCCTTTGCCAATTCCACAAGAACAGCCTTAGCGTAAGGCTTTTTGAAGGGAAAGATGTAACTCAGTGAGATGAATTAACAGAACACAGAGCAGTTTCTCAGAAAGCTTCTTTCCAGTTTTGAACGGAAGATATTTCCTTTTTCACCATAGCCCTCTATGGGCTTCCAAATATCCCTTTGCCAATTCCACAAGAATAGCCTTAGTGAAAGGCTTCCTGAAGGGAAAGATGTAACTCTGTGAGATGAATTAACAGAACACAGAGCAGTTTCTCAGAAAGCTTCTTTCCAGTTTTGAACGGAAGATATTTCCTTTTTCACCATAGCCCTCTATGGGCTTCCAAATATCCCTTTGCCAATTACACAAGAACAGCCTTAGCGAAAGGCTTCTTGAAGGGAAAGATGTAACTTTGTGAGATGAATTAAAAGAACACAGAGCAGTTTCTCAGAAAGCTTCTTTCCAGTTTTGAACGGAAGATATTTCCTTTTTCACCATAGCCCTCTAGGGGCTACAAAATATCCCTTTGCCAATTCCACAAGAACAGCCTTAGCGAAAGGCTTCTTGAAGGGAGAGATGTAACTCTGTGAGATGAATTAACAGAACACAGAGCAGTTTCTCAAAAGGCTTCTTTCCAGTTTTGAACGGAAGATATTTCCTTTTTCACCACAGCCCTCTATGGGCTTCCAAATATCCCTTTGCCAATTCCACAAGAACAGCCTTAGCGAAAGGCTTCTTGAAGGGAAAGATGTAACTCTGTGAGATGAATTAACAGAACAGAGAGCAGTTTCTCAGAAAGCTTCTTTCCAGTTTTGAACGGAAGATATTTCCTTTTTCACCATAGCCCTCTATGGGCTTCCAAATATCCCTTTGCCAATTCCACAAGAACAGCCTTAGCGAAAGGCTTCTTGAAGGGAAAGATGTAACTCTGTGAGATGAATTAACAGAACACAGAGCAGTTTCTCAGAAAGCTTCTTTCCAGTTTTGAACGGAAGATATTTCCTTTTTCACCATAGCCCTCTATGGGCTTCCAAATATCCCTTTGCCAATTCCACAAGAACATCCTTAGCGAAAGGCTTCTTGAAGGGAAAGATGTAACTCTGTGAGATGAATTAACAGAACACAGAACAGTTTCTCAGAAAGCTTCTTTCCAGTTTTGAACGGAAGATATTTCCTTTTTCACCATAGCCCTCTATGGGCTTCCAAATATCCCTTTGCCAATTCCACAAGAACAGCCTTAGCGAAAGGCTTCTTGAAGAGAAAGATGTAACTCTGTGAGATGAATTAAGAGAACACAGAGCAGTTTCTCAGAAAGCTTCTTTCCAGTTTTGAACGGAAGATATTTCCTTTTTCACCATAGCCCTCTATGGGCTTGCAAATATCCCTTTGCCAATTCCACAAGAACAGCCTTAGCGAAAGGCTTCTTGAAGGGAAAGATGCAACTCTGTGAGATGAATAAACAGAACACAGAGCAGATTCTCAGAAAGCTTCTTTCCAGTTTTGAACGGAAGATATTTCCTTTTTCACCATAGCCCTCTATGGGCTTCCAAATATCCCTTTGCCAATTCCACAAGAACAGCCTTAGGGAAAGGCTTCTTGAAGGGAACGATGTAACTCTGTGAGATGAATTAACAGAACACAGAGCAGTTTCTCAAAAAGCTTCTTTCCAGTTTTCAACGGAAGATATTTCCTTTTTCACGATAGCCCTCTATGGGCTTCCAAATATCCCTTTGCCAATTCCACAAGAACAGCCTTAGCGAAAGGCTTCTTGAAGGGAAAGATGTAACTCTGTGAGATGAATTAACAGAACACAGAGCAGTTTCTCAGAAAGCTTCTTTCCAGTTTTGAACGGAAGATATTTCCTTTTTCACCATAGCCCTCTATGGGCTTCCAAATATCCCTTTGCCAATTCCACAAGAACAGCCTTAGCGAAAGGCTTCTTGAAGGGAAAGATGTAACTCTGTGAGATGAATTAACAGAACACAGAGCAGTTTCTCAAAAGGCTTGTTTCCAGTTTTCAACGGAAGATATTTCCTTTTTCACCATAGCCCTCTATGGGCTTCCAAATATCCCTTTGCCAATTGAACAAGAACAGCCTTAGCGAAATAGTTTTTGAAGGGAAAGATGTAACTCTGTGAGATGAATTAGCAGAACACTGAGCAGATTCTCAGAAAGCTTCTTTCCAGTTTTGAACGGAAGATATTTCCTTTTTCACCATAGCCCTCTATGGGCTTCCAAATATCCCTTTGCCAATTCCACAAGAACAGCCTTAGCGAAAGGCTTCTTGAAGGGAAAGATGTAACTCTGTGAGATGAATTAACAGAACACAGAGCAGTTTCTCAGAAAGCTTCTTTCCAGTTTTGAACGGAAGATATTTCCTTTTTCACCATAGCCCTCTATGGGCTTCCAAATATCCCTTTGCCAATTCCACAAGAACAGCCTTAGCGTAAGGCTTTTTGAAGGGAAAGATGTAACTCTGTGAGATGAATTAACAGAACACAGAGCAGTTTCTCAGAAAGCTTCTTTCCAGTTTTGAACGGAAGATATTTCCTTTTTCACCATAGCCCTCTATGGGCTTCCAAATATCCCTTTGCCAATTCCACAAGAACAGCCTTAGCGAAAGGCTTCTTGAAGGGAAAGATGTAACTTTGTGAGATGAATTAAAAGAACACAGAGCAGTTTCTCAGAAAGCTTCTTTCCAGTTTTGAACGGAAGATATTTCCTTTTTCACCATAGCCCTCTAGGGGCTTCAAAAAACCCTTTGCCAATTCCACAAGAACAGCCTTAGCGAAAGGCTTCTTGAAGGGAGAGATGTAACTCTGTGAGATGAATTAACAGAACACAGAGCAGTTTCTCAAAAGGCTTCTTTCCAGTTTTGAACGGAAGATATTTCCTTTTTCAACATAACCCTCTATGGGCTTCCAAATATCCCTTTGCCAATTCCACAAGAACAGCCTTAGCGAAAGGCTTCTTGAAGGGAAAGATGTAACTCTGTGAGATGAATTAACAGAACAGAGAGCAGTTTCTCAGAAAGCTTCTTTCCAGTTTTGAACGGAAGATATTTCCTTTTTCACCATAGCCCTCTGTGGGCTTCCAAATATCCCTTTGCCAATTCCACAAGAACAGCCTTAGCGAAAGGCTTCTTGAAGGGAAAGATGTAACTCTGTGAGATGAATTAACAGAACACAGAGCAGTTTCTCAGAAAGCTTCTTTCCAGTTTTGAACGGAAGATATTTCCTTTTTCACCATAGCCCTCTATGGGCTTCCAAATATCCCTTTGCCAATTCCACAAGAACATCCTTAGCGAAAGGCTTCTTGAAGGGAAAGATGTAACTCTGTGAGATGAATTAACAGAACACAGAACAGTTTCTCAGAAAGCTTCTTTCCAGTTTTGAACGGAAGATATTTCCTTTTTCACCATAGCCCTCTATGGGCTTCCAAATATCCCTGTGCCAATTCCACAAGAACAGCCTTAGCGAAAGGCTTCTTGAAGAGAAAGATATAACTCTGTGAGATGAATTAAGAGAACACAGAGCAGTTTCTCAGAAAGCTTCTTTCCAGTTTTGAACGGAAGATATTTCCTGTTTCACCATAGCCCTCTATGGGCTTGCAAATATCCCTTTGCCAATTCCACAAGAACAGCCTTAGCGAAAGGCTTCTTGAAGGGAAAGATGCAACTCTGTGAGATGAATAAACAGAACACAGAGCAGATTCTCAGAAAGCTTCTTTCCAGTTTTGAACGGAAGATATTTCCTTTTTCACCATAGCCCTCTATGGGCTTCCAAATATCCCTTTGCCAATTCCACAAGAACAGCCTTAGGGAAAGGCTTCTTGAAGGGAACGATGTAACTCTGTGAGATGAATTAACAGAACACAGAGCAGTTTCTCAAAAAGCTTCTTTCCAGTTTTCAACGGAAGATATTTCCTTTTTCACCATAGCCCTCTATGGGCTTCCAAATATCCCTTTGCCAATTCCACAAGAACAGCCTTAGCGAAAGGCTTCTTGAAGGGAAAGATGTAACTCTGTGGGATGAATTAACAGAACACAGAGCAGTTTCTCAAAAGGCTTGTTTCCAGTTTTCAACGGAAGATATTTCCTTTTTCACCATAGCCCTCTAGGGGCTTCCAAATATCCATTTGCCAATTCCACAAGAACAGCCTTAGCGAAAGGCTTCTTGAAGGGAAAGATGTAATTCTGTGAGATGAATTAACAGAACTCAGAGCAGTTTCTCAGAAAGCTTCTTTCCAGTTTTGAACGGAAGATATTTCCTTTTTCACCATAGCCCTCTATGGGCTTCCAAATATCCCTTTGCCAATTGAACAAGAACAGCCTTAGCGAAATACTTTTTGAAGGGAAAGATGTAACTCTGTGAGATGAATTAGCAGAACACAGAGCAGATTCTCAGAAAGCTTCTTTCCAGTTTTGAACGGAAGATATTTCCTTTTTCACCATAGCCCTCTATGGGCTTCCAAATATCCCTTTGCCAATTCCACAAGAACAGCCTTAGCGAAAGGCTTCTTGAAGGGAAAGATGTAACTCTGTGAGATGAATTAACAGAACACAGAGCAGTTTCTCAGAAAGCTTCTTTCCAGTTTTGAACGGAAGATATTTCCTTTTTCACCATAGCCCTCTATGGGCTTCCAAATATCCCTTTGCCAATTCCACAAGAACAGCCTTAGCGTAAGGCTTTTTGAAGGGAAAGATGTAACTCAGTGAGATGAATTAACAGAACACAGAGCAGTTTCTCAGAAAGCTTCTTTCCAGTTTTGAACGGAAGATATTTCCTTTTTCACCATAGCCCTCTATGGGCTTCCAAATATCCCTTTGCCAATTCCACAAGAATAGCCTTAGTGAAAGGCTTACTGAAGGGAAAGATGTAACTCTGTGAGATGAATTAAAAGAACAGAGAGCAGTTTCTCAGAAAGCTTCTTTCCAGTTTTGAACGGAAGATATTTCCTTTTTCACCATAGCCCTCTAGGGGCTTTCAAATATCCCTTTGCCAATTCCACAAGAACAGCCTTAGCGAAAGGCTTCTTGAAGGGAAAGATGTAACTCTGTGAGATGAATTAACAGAACACGGAGCAGTTTCTTACAAACCTTGTTTCCAGTTTTGAACGGAAGATATTTCCTTTTTCACCATAGCCCTCTATGGGCTTCCAAATATCCATTGCCAATTCCACAAGAACAGCCTTAGCGAAAGGCTTCTTGAAGGGAAAGATGTAATTCCGTGAGATGAATTAACAGAACTCAGAGCAGTTTCTCAGAAAGCTTCTTTCCAGTTTTGAACGGAAGATATTTCCTTTTTCACCATAGCCCTCTATGGGCTTCCAAATATCCCTTTGCCAATTCCACAAGAACAGTCTTAGCGAAAGGCTTCTTGAAGGGAAAGATGTAACTCAGTGAGATGAATTAACAGAACACAGAGCAGTTTCTCAGAAAGCTTCTTTCCAGTTTTGAACGGAAGATATTTCCTTTTTCACCATAGCCCTCTATGGGCTTCCAAATATCCCTTTGTAAATTCCACAAGAAGAGCCTTAGTGAAAGGCTTCCTGAAGGGAAAGATGTAACTCTGTGAGATTAATTAACAGAACACGGAGCAGTTTCTTACAAACCTTGTTTCCAGTTTTGAACGGAAGATATTTCCTTTTTCACCATAGCCCTCTATGGGCTTCCAAATATCCCTTTGCGAAATCCACAAGAACAGCCTTAGCGAAAGGCTTCTTGAAGGGAAAGATGTAACTCTGTGAGATGAATTAACAGAACACAGAGCAGTTTCTCAGAAAGCTTCTTTCCAGTTTTGAACGGAAGATATTTCCTTTTTCATCATAGCCCTCTATGGGCTTCCAAATATCCCTTTGCCAATTCCACAAGAACAGTCTTAGCGAAAGGCTTCTTGAAGGGAAAGATGTAACTCTGTGAGATGAATTAACAGAAGACAGAGCAGTTTCTCAGAAAGCTTCTTTCCAGTTTTGAACGGAAGATATTTCCTTTTTCAACATAGCCCCCTATGGGCTTCCAAATATCCCTTTGCCAATTCCACAAGAACAGCCTTAGCGAAAGGCTTCTTGAAGGGAAAGATGCAACTCTGTGAGATGAATTAACAGAACACAGAGCAGATTCTCAGAAAGCTTCTTTCCAGTTTTGAACGGAAGATATTTCCTTTTTCACCATAGCCCACTATGGGCTTCCAAATATCCCTTTGCCAATTCCACAAGAACAGCCTTAGCGAAAGACTTCTTGAGGGGAAAGATGTAACTCTGTGTGATGAATGAACAGAACACAGAGCAGTTTCTCAGAAAGCTTCTTTCCAGTTATGAACGGAAGATATTTCCTTTTTCACCATAGCCCTCTATGGGCTTCCAAATATCCCTTTGCCAATTCCACAAGAACAGCCTTAGCGAAAGGCTTTTTGAAGGGAAAGATGTAACTCAGTGAGATGAATTAACAGAACACAGAGCAGTTTCTCAGAAAGCTTCTTTCCAGTTTTGAACGGAAGATATTTCCTTTTTCACCATAGCCCTCTATGGGCTTCCAAATATCCCTTTGCCAATTCCACAAGAATAGCCTTTGTGAAAGGCTTCCTGAAGGGAAAGATGTAACTCTGTGAGATGAATTAACAGAACACGGAGCAGTTTCTTACAAACCTTGTTTCCAGTTTTGAACGGAAGATATTTCCTTTTTCACCATAGCCCTCTATGGGCTTCCAAATATCCCTTTGCCAATTCCACAAGAACAGCCTTAGCGAAAGGCTTCTTGAAGGGAAAGATGTAACTCTGTGAGATGAATTAACAGAACACAGAACAGTTTCTCAGAAAGCTTCTTTCCAGTTTTGAACGGAAGATATTTCCTTTTTCACCAAAGCCCTCTATGGGCTTCCAAATATCCCTTTGCCAATTCCACAAGAACAGCCTTATCGAAAGGCTTCTTGAAGAGAAAGATGTAACTCTGTGAGATGAATTAACAGAACACAGAGCAGTTTCTCAGAAAGCTTCTTTCCAGTTTTGAACGGAAGATGTTTCCTTTTTCACCATAGCCCTCTATGGGTTTCCAAATATCCCTTTGCCAATTCCACAAGAACAGCCTTAGCGAAAGGCTTCATGAAGGGAAAGATGTAACTCTGTGAGATGAATTAACAGAACACAGAGCAGTTTCTCAAAAGGCTTGTTTCCAGTTTTCAACGGAAGATATTTCCTTTTTCACCATAGCCCTCTATGGGCTTCCAAATATCCCTTTGCCAATTCCACAAGAACAGCCTTAGCGAAAGGCTTCTTGAAGGGAAAGATGTAACTCTGTGAGACGAATTAACAGAACTCAGAGCAGTTTCCCAGAAAGCTTCTTTCCAGTTTTGAACGGAAGATATTTCCTTTTTCACCATAGCCCTCTATGGGCTTCCAAATATCCCTTTGCCAATTCCACAAGAACAGCCTTAGCGAAATACTTTTTGAAGGGAAAGATGTAACTCTGTGAGATGAATTAGCAGAACACAGAGCAGATTCTCAGAAAGCTTCTTTCCAGTTTTGAACGGAATATATTTCCTTTTTCACCATAGCCCTCTATGGGCTTCCAAATATCCCTTTGCCAATTCCACAAGAACAGCCTTAGCGAAAGGCTTCTTGAAGGGAAAGATGTAACTCTATGAGATGAATTAACAGAACACAGAGCAGTTTCTCAGAAAGCTTCTTTCCAGTTTTGAACGGAAGATATTTCCTTTTTCACCATAGCCCTCTATGGGCTTCCAAATATCCCTTTGCCAATTCCACAAGAACAGCCTTAGCGAAAGACTTCTTGAAGGGTAAGATGTAACTCTGTGAGATGAATTAACAGAACACAGAGCAGTTTCTCAGAAAGCTTCTTTCCAGTTTTGAACGGAAGATAATTCCTTTTTCACCATAGCCCTCTATGGGCTTCCAAATATCCCTTTGCCAATTCCACAAGAACAGCCTTAGCGAAAGGCTTCTTGAAGGGAAAGATGTAACTCTGTGAGATGAATTAACAGACCACAGAGCAGTTTCTCAGAAAGCTTCTTTCCCGTTTTGAACGGAAGATATTTCCTTTTTCACCATAGCCCTCTATGGACTTCCAAATATCCCTTTGCCAATTCCACAAGAACAGCCTTAGCGAAAGGCTTCTTGAAGGGAAAGATGTCACTCTGTGAGATGAATTAACAGAACACAGAGCAGTTTCTCAGAAAGCTTCTTTCCAGTTTTGAACGGAAGATATTTCCTTTTTCACCATAGCCCACTATGGGCTTCCAAATATCCCTTTGCCAATTCCACAAGAACAGTCTTAACGAAAGGCTTCTTGAAGGGAAAGATATAACTCTGTGAGATGAATTAACAGAACACAGAGCAGTTTCTCAGAAAGCTTCTTTCCAGTTTTGAATGGAAGATATTTCCTTTTTCAACATAGCCCCCTATGGGCTTCCAAATATCCCTTTGCCAATTCCACAAGAACAGCCTTAGCGAAAGGCTTCTTGAAGGGAAAGATGCAACTCTGTGAGATGAAGTAACAGAACACAGAGCAGATTCTCAGAAAGCTTCTTTCCAGTTTTGAACGGAAGATATTTCCTTTTTCACCATAGCCCTTTATGGGCTTCCAAATATCCCTTTGCCAATTCCACAAGAACAGCCTTAGCTAAAGGCTTCTTGAAGGGAAAGATGTAACTCTGTGAGATGAATGAACAGAACACAGAGCAGTTTCTCAGAAAGTTCTTTCCAGTTTTGAACGGAAGATATTTCCTTTTACACCATAGCCCTCTATGGGCTTCCAAATATCCCTTTGCCCATTCCACAAGAACAGCCTTATCGAAAGGCTTCTTGAAGAGAAAGATGTAACTCTGTGAGATGAATTAACAGAACACAGAACAGTTTCTCAGAAAGCTTCTTTCCAGTTTTGAACGGAAGATATTTCCTTTTTCACCATAGCCCTCTATGGGCTTCCAAATATCCCTTTGCCAATTCCACAAGAACAGCCTTAGCGAAAGACTTCTTGAAGGGTAAGATGTAACTCTGTGAGATGAATTAACAGAACACAGAGCAGTTTCTCAGAAAGCTTCTTTCCAGTTTTGAACGGAAGATATTTCCTTTTTCACCATAGCCCTCTATGGGCTTCAAATATCCCTTTGCCAATTCCGCAAGAACAGCCTTAGCGAAAGGCTTCTTGAAGGGAAAGATGTAACTCTGTGAGATGAATTAACAGACCACAGAGCAGTTTCTCAGAAAGCTTCTTTCCCGTTTTGAACGGAAGATATTTCCTTTTTCACCATAGGACTCTATGGGCTTCCAAATATCCCTTTGACAATTCCACAAGAACAGCCTTAGCGAAAGGCTTCTTGAAGGGAAAGATGTAACTCTGTGAGATGAATTCACAGAACACAGAGCAGTTTCTCAGAAAGCTTCTTTCCATTTTTGAAAGGAAGATATTTCCTTTTTCACCAAAGCCGTCTAACGGCTTCCAAATATCCCTTTGCCATTTCCACAAGAACAGCCTTAGCGAAAGGCTTCTTGAAGGGAAAGATGTAACTCTGTGAGATGAATTAACAGAACACAGAGCAGTTTCTCAGAAAGCTTCTTTCCAGTTTTGAAAGGAAGATATTTCCTTTTTCACCATAGGCCTCTATGGGCTTCCAAATATCGCTTTGCCAATTCCACAAGAACAACCTTAGCGAAAGGCTTCTTCAAGGGAAAGATGTAACTCTGTGAGATGAATTCACAGAACACAGAGCAGTTTCTCAGAAAGCTTCTTTCCAGTTTTGAACGGAAGATATTTCCTTTTTCACCATAGCCCTCTATGGGTTTCCAAATATCGCTTTGCCAATTCCACAAGAACAGTCTTAGCGAAAGGCTTCTTGAAGGGAAAGATGTAACTCTGTGAGATGAATTCACAGAACACAGAGCAGTTTCTCAGAAAGCTTCTTTCCAGTTTTGAACGGAAGATATTTCCTTTTTCACCATAGCCGTCTATGGGCTTCCAAATATCCCTTTGCCAATTCCTCAAGAACAGCCTTAGCGAAAGGCTTCTTGAAGGGAAAGATGTAACTCTGTGAGATGAATTAACAAAACACAGAGCAGTTTCTCAGAAAGCTTCTTTCCCGTTTTGAACGGAAGATATTTCCTTTTTCAACATAGCCCTCTATGGGCTTCCAAATATCCCTTTGCCAATTCCACAAGAACAGCCTTAGCGAAAGGCTTCTTGAAGGGAAAGATGTAACTCTGTGAGATGAATTAACAGAACACAGAGCAGTTTCTCAGAAAGCTTCCTTCCAGTTTTGAACGGAAGATATTTCCTTTTTCACCATAGCCCTCTACGGGCTTCCAAATATCGCTTTGCCAATTCCACAAGAACAGCCTTAGCGAAAGGCTTCTTGAAGGGAAAGATGTAACTCTGTTAGATGAATTAACAGAACACAGAGCAGTTTCTCAGAAAGCTTCTTTCCAGTTTTGAACGGAAGATATTTCCTTTTTCACCATAGCCCTCTAAGGGCTTCCAAATATCCCTTTGCCAATTCCACAAGAACAGCTTTAGCGAAAGGCTTCTTGAAGGGAAAGATGTAACTCTGTGAGATGAATTCAGAGAACACAGAGCAGTTTCTCAGAAAGCTTCTTTCCAGTTTTGAACGGAAGATATTTCCTTTTTCACCATAGGCCTCTACGGGCTTCCAAATATCCCTTTGCCAATTCCACAAGAACAGCCTTAGCGAAAGGCTTCTTGAAGGGAAAGAAGTAACTCTGTGAGATGAATTAACAGAACACAGAGCAGTTTCTCAGAAAGCTGCTTTCCAGTTTTGAACGGAAGATATTTCCTTTTTCACCATAGCCGTCTATGGGCTTCCAAATATCCCTTTGCCAATTCCACAAGAACAGCCTTAGCGAAAGGCTTCTTGAAGGGAAAGATGTAACTCTGTGAGATGAATTCACAGAACACAGAGCAGTTTCTCAGAAAGCTTCTTTCCAGTTTTGAACGGAAGATATTTCCTTTTTCACCATAGGCCTCTATGGGCTTCCAAATATCCCTTTGCCAATTCCACAAGAACAGCCTTAGCGAAAGGCTTCTTGAAGGGAAAGAAGTAACTCTGTGAGATGAATTCACAGAACACAGAGCAGATTCTCAGAAAGCTTCTTTCCAGTTTTGAACGGAAGATATTTCCTTTTTCACCATAGCCGTTTATGGGCTTCCAAATATCCCTTTGCCAATTCCACAATAACAGCCTTAGCGAAATGCTGCTTGAAGGGAAAGATGTAACTCTGTGAGATGAATTAACAGAACACAGAGCAGTTTCTCAGAAAGCTTCTTTCCAGTTTTGAACGGAAGATATTTCCTTTTTCACCATAGCCCTCTATGGGCTTCCAAATATCGCTTTGCCAATTCCACAAGAACAGCCTTAGCAAAAGGCTTCTTGAAGGGAAAGATGTAACTCTGTGAGATGAATTCACAGACCACAGAGCAGTTTCTCAGAAAGCTTCTTTCCAGTTTTGAACGGAAGATATTTCCTTTTTCACCATAGCCCTCTATGTGTTTCCAAATATTGCTTTGCCAATTCCACAAGAACAGCCTTAGCGAAAGGCTTCTTGAAGGGAAAGATGTAACTCTGTGAGATAAATTCACAGAACACAGAGCAGTTTCTCAGAAAGCTTCTTTCCAGTTTGAACCGAAGATATTTCCTTTTTCACCATAGGACTCTATGGGCTTCCAAATATCCCTTTGCCATTTCCACAAGAACAGCCTTAGCGAAAGGCTTCTTGAAGGGAAAGATGTAACTTTGTGAGATGAATTAACAGAACACAGAGCAGTTTCTCAGAAAGCTTCTTTCCAGTTTTGAACGGAAGATATTTCCTTTTTCACCATAGCCGTCTATGGGCTTCCAAATATCCGTTTGCCAATTCCACAAGAACAGCCTTAGCGAAAGGCTTCTTGAAGGGAAAGATGTAACTCTGTGAGATGAATTCACAGAACACAGAGCAGTTTCTCAGAAAGCTTCTTTCCAGTTTTGAACGGAAGATATTTCCATTTTCACCATAGCCCTCTATGGGCTTCCAAATATCCCTTTGCCAATTCCACAAGAACAGCCTTAGCGAAAGACTTCTTGAAGGGAAAGATGTAACTCTGTGTGATGAATGAACAGAACACAGAGCAGTTTCTCAGAAAGCTTCTTTCCAGTTTTGAACGGAAGATATTTCCTTTTTCACCATAGCCCTCTATGGGCTTCCAAATATCCCTTTGCCAATTCCACAAGAACAGCCTTAGCGAAAGGCTTCTTGAAGGGAACGATGTAACTCTGTGAGATGAATTAACAGAACACAGAGCAGTTTCTCAGAAAGCTTCTTTCCAGTTTTGAACGGAAGATATTTCCTTTTTCACCATAGCCCTCTATGGGCTTCCAAATATCCCTTTGCCAATTCCACAAGAACAGCCTTAGCGAAAGGCTTCTTGAAGGGAAAGATGTAACTCTGTGAGATGAATTAACAGAACACAGAGCAGTTTCTCAGAAAGCTTCTTTCCAGTTTTGAACGGAAGATATTTCCTTTTTCACCATAGCCCTCTATGGGCTTCCAAATATCCCTTTGCCAATTCCACCAGAACAGCCTTAGCGAAAGGCTTCTTGAAGGGAAAGATGTAACTCTGTGAGATGAATTAACAGAACACAGAGCAGTTTCTCAAAAGGCTTGTTTCCAGTTTTGAACGGAAGATATTTCCTTTTTCACCATAGCCCTCTATGGGCTTCCAAATATCCATTGCCAATTCCACAAGAACAGCCTTAGCGAAAGGCTTCTTGAAGGGAAAGATGTAATTCTGTGAGATGAATTAACAGAACTCAGAGCAGTTTCTCAGAAAGCTTCTTTCCAGTTTTGAACGAAAGATATTTCCTTTTTCACCATAGCCCTCTATGGGCTTCCAAATATCCCTTTGCCAATTCCACAAGAACAGCCTTAGCGAAATACTTTTTGAAGGGAAAGATGTAACTCTGTGAGATGAATGAACAGAACACAGAGCAGTTTCTCAGAAAGCTTCTTTCCAGTTTTGAACGGAAGATATTTCCTTTTTCACCATAGCCCTCTATGGGCTTCCAAATATCCCTTTGCCAATTCCACAAGAACAGCCTTAGCGAAAGGCTTCTTGAAGGGAAAGATGTAACTCTGTGAGATGAATTAACAGAACACAGAGCAGTTTCTCAGAAAGCTTCTTTCCAGTTTTCAACGGAAGATATTTCCTTTTTCACCATAGCCCTCTATGGGCTTCCAAATATCCCTTTGCCAATTCCACAAGAATAGCCTTTGTGAAAGGCTTCCTGAAGGGAAAGATGTAACTCTGTGAGATGAATTAACAGAACACGGAGCAGTTTCTTACAAACCTTGTTTCCAGTTTTGAACGGAAGATATTTCCTTTTTCACCATAGCCCTCTATGGGCTTCCAAATATCCCTTTGCGAAATCCACAAGAACAGCCTTAGCGAAAGGCTTCTTGAAGGGAAAGATGTAACTCTGTGAGATGAATTAACAGAACACAGAACAGTTTCTCAGAAAGCTTCTTTCCAGTTTTGAACGTATGATATTTCCTTTTTCACCAAAGCCCTCTATGGGCTTCCAAATATCCCTTTGCCAATTCCACAAGAACAACCTTATCGAAAGGCTTCTTGAAGAGAAAGATGTAACTCTGTGAGATGAATTAACAGAACACAGAGCAGTTTCTCAGAAAGCTTCTTTCCAGTTTTGAAAGGAAGATGTTTCCTTTTTCACCATAGCCCTCTATGGGTTGCCAAATATCCCTTTGCCAATTCCACAAGAACAGCCTTAGCGAAAGGCTTCTTGAAGGGAAAGATGTAACTCTGTGAGATGAATTAACAGAACACAGAGCAGTTTCTCAAAAGGCTTGTTTCCAGTTTTCAACGGAAGATATTTCCTTTTTCACCATAGCCCTCTATGGGCTTCCAAATATCCCTTTGCCAATTCCACAAGAACAGCCTTAGCGAAAGGCTTCTTGAAGGGAAAGATGTAACTCTGTGAGACGAATTAACAGAACTCAGAGCAGTTACTCAGAAAGCTAATTTCCAGTTTTGAACGGAAGATATTTCCTTTTTCACCATAGCCCTCTATGGGCTTCCAAATATCCCTTTGCCAATTGAACAAGAACAGCCTTAGCGAAATACTTTTTGAAGGGAAAGATGTAACTCTGTGAGATGAATTAGCACAACACAGAGCAGATTCTCAGAAAGCTTCTTTCCAGTTTTGAACGGAATATATTTCCTTTTTCACCATAGCCCTCTATGGGCTTCCAAATATCCCTTTGCCAATTCCACAAGAACAGCCTTAGCGAAAGGCTTCTTGAAGGGAAAGATGTAACTCTGTGAGATGAATTAACAGAACACAGAGCAGTTTCTCAGAAAGCTTCTTTCCAGTTTTGAACGGAAGATATTTCCTTTTTCACCATAGCCCTCTATGGGCTTCCAAATATCCCTTTGCCAATTCCACAAGAACAGCCTTAGCGAAAGACTTCTTGAAGGGTAAGATGTAACTCTGTGAGATGAATTAACAGAACACAGAGCAGTTTCTCAGAAAGCTTCTTTCCAGTTTTGAACGGAAGATAATTCCTTTTTCACCATAGCCCTCTATGGGCTTCCAAATATCCCTTTGCCAATTCCACAAGAATAGCCTTAGTGAAAGGCTACCTGAAGGGAAAGATGTAACTCTGTGAGATGAATTAACATAACACGGAGCGGTTTCTTACAAACCTTGTTTCCAGTTTTGAACGGAAGATATTTCCTTTTTCACCATAGCCCTCTATGGGCTTCCAAATATCCCTTTGCGAAATCCACAAGAACAGCCTTAGCGAAAGGCTTCTTGAAGGGAAAGATGTAACTCTGTGAGATGAATTAACAGAACACAGAGCAGTTTCTCAGAAAGCTTCTTTCCAGTTTTGAACGGAAGATATTTCCTTTTTCACCATAGCCCTCTATGGGCTTCCAAATATCCCTTTGCCAATTCCACAAGAACAGCCTTAGCGAAATACTTTTTGAAGGGAAAGATGTAACTCTGTGAGATGAATTAGCAGAACACAGAGCAGATTCTCAGAAAGCTTCTTTCCAGTTTTGAACGGAATATATTTCCTTTTTCACCATAGCCCTCCATGGGCTTCCAAATATCCCTTTGCCAATTCCACAAGAACAGCCTTAGCGAAAGGCTTCTTGAAGGGAAAGATGTAACTCTGTGAGATGAATTAACAGAACACAGAGCAGTTTCTCAGAAAGCTTCTTTCCAGTTTTGAACGGAAGATATTTCCTTTTTCACCATAGCCCTCTATGGGCTTCCAAATATCCCTTTGCCAATTCCACAAGAACAGCCTTAGCTAAAGGCTTCTTGAAGGGAAAGATGTAACTCTGTGAGATGAATGAACAGAACACAGAGCAGTTTCTCAGAAAGTTCTTTCCAGTTTTGAACGGAAGTTATTTCCTTTTACACCATAGCCCTCTATGGGCTTCCAAATATCCCTTTGCCCATTCCACAAGAACAGCCTTATCGAAAGGCTTCTTGAAGAGAAAGATGTAACTCTGTGAGATGAATTAACAGAACACAGAACAGTTTCTCAGAAAGCTTCTTTCCCGTTTTGAACGGAAGATATTTCCTTTTTCACCATAGCCCTCTATGGGCTTCCAAATATCCCTTTGCCAATTCCACAAGAACAGCCTTAGCGAAAGACTTCTTGAAGGGTAAGATGTAACTCTGTGAGATGAATTAACAGAACACAGAGCAGTTTCTCAGAAAGCTTCTTTCCAGTTTTGAACGGGACATATTTCCTTTTTCACCATAGCCCTCTATGGGCTTCAAATATCCCTTTGCCAATTCCACAAGAACAGCCTTAGCGAAAGGCTTCTTGAAGGGAAAGATGTAACTCTGTGAGATGAATTAACAGACCACAGAGCAGTTTCTCAGAAAGCTTCTTTCCAGTTTTGAACGGAAGATATTTCCTTTTTCACCATAGCCCTCTATGGGCTTCCAAATATCCCTTTGCCAATTCCACAAGAACAGTCTTAGCGAAAGGCTTCTTGAAGGGAAAGATGTAACTCTGTGAGATGAATTAACAGAACACAGAGCAGTTTCTCAGAAAGCTTCTTTCCAGTTTTGAACGGAAGATATTTCCTTTTTCACCATAGCCCTCTATGGGCTTCCAAATATCCCTTTGCCAATTCCACAAGAACAGCCTTAGCGTAAGGCTTTTTGAAGGGAAAGATGTAACTCAGTGAGATGAATTAACAGAACACAGAGCAGCTTCTCAGACAGCTTCTTTCCAGTTTTGAACGGAAGATATTTCCTTTTTCACCATAGCCCTCTATGGGCATCCAAATATCCCTTTGCCAATTCCACAAGAATAGCCTAAGTGAAAGGCTTCCTGAAGGGAAAGATGTAACTCTGTGAGATGAATTAACAGAACACGGAGCAGTTTCTTGCAAACATTGTTTCCAGTTTTGAACGGGAGATATTTCCTTTTTCACCATAGCCCTCTATGGGCTTTCAAATATCCCTTTGCCAATTCCACAAGAACAGCCTTAGCGAAAGGCTTCTTGAAGGGAAAGATGCAACTCTGTGAGATGAATAAACAGAACACAGAGCAGATTCTCAGAAAGATTCTTTCCAGTTTTGAACGGAAGATATTTCCTTTTTCACCTTAGCCCTCTATGGGCTTCCAAATATCCCTTTGCCAATTCCACAAGAACAGCCTTAGCGAAAGACTTCTTGAAGGGAAAGATGTAACTCTGTGTGATGAATGAGCAGAACACAGAGCAGTTTCTCAGAAAGCTTCTTTCCAGTTTTGAACGGAAGATATTTCCTTTTTCACCATAGCCCTCTATGGGCTTCCAAATATCCCATTGCCAATTCCACAAGAACAGCCTTAGCGAAAGGCTTCTTGAAGGGAACGATGTAACTCTGTGAGATGAATTAACAGAACACAGAGCAGTTTCTCAGAAAGCTTCTTTCCAGTTTTGAACGGAAGATATTTCCTTTTTCACCATAGCCCTCTATGGGCTTCCAAATATCCCTTTGCCAATTCCACAAGAACAGCCTTAGCGAAAGGCTTCTTGAAGGGAAAGATGTAACTCTGTGAGATGAATTAACAGAACACAGAGCAGTTTCTCAGAAAGCTTCTTTCCAGTTTTGAACGGAAGATATTTCCTTTTTCACCATAGCCCTCTATGGGCTTCCAAATATCCCTTTGCCAATTCCACAAGAACAGCCTTAGCGAAAGGCTTCTTGAAGGGAAAGATGTAACTCTGTGAGATGAATTAACAGAACACAGAGCAGTTTCTCAAAAGGCTTGTTTCCAGTTTTCAACGGAAGATATTTCCTTTTTCACCATAGCCCTCTATGGGCTTCCAAATATCCATTTGCCAATTCCACAAGAACAGCCTTAGCGAAAGGCTTCTTGAAGGGAAAGATGTAACTCTGTGAGATGAATTAACAGAACACAGAGCTGTTTCTCAGAAAGCTTCTTTCCAGTTTTGAACGGAAGATATTTCCTTTTTCACCATAGCCCTCTATGGGCTTCCAAATATGCCTTTGCCAATTCCACAAGAACAGCCTTAGCGAAAGGCTTCTTGAAGGGAAAGATGTAACTCTGTGAGATGAATTAACAGACCACAGAGCAGTTTCTCAGAATGCTTCTTTCCCGTTTTGAACGGAAGATATTTCCTTTTTCACCATAGCCCTCTATGGGCTTCCAAATATCCCTTTGCCAATTCCACAAGAACAGCCTTAGCGAAAGGCTTCTTGAAGGGAAAGATGTAACTCTGTGAGATGAATTAACAGAACACAGAGCAGTTTCTCAGAAAGCTTCTTTCCAGTTTTGAACGGAAGATATTTCCTTTTTCACCATAGCCCTCTATGGGCTTCCAAATATCCCTTTGCCAATTCCACAAGAACAGTCTTAGCGAAAGGCTTCTTGAAGGGAAAGATGTAACTCTGTGAGATGAATGAACAGAACACAGAGCAGTTTCTCAGGAAGCTTCTTTCCAGTTTTGAACGGAAGATATTTCCTTTTTCACCATAGCCCTCTATGGGCTTCCAAATATCCCTTTGCCAATTCCACAAGAACAGCCTTAGCGTAAGGCTTTTTGAAGGGAAAGATGTAACTCAGTGAGATGAATTAACAGAACACAGAGCAGATTCTCAGACAGCTTCTTTCCAGTTTTGAACGGAAGATATTTCCTTTTTCACCATAGCCCTCTATGGGCTTCCAAATATCCCTTTGCCAATTCCACAAGAATAGCCTAAGTGAAAGGCTTCCTGAAGGGAAAGATGTAACTCTGTGAGATGAATTAACAGAACACGGAGCAGTTTCTTACAAACATTGTTTCCAGTTTTGAACGGAAGATATTTCCTTTTTCACCATAGCCCTCTATGGGCTTCCAAATATCCCTTTGCCAATTCCACAAGAACAGACTTAGCGAAAGGCTTCTTGAAGGGAAAGATGCAACTCTGTGAGATGAATAAACAGAACACAGAGCAGATTCTCAGAAAGCTTCTTTCCAGTTTTGAACGGAACTTATTTCCTTTTTCACCATAGCCCTCTATGGGCTTCCAAATATCCCTTTGCCAATTCCACAAGAACAGCCTTAGCGAAAGACTTCTTGAAGGGAAAGATGTAACTCTGTGTGATGAATGAACAGAACACAGAGCAGTTTCTCAGAAAGCTTCTTTCCAGTTTTGAACGGAAGATATTTCCTTTTTCACCATAGCCCTCTATGGGCTTCCAAATATCCCTTTCCCAATTCCACAAGAACAGACTTAGCGAAAGGCTTCTTGAAGGGAACGATGTAACTCTGTGAGATGAATTATCAGAACACAGAGCAGTTTCTCAGAAATCTTCTTTCCAGTTTTGAACGGAAGATATTTCCTTTTTCACGATAGCCCTCTATGGGCTTCCAAATATCCCTTTGCCAATTCCACAAGAACAGCCTTAGCGAAAGGCTTCTTGAAGGGAAAGATGTAACTCTGTGAGATGAATTAACAGAACACAGAGCAGTTTCTCAGAAAGTTTCTTTCCAGTTTTGAACGCAAGATATTTCCTTTTTCACCATAGCCCTCTATGGGCTTCCAAATATCCCTTTTCCAAATGCACAAGAATAGCCTTAGTGAAAGGCTTCTTGAAGGGAAAGATGTAGCTCTGTGAGATGAATTAGCAGAACACGGAGCAGTTTCTTACAAAGCTTGTTTCCGGTTTTGAACGGAGGATATTTCCTTTTTCACCATAGCCCTCTATGGGCTTCCAAATATTCCTTTGCCAATTCCACAAGAACAGCCTTAGCGAAAGGCTTCTTGAAGGGAAAGATGTAACTCTGTGAGATGAATTAACAGAACACAGAGCAGTTTCTCAGAAAGCTTCTTTCCAGTTTTGAACGGAAGATATTTCCTTTTTCACCATAGCCCTCTATGGGCTTCCAAATATCCCTTTGCCAATTCCACAAGAACAGCCTTAGCGAAAGGCTTCTTGAAGGGAAAGATGTAACTCTGTGAGATGAATTAACAGAACACAGAGCAGTTTCTCAGAAAGCTTCTTTCCAGTTTTGAACGGAAGATATTTCCTTTTTCACCACAGCCCTCTATGGGCTTCCAAATATCCCTTTGCCAATTCCACCAGAACAGCCTTAGCGAAAGGCTTCTTGAAGGGAAAGATGTAACTCTGTGAGATGAATTAACAGAACACAGAGCAGTTTCTCAAAAGGCTTGTTTCCAGTTTTGAACGGAAGATATTTCCTTTTTCACCATAGCCCTCTATGGGCTTCCAAATATCCATTGCCAATTCCACAAGAACAGCCTTAGCGAAAGGCTTCTTGAAGGGAAAGATGTAATTCTGTGAGATGAATTAACAGAACTCAGAGCAGTTTCTCAGAAAGCTTCTTTCCAGTTTTGAACGGAAGATATTTCCTTTTTCACCATAGCCCTCTATGGGCTTCCAAATATCCCTTTGCCAATTCCAAAAAAATAGCCTTAGTGAAAGGCTACCTGAAGGGAAAGATGTAACACTGTGAGATGAATTAACAGAACACGGAGCAGTTTCTTACAAACCTTGTTTCCATTTTTGAACGGAAGATATTTCCTTTTTCACCATAGCCCTCTATGGGCTTCCAAATATCCCTTTCCGAAATCCACAAGAACAGCCTTAGCGAAAGGCTTCTTGAAGGGAAAGATGTAACTCTGTGTGATGAATTAACAGAACACCGAGCAGTTTCGCAGAAAGCTTCTTTCCAGTTTTGAACGGAAGATATTTCCTTTTTCACCATAGCCCTCTATGGGCTTCCAAATATCCCTTTGCCAATTCCACAAGAACAGCCTTAGCGAAAGGCTTCTTGAAGGGAAAGATGTAACTCTGTGAGATGAATTAACAGAACTCAGAGCAGTTTCTCAGAAAGCTTCTTTCCAGTTTTGAACGGAAGATATTTCCTTTTTCACCATAGCCCTCTATGGGCTTCCAAATATCCCTTTGCCAATTCCACAAGAACAGCCTTAGCGAAAGGCTTCTTGAAGGGAAAGATGTAACTCTGTGAGATGAATTAACAGAACACAGAGCAGTTTCTCAAAAGGCTTGTTTCCAGTTTTGAACGGAAGATATTTCCTTTTTCACCATAGCCCTCTATGGGCTTCCAAATATCCATTTGCCAATTCCACAAGAACAGCCTTAGCGAAAGGCTTCTTGAAGGGAAAGATGTAATTCAGTGAGATGAATTAACAGTACTCAGAGCAGTTTCTCAGAAAGCTTCTTTCCAGTTTTGAACGGAAGATATTTCCTTTTTCACCATAGCCCTCTATGGGCTTCCAAATATCCCTTTGCCAATTCCACAAGAACAGCCTTAGCGAAATACTTTTTGAAGGGAAAGATGTAACTCTGTGAGATGAATTAACAGAACACGGAGCAGTTTCTTGCAAATCTTGTTTCCAGTTTTGAACGGAAGATATTTCCTTTTTCACCATAGCCCTCTATGGGCTTCCAAATATCCCTTTGCGAAATCCACAAGAACAGCCTTAGCGAAAGGCTTCTTGAAGGGAAAGATGTAACTCTGTGAGATGAATTAACAGAACACCGAGCAGTTTCTCAGAAAGCTTCTTTCCAGTTTTGAACGGAAGATATTTCCTTTTTCACCATAGCCCTCTATGGGCTTCCAAATATCCCTTTGCCAATTCCACAAGAACAGCCTTAGCGAAAGGCTTCTTGAAGGGAAAGATGTAACTCTGTGAGATGAATTAACAGAACTCAGAGCAGTTTCTCAGAAAGCTTCTTTCCAGTTTTGAACGGAAGATATTTCCTTTTTCACCATAGCCCTCTATGGGCTTCCAAATATCCCTTTGCCAATTACACAAGAACAGCCTTAGCGAAAGGCTTCTTGAAGGGAACGATGTAACTCTGTGAGATGAAATAACAGAACACAGAGCAGTTTCTCAGAAAGCTTCTTTCCAGTTTTGAACGGAATATATTTCCTTTTTCACCATAGGCCTCTATGGGCTTCCAAATATCCCTTTGCCAATTCCACAAGAACAGCCTTAGCGAAAGGCTTCTTGAAGGGAAAGATGTAACACTGTGAGATGAATTAACAGAACACAGAGCAGTTTCTCAGAAAGCTTCTTTCCAGTTTTGAACGGAAGATATTTCCTTTTTCACCATAGCCCTCTATGGGCTTCCAAATATCCCTTTGCCAATTCCACAAGAACAGCCTTAGCGAAAGGCTTCTTGAAGGGAAAGATGTAACTCTGTGAGATGAATTAACAGAACACAGAGCAGTTTCTCAAAAGGCTTGTTTCCAGTTTTGAACGGAAGATATTTCCTTTTTCACCATAGCCCTCTATGGGCTTCCAAATATCCATTGCCGATTCCACAAGAACAGCCTTAGCGAAAGGCTTCTTGAAGGGAAAGATGTAATTCTGTGAGATGAATTAACAGAACTCAGAGCAGTTTCTCAGAAAGCTTCTTTCCAGTTTTGAACGGAAGATATTTCCTTTTTCACCTTAGCCCTCTATGGGCTTCCAAATATCCCTTTGCCAATTCCACAAGAACAGCCTTAGCGAAATACTTTTTGAAGGGAAAGATGTAACTCTGTGAGATGAATTAGCAGAAAACAGAGCAGATTCTCAGAAATCTTCTTTCCAGTTTTGAACGGAATATATTTCCTTTTTCACCATAGCCCTCTATGGGCTTCCAAATATCCCTTTGCCAATTCCACAAGAACAGCCTTAGCGAAAGGCTTCTTGAAGGGAAAGATGTAACTCTGTGAGATGAATTAACAGAACACAGAGCAGTTTCTCAGAAAGCTTCTTTCGAGTTTTGAACGGAAGATATTTCCTTTTTCACCATAGCCCTCTATGGGCTTCCAAATATCCCTTTGCCAATTCCACAAGAACAGCCTTAGCGAAAGGCTTCTTGAAGGGAAAGATGTAACTCTGTGAGATGAATGAACAGAACACAGAGCAGTTTCTCAGAAAGCTTCTTTCCAGTTTTGAACGGAAGATATTTCCTTTTACACCATAGCCCTCTATGGGCTTCCAAATATCCCTTTGCCAATTCCACAAGAACAGCCTTATCGAAAGGCTTCTTGAAGAGAAAGATGTAACTCTGTGATATGAATTAACAGAACACAGAACAGTTTCTCAGAAAGCTTCTTTCCAGTTTTGAACGGAAGATATTTCCTTTTTCACCATAGCCCTCTATGGGCTTCCAAATATCCCTTTGCCAATTCCACAAGAACAGCCTTAGCGAAAGACTTCTTGAAGGGTAAGATGTAACTCTGTGAGATGAATTAACAGAACACAGAGCAGTTTCTCAGAAAGCTTCTTTCCAGTTTTGAACGGAAGATATTTCCTTTTTCACCATAGCCCTCTATGGGCTTCCAAATATCCCTTTGCCAATTCCACAAGAACAGCCTTAGCGAAAGGCTTCTTGAAGGGAAAGATGTAACTCTGTGAGATGAATTAACAGACCACAGAGCAGTTTCTCAGAAAGCTTCTTTCCAGTTTTGAACGGAAGATATTTCCTTTTTCACCATAGCCCTCTATGGGCTTCCAAATATCCCTTTGCCAATTCCACAAGAACAGCCTTAGCGAAAGGCTTCTTGAAGGGAAAGATGTAACTCTGTGAGATGAATTAACAGAACACAGAGCAGTTTCTCAGAAAGCTTCTTTCCAGTTTTGAACGGAAGATATTTCCTTTTTCACCATAGCCCTCTATGGGCTTCCAAATATCCCTTTGCCAATTCCACAAGAACAGCCTTAGCGAAAGGCTTCTTGAAGGGAAAGATGTAACTCTGTGAGATGAATTACCAGAACACAGAGCAGTTTCTCAGAAAGCTTCTTTCCAGTTTTGAACGGAAGATATTTCCTTTTTCACCATAGCCCTCTATGGGCTTCCAAATATCCCTTTGCCAATTCCACAAGAACAGCCTTAGCGAAAGGCTTCTTGAAGGGAAAGATGTAACTCTGTGAGATGAATTAACAGAACTCAGAGCAGTTTCTCAGAAAGCTTCTTTCCAGTTTTGAACGGAAGAAATTTCCTTTTTCACCATAGCCCTCTATGGGCTTCCAAATATCCCTTTGCCAATTGCACAAGAACAGCCTTAGCGAAAGGCTTCTTGAAGGGAAAGATGTAACTCTGTGGGATGAATTAACAGAACACAGAGCAGTTTCTCAGAAAGCTTCTTTCCAGTTTTGAACGGAAGATATTTCCTTTTTCACCATAGCCCTCTATGGGCTTCCAAATATCCCATTGCCAATTCCACAAGAACAGCCTTAGCGAAAGGCTTCTTGAAGGGAAAGATGTAACTCTGTGAGATGAATTAACAGAACACAGAGCAGTTTCTCAGAAAGCTTCTTTCCAGTTTTGAACGGAAGATATTTCCTTTTTCACGATAGCCCTCTATGGGCTTCCAAATATCCCTTTGCCAATTCCACAAGAACAGCCTTAGCGAAAGGCTTCTTGAAGGGAAAGATGTAACTCTGTGAGATGAATTAACAGAACACAGAGCAGTTTCTCAAAAGGCTTGTTTCCAGTTTTCAACCGAAGATATTTCCTTTTTCACCATAGCCCTCTATGGGCTTCCAAATATCCATTTGCCAATTCCACAAGAACAGCCTTAGCGAAAGGCTTCTTGAAGGGAAAGATGTAATTCTGTGAGATGAATTAACAGAACTCAGAGCAGTTTCTCAGAAAGCTTCTTTCCAGTTTTCAACGGAAGATATTTCCTTTTTCACCATAGCCCTCTATGGGCTTCCAAATATCCCTTTGCCAATTCCACAAGAACAGCCTTAGCGAAAGAGTTCTTGAAGGGTAAGATGTAACTCTGTGAGATGAATTAACAGAACACAGAGCAGTTTCTCAGAAAGCTTCTTTCCAGTTTTGAACGGAAGATATTTCCTTTTTCACCATAGCCCTCTATGGGCTTCCAAATATCCCTTTGCCAATTCCACAAGAACAGCCTTAGCGAAAGGCTTCTTGAAGGGAAAGATGTAACTCTGTGAGATGAATATACAGACCACAGAGCAGTTTCTCAGAAATCTTCTTTCCCGTTTTGAACGGAAGATATTTCCTTTTTCACCATAGCCCTCTATGGGCTTCCAAATATCCCTTTGCCAATTCCACAAGAACAGCCTTAGCGAAAGGCTTCTTGAAGGGAAAGATGTAACTCTGTGAGATGAATGAACAGAACACAGAGCAGTTTCTCAGAAAGCTTCTTTCCAGTTTTGAACGGAAGATATTTCCTTTTACACCATAGCCCTCTATGGGCTTCCAAATATCCCTTTGCCAATTCCACAAGAACAGCCTTATCGAAAGGTTTCTTGAAGAGAAAGATGTAACTCTGTGAGATGAATTAACAGAACACAGAACAGTTTCTCAGAAAGCTTCTTTCCAGTTTTGAACGGAAGATATTTCCTTTTTCACCATAGCCCTCTATGGGCTTCCAAATATCCCTTTGCCAATTCCACAAGAATAGCCTAAGTGAAAGGCTTCCTGAAGGGAAAGATGTAACTCTGTGAGATGAATTAACAGAACACGGAGCAGTTTCTTACAAACATTGTTTCCAGTTTTGAACGGAAGATATTTCCTTTTTCACCATAGCCCTCTATGGGCTTCCAAATATCCCTTTGCCAATTCCACAAGAACAGTCTTAGCGAAAGGCTTCTTGAAGGGAAAGATGCAACTCTGTGAGATGAATAAACAGAACACAGAGCAGATTCTCAGAAAGCTTCTTTCCAGTTTTGAACGAAAGATATTTCCTTTTTCACCATAGCCCTCTATGGGCTTCCAAATATCCCTTTGCCAATTCCACAAGAACAGCCTTAGCGAAAGACTTCTTGAAGGGAAAGATGTAACTCTGTGTGATGAATGAACAGAACACAGAGCAGTTTCTCAGAAAGCTTCTTTCCAGTTTTGAACGGAAGATATTTTCTTTTTCACCATAGCCCTCTATGGGCTTCCAAATATCCCTTTGCCAATTCCACAAGAACAGCCTTAGCGAAAGGCTTCTTGAAGGGAACGATGTATCTCTGTGAGATGAATTAACAGAACACAGAGCAGTTTCTCAGAAAGCTTCTTTCCAGTTTTGAACGGAAGATATTTCCTTTTTCACGATAGCCCTCTATGGGCTTCCAAATATCCCTTTGCCAATTCCACAAGAACAGCCTTAGCGAAAGGCTTCTTGAAGGGAAAGATGTAACTCTGTGAGATGAATTAACAGAACACGGAGCAGTTTCTTACAAACATTGTTTCCAGTTTTGAACGGAAGATATTTCCTTTTTCACCATAGCCCTCTATGGGCTTCCAAATATCCCTTTGCCAATTCCACAAGAACAGTCTTAGCGAAAGGCTTCTTGAAGGGAAAGATGTAACTCTGTGAGATGAATTAACAGAACACAGAGCAGTTTCTCAGAAAGCTTCTTTCCAGTTTTGAACGGAAGATATTTCCTTTTTCAACATAGCCCCCTATGGGCTTCCAAATATCCCTTTGCCAATTCCACAAGAACAGCCTTAGCGAAAGGCTTCTTGAAGGGAAAGGTGTAACTCTGTGAGATGAATTAACAGACCACAGAGCAGTTTCTCAGAAAGCTTCTTTCCCGTTTTGAACGGAAGATATTTCCTTTTTCACCATAGCCCTCTATGGGCTTCCAAATATCCCTTTGCCAATTCCACAAGAACAGCCTTAGCGAAAGACTTCTTGAAGGGAACGATGTAACTCTGTGAGATGAATTAACAGAACACAGAGCAGTTTCTCAGAAAGCTTCTTTCCAGTTTTGAACGGAAGATATTTCCTTTTTCACCATAGCCCTCTATGGGCTTCCAAATATCCCTTTGCCAATTCCACAAGAACAGTCTTAGCGAAAGGCTTCTTGAAGGGAAAGATGTAACTCTGTGAGATGAATTAACAGAACACAGAGCAGTTTCTCAGAAAGCTTCTTTCCAGTTTTGAACGGAAGATATTTCCTTTTTCACCATAGCCCTCTAGGGGCTTCCAAATATCCCTTTGCCAATTCCACTAGAACAGCCTTAGCGTAAGGCTTTTTGAAGGGAAAGATGTAACTCAGTGAGATGAATTAACAGAACACAGAGCAGCTTCTCAGACAGCTTCTTTCCAGTTTTGAACGGAAGATATTTCCTTTTTCACCATAGCCCTCTATGGGCTTCCAAATATCCCTTTGCCAATTCCACAAGAATAGCCTAAGTGAAAGGCTTCCTGAAGGGAAAGATGTAACTCTGTGAGATGAATTAACAGAACACGGAGCAGTTTCTTACAAACATTGTTTCCAGTTTTGAACGGAAGATATTTCCTTTTTCACCATAGCCCTCTATGGGCTTCCAAATATCCCTTTGCCAATTCCACAAGAACAGCCTTAGCGAAAGACTTCTTGAAGGGTAAGATGTAACTCTGTGAGATGAATTAACAGAACACAGAGCAGTTTCTCAGAAAGCTTCTTTCCAGTTTTGAACGGAAGATATTTCCTTTTTCACCATAGCCCTCTATGGGCTTCCAAATATCCCTTTGCCAATTCCACAAGAACAGCCTTAGCGAAAGGCTTCTTGAAGGGAAAGATGTAACTCTGTGAGATGAATTAACAGACCACAGAGCAGTTTCTCAGAAAGCTTCTTTCCCGTTTTGAACGGAAGATATTTCCTTTTTCACCATAGCCCTCTATGGGCTTCCAAATATCCCTTTGCCAATTCCACAAGAACAGCCTTAGCGAAAGGCTTCTTGAAGGGAAAGATGTAACTCTGTGAGATGAATGAACAGAACACAGAGCAGTTTCTCAGAAAGCTTCTTTCCAGTTTTGAACGGAAGATATTTTCTTTTTCACCATAGCCCTCTATGGGCTTCCAAATATCCCTTTGCCAATTCCACAAGAACAGCCTTAGCGTAAGGCTTTTTGAAGGGAAAGATGTAACTCAGTGAGATGAATTAACAGAACACAGAGCAGCTTCTCAGACAGCTTCTTTCCAGTTTTGAACGGAAGATATTTCCTTTTTCACCATAGCCCTCTATGGGCTTCCAAATATCCCTTTGCCAATTCCACAAGAATAGCCTAAGTGAAAGGCTTCCTGGAGGGAAAGATGTAACTCTGTGAGATGAATTAACAGAACACGGAGCAGTTTCTTACATACATTGTTTCCAGTTTTGAACGGAAGATATTTCCTTTTTCACCATAGCCCTCTATGGGCTTCCAAATATCCCTTTGCCAATTCCACAAGAACAGCCTTAGCGAAAGGCTTCTTGAAGGGAAAGATGCAACTCTGTGTGGTGAATAAACAGAACACAGAGCAGATTCTCAGAAAGCTTCTTTCCAGTTTTGAACGGAAGTTATTTCCTTTTTCACCATAGCCCTCTATGGGCTTCCAAATATCCCTTTGCCAATTCCACAAGAACAGACTTAGCGAAAGACTTCTTGAACGGAAAGATGTAACTCTGTGTGATGAATGAACAGAACACAGAGCAGTTTCTCAGAAAGCTTCTTTCCAGTTTTGAACGGAAGATATTTCCTTTTTCACCATATCCCTCTATGGGCTTCCAAATATCCCTTTGCCAATTCCACAAGAACAGCCTTAGCGAAATACTTTTTGAAGGGAAAGATGTAACTCTGTGAGATGTATTAGCAGAACACAGAGCAGATTCTCAGAAAGCTTCTTTCCAGTTTTGAACGGAAGATATTTCCTTTTTCACCATAGCCCTCTATGGGCTTCCAAATATCCCTTTGCCAATTCCACAAGAACAGCCTTAGCGAAAGGCTTCTTGAAGGGAAAGATGTAACTCTGTGAGATGAATTAACAGAACACAGAGCAGTTTCTCAAAAGGCTTGTTTCCAGTTTTCAACGGAAGATATTTCCTTTTTCACCATAGCCCTCTATGGGCTTCCAAATATCCATTTGCCAATTCCACAAGAACAGCCTTAGCGAAAGGCTTCTTGAAGGGAAAGATGTACCTCTGTGAGATGAATTAAGAGAACACAGAGCAGTTTCTCAGAAAGCTTCTTTCCAGTTTTGAACGGAAGATATTTCCTTTTTCACCATAGCCCTCTATGGGCTTCCAAATATCCCTGTGCCAATTCCACAAGAACAGCCTTAGCGAAAGGCTTCTTGAAGGGAAAGATGTAACTCTGTGAGATGAATTAACAGACCACAGAGCAGTTTCTCAGAATGCTTCTTTCCCGTTTTGAACGGAAGATATTTCCTTTTTCACCATAGCCCTCTATGGGCTTCCAAATATCCCTTTGCCAATTCCACAAGAACAGCCTTAGCGAAAGGCTTCTTGAAGGGAAAGATGCAACTCTGTGAGGTGAATAAACAGAACACAGAGCAGATTCTCAGAAAGCTTCTTTCCAGTTTTGAACGGAAGATATTTCCTTTTTCACCATAGCCCTCTATGGGCTTCCAAATATCCCTTTGCCAATTCCACAAGAACAGACTTAGCGAAAGACTTCTTGAACGGAAAGATGTAACTCTGTGTGATGAATGAACAGAACACAGAGCAGTTTCTCAGAAAGCTTCTTTCCAGTTTTGAACGGAAGACATTTCCTTTTTCACCATAGCCCTCTATGGGCTTCCAAATATCCCTTTGCCAATTCCACAAGAACAGCCTTAGCGAAATACTTTTTGAAGGGAAGGATGTAACTCTGTGAGATGTATTAGCAGAACACAGAGCAGATTCTCAGAAGGCTTCTTTCCAGTTTTGAACGGAAGATATTTCCTTTTTCACCATAGCCCTCTATGGGCTTCCAAATATCCCTTTGCCAATTCCACAAGAACAGCCTTAGCGAAAGGCTTCTTGAAGGGAAAGATGTAACTCTGTGAGATGAATTAACAGAACACAGAGCAGTTTCTCAGAAAGCTTCTTTCGAGTTTTGAACGGAAGATATTTCCTTTTTCACCATAGCCCTCTATGGGCTTCCAAATATCCCTTTGCCAATTCCACAAGAACAGCCTTAGCGAAAGGCTTCTTGAAGGGAAAGATGTAACTCTGTGAGATGAATGAACAGAACACAGAGCAGTTTCTCAGAAAGCTTCTTTCCAGTTTTGAACGGAAGATATTTCCTTTTACACCAGAGCCCTCTATGGGCTTCCAAATATCCCTTTGCCAATTCCACAAGAACAGCCTTATCGAAAGGCTTCTTGAAGAGAAAGATGTAACTCTGTGAGATGAATTAACAGAACACAGAGCAGTTTCTCAGAAAGCTTCTTTCCAGTTTTGAAGGGAAGATATTTCCTTTTTCACCATAGCCCTCTATGGGCTTCCAAATATCCCTTTGCCAATTCCACAAGAACAGCCTTAGCGAAAGGCTTCTTGAAGGGAAAGATGTAACTCTGTGAGATGAATTAACAGAACACAGAGCAGTTTCTCAAAAGGCTTGTTTCCAGTTTTCAACGGAAGATATTTCCTTTTTCACCATAGCCCTCTATGGGCTTCCAAATATCCATTTGCCAATTCCACAAGAACAGCCTTAGCGAAAGGCTTCTTGAAGGGAAAGATGTACCTCTGTGAGATGAATTAAGAGAACACAGAGCAGTTTCTCAGAAAGCTTCTTTCCAGTTTTGAACGGAAGATATTTCCTTTTTCACCATAGCCCTCTATGGGCTTCCAAATATCCCTGTGCCAATTCCACAAGAACAGCCTTAGCGAAAGGCTTCTTGAAGGGAAAGATGTAACTCTGTGAGATGAATTAACAGACCACAGAGCAGTCTCTCAGAATGCTTCTTTCCCGTTTTGAACGGAAGATATTTCCTTTTTCACCATAGCCCTCTATGGGCTTCCAAATATCCCTTTGCCAATTCCACAAGAACAGCCTTAGCGAAAGGCTTCTTGAAGGGAAAGATGTAACTCTGTGAGATGAATTAACAGAACACAGAGCAGTTTCTCAGAAAGCTTCTTTCCAGTTTTGAACGGAAGATATTTCCTTTTTCACCATAGCCCTCTATGGGCTTCCAAATATCCCTTTGCCAATTCCACAAGAACAGTCTTAGCGAAAGGCTTCTTGAAGGGAAAGATGTAACTCTGTGAGATGAATTAACAGAACACAGAGCAGTTTCTCAGGAAGCTTCTTTCCAGTTTTGAACGGAAGATATTTCCTTTTTCACCATAGCCCTCTATGGGCTTCCAAATATCCCTTTGCCAATTCCACAAGAACAGCCTTAGCGTAAGGCTTTTTGAAGGGAAAGATGTAACTCAGTGAGATGAATTAACAGAACACAAAGCAGCTTCTCAGACAGCTTCTTTCCAGTTTTGAACGGAAGATATTTCGTTTTTCACCATAGCCCTCTATGGGCTTCCAAATATCCCTTTTCCAATTCCACAAGAATAGCCTAAGTGAAAGGCTTCCTGAAGGGAAAGATGTAACTCTGTGAGATGAATTAACAGAACACGGAGCAGTTTCTTACAAACATTGTTTCCAGTTTTGAACGGAAGATATTTCCTTTTTCACCATAGCCCTCTATGGGCTTCCAAATATCCCTTTGCCAATTCCACAAGAACAGCCTTAGCGAAAGGCTTCTTGAAGGGAAAGATGCAACTCTGTGAGATGAATAAACAGAACACAGAGCAGATTCTCAGAAAGCTTCTTTCCAGTTTTGAACGGAAGTTATTTCCTTTTTCACCATAGCCCTCTATGGGCTTCCAAATATCCCTTTGCCAATTCCACAAGAACAGCCTTAGCGAAAGACTTCTTGAAGGGAAAGATGTAACTCTGTGTGATGAATGAACAGAACACAGAGCAGTTTCTCAGAAAGCTTCTTTCCAGTTTTGAACGGAAGATATTTCCTTTTTCACCATAGCCCTCTATGGGCTTCCAAATATCCCTTTCCCAATTCCACAAGAACAGACTTAGCGAAAGGCTTCTTGAAGGGAACGATGTAACTCTGTGAGATGAATTATCAGAACACAGAGCAGTTTCTCAGAAATCTTCTTTCCAGTTTTGAACGGAAGATATTTCCTTTTTCACGATAGCCCTCTATGGGCTTCCAAATATCCCTTTGCCAATTCCACAAGAACAGCCTTAGCGAAAGGCTTCTTGAAGGGAAAGATGTAACTCTGTGAGATGAATTAACAGAACACAGAGCAGTTTCTCAGAAAGTTTCTTTCCAGTTTTGAACGCAAGATATTTCCTTTTTCACCATAGCCCTCTATGGGCTTCCAAATATCCCTTTGCCAAATGCACAAGAATAGCCTTAGTGAAAGGCTTCTTGAAGGGAAAGATGTAGCTCTGTGAGATGAATTAGCAGAACACGGAGCAGTTTCTTACAAAGCTTGTTTCCAGTTTTGAACGGAAGATATTTCCTTTTTCACCATAGCCCTCTATGGGCTTCCAAATATTCCTTTGCCAATTCCACAAGAACAGCCTTAGCGAAAGGCTTCTTGAAGGGAAAGATGTAACTCTGTGAGATGAATTTACAGAACACAGAGCAGTTTCTCAGAAAGCTTCTTTCCAGTTTTGAACGGAAGATATTTCCTTTTTCACCATAGCCCTCTATGGGCTTCCAAATATCTTTTTGCCAATTCCACAAGAACAGCCTTAGCGAAAGGCTTCTTGAAGGGAAAGATGCAACTCTGTGAGATGAATTAACAGAACACAGAGCAGATTCTCAGAAAGCTTCTTTCCAGTTTTGAACGGAAGATATTTCCTTTTTCACCATAGCCCTCTATGGGCTTCCAAATATCCCTTTGCCAATTCCACAAGAACAGCCTTAGCGAAAGACTTCTTGAAGGGAAAGATGTAACTCTGTGTGATGAATGAACAGAACACAGAGCAGTTTCTCAGAAAGCTTCTTTCCAGTTTTGAACGGAAGATATTTCCTTTTTCACCATAGCACTCTATGGGCTTCCAAATATCCCTTTGCCAATTCCACAAGAACAGCCTTAGCGAAAGGCTTCTTGAAGGGAACGATGTAACTCTGTGAGATGAATTAACAGAACACAGAGCAGTTTCTCAGAAAGCTTCTTTCCAGTTTTGAACGGAAGATATTTCCTTTTTCACCATCCCCTCTATGGGCTTCCAAATATCCCTTTGCCAATTCCACAAGAACAGCCTTAGCGAAAGGCTTCTTGAAGGGAAAGATGTAACTCTGTGAGATGAATTAACAGAACACAGAGCAGTTTCTCAGAAAGCTTCTTTCCAGTTTTGAACGGAAGATATTTCCTTTTTCACCATAGCCCTCTATGGGCTTCCAAATATCCCTTTGCCAATTCCACCAGAACAGCCTTAGCGAAAGGCTTCTTGAAGGGAAAGATGTAACTCTGTGAGATGAATTAACAGAACACAGAGCAGTTTCTCAAAAGGCTTGTTTCCAGTTTTGAACGGAAGATATTTCCTTTTTCACCATAGCCCTCTATGGGCTTCCAAATATCCATTGCCAATTCCACAAGAACAGCCTTAGCGAAAGGCTTCTTGAAGAGAAAGATGTAATTCTGTGAGATGAATTAACAGAACTCAGAGCAGTTTCTCAGAAAGCTTCTTTCCAGTTTTGAACGGAAGATATTTCCTTTTTCACCATATCCCTCTATGGGCTTCCAAATATCCCTTTGCCAATTCCACAAGAACAGCCTTAGCGAAATACTTTTTGAAGGGAAAGATGTAACTCTGTGAGATGAATTAGCAGAACACAGAGCAGATTCTCAGAAAGCTTCTTTCCAGTTTTGAACGGAATATATTTCCTTTTTCACCATAGCCCTCTATGGGCTTCCAAATATCCCTTTGCCAATTCCACAAGAACAGCCTTAGCGAAAGGTTTCTTGAAGGGAAAGATGTAACTCTGTGAGATGAATGAACAGAACACAGAGCAGTTTCTCAGAAAGCTTCTTTCCAGTTTTGAACGGAAGATATTTCCTTTTTCACCATAGCCCTCTATGGGCTTCCAAATATCCCTTTGCCAATTCCACAAGAACAGCCTTAGCGAAAGGCTTCTTGAAGAGAAAGATGTAACTCTGTGAGATGAATTAACAGAACACAGAACAGTTTCTCAGAAAGCTTCTTTCCAGTTTTGAACGGAAGATATTTCCTTTTTCACCATAGCCCTCTATGGGCTTCCAAATATCCCTTTGCCAATTCCACAAGAACAGCCTTAGCGAAAGACTTCTTGAAGGGTAAGATGTAACTCTGTGAGATGAATTAACAGAACACAGAGCAGTTTCTCAGAAAGCTTCTTTCCAGTTTTGAACGGAAGATATTTCCTTTTTCACCATAGCCCTCTATGGGCTTCCAAATATCCCTTTGCCAATTCCACAAGAACAGCCTTAGCGAAAGGCTTCTTGAAGGGAAAGATGTAACTCTGTGAGATGAATTAACAGACTGCAGCGCAGTTTCTCAGAAAGCTTCTTTCCAGTTTTGAACGGAAGATATTTCCTTTTTCACCATAGCCCTCTATGGGCTTCCAAATATCCCTTTGCCAATTCCACAAGAACAGCCTTAGCGAAAGGCTTCTTGAAGGGAAAGATGTAACTCTGTGAGATGAATTAACAGAACACAGAGAAGTTTCTCAGAAAGCTTCTTTCCAGTTTTCAACGGAAGATATTTCCTTTTTCACCATAGCCCTCTATGGGCTTCAAAATATCCCTTTGCCAATTCCACAAGAACAGTCTTAGCGAAAGGCTTCTTGAAGGGAAAGATGTAACTCTGTGAGATGAATTAACAGAAAACAGAGCAGATTCTCAGAAAGCTTCTTTCCAGTTTTGAACGGAAGATATTTCCTTTTTCACCATAGCCCTCTATGGGCTTCCAAATATCCCTTTGCCAATTCCACAAGAACAGCCTTAGCGAAAGACTTCTTGAAGGGAAAGATTTAACTCTGTGTGACGAATGAACAGAACACAGAGCAGTTTCTCAGAAAGCTTCTTTCCAGTTATGAACGGAAGATATTTCCTTTTTCACCATTGCCCTCTATGGGCTTCCAAATATCCCTTTGCCAATTCCACAAGAACAGCCTTAGCGAAAGGCTTTTTGAAGGGAAAGATGTAACTCAGTGAGATGAATTAACAGAACACAGAGCAGTTTCTCAGAAAGCTTCTTTCCAGTTTTGAACGGAAGATATTACCTTTTTCACCATAGCCCTCTATGGGCTTCCAAATATCCCTTTGCCAATTCCACAAGAATAGCCTTAGTGAAAGGCTACCTGAAGGGAAAGATGTAACACTGTGAGATGAATTAACAGAACACGGAGCAGTTTCTTACAAACCTTGTTTCCAGTTTTGAACGGAAGATATTTCCTTTTTCACCATAGCCCTCTATGGGCTGCCAAATATCCCTTTCCGAAATCCACAAGAACAGCCTTAGCGAAAGGCTTCTTGAAGGGAAAGATGTAACTCTGTGAGATGAATTAACAGAACACCGAGCAGTTTCGCAGAAAGCTTCTTTCCAGTTTTGAACGGAAGATATTTCCTTTTTCACCATAGCCCTCTATGGGCTTCCAAATATCCCTTTGCCAATTCCACAAGAACAGCCTTAGCGAAAGGCTTCTTGAAGGGAAAGATGTAACTCTGTGAGATGAATTAACAGAACACAGAGCACTTTCTCAGAAAGCTTCTTTCCAGTTTGGAACGGAAGATATTTCCTTTTTCACCATAGCCCTCTATGGGCTTCCAAATATCCCTTTGCCAATTCCACAAGAACAGCCTTAGCGAAAGGCTTCTTGAAGGGAAAGATGTAACTCTGTGAGATGAATTAACAGAACACAGAGCAGTTTCTCAAAAGGCTTGTTTCCAGTTTTGAACGGAAGATATTTCCTTTTTCACCATAGCCCTCTATGGGCTTCCAAATATCCATTGCCGATTCCACAAGAACAGCCTTAGCGAAAGGCTTCTTGAAGGGAAAGATGTAATTCTGTGAGATGAATTAACAGAACTCAGAGCAGTTTCTCAGAAAGCTTCTTTCCAGTTTTGAACGGAAGTTATTTCCTTTTTCACCTTAGCCCTCTATGGGCTTCCAAATATCCCTTTGCCAATTCCACAAGAACAGCCTTAGCGAAATACTTTTTGAAGGGAAAGATGTAACTCTGTGAGATGAATTAACAGAACACAGAGCAGTTTCTCAAAAGGCTTGTTTCCAGTTTTCAACCGAAGATATTTCCTTTTTCACCATAGCCCTCTATGGGCTTCCAAATATCCATTTGCCAATTCCACAAGAACAGCCTTAGCGAAAGGCTTCTTGAAGGGAAAGATGTAATTCTGTGAGATGAATTAACAGAACTCAGAGCAGTTTCTCAGAAAGCTTCTTTCCAGTTTTCAACGGAAGATATTTCCTTTTTCACCATAGCCCTCTATGGGCTTCCAAATATCCCTTTGCCAATTCCACAAGAACAGCCTTAGCGAAAGAGTTCTTGAAGGGTAAGATGTAACTCTGTGAGATGAATTAACAGAACACAGAGCAGTTTCTCAGAAAGCTTCTTTCCAGTTTTGAACGGAAGATATTTCCTTTTTCACCATAGCCCTCTATGGGCTTCCAAATATCCCTTTGCCAATTCCACAAGAACAGCCTTAGCGAAAGGCTTCTTGAAGGGAAAGATGTAACTCTGTGAGATGAATATACAGACCACAGAGCAGTTTCTCAGAAATCTTCTTTCCCGTTTTGAACGGAAGATATTTCCTTTTTCACCATAGCCCTCTATGGGCTTCCAAATATCCCTTTGCCAATTCCACAAGAACAGCCTTAGCGAAAGGCTTCTTGAAGGGAAAGATGTAACTCTGTGAGATGAATGAACAGAACACAGAGCAGTTTCTCAGAAAGCTTCTTTCCAGTTTTGAACGGAAGATATTTCCTTTTACACCATAGCCCTCTATGGGCTTCCAAATATCCCTTTGCCAATTCCACAAGAACAGCCTTATCGAAAGGTTTCTTGAAGAGAAAGATGTAACTCTGTGAGATGAATTAACAGAACACAGAACAGTTTCTCAGAAAGCTTCTTTCCAGTTTTGAACGGAAGATATTTCCTTTTTCACCATAGCCCTCTATGGGCTTCCAAATATCCCTTTTCCAATTCCACAAGAATAGCCTAAGTGAAAGGCTTCCTGAAGGGAAAGATGTAACTCTGTGAGATGAATTAACAGAACACGGAGCAGTTTCTTACAAACATTGTTTCCAGTTTTGAACGGAAGATATTTCCTTTTTCACCATAGCCCTCTATGGGCTTCCAAATATCCCTTTGCCAATTCCACAAGAACAGTCTTAGCGAAAGGCTTCTTGAAGGGAAAGATGCAACTCTGTGAGATGAAAAAACAGAACACAGAGCAGATTCTCAGAAAGCTTCTTTCCAGTTTTGAACGAAAGATATTTCCTTTTTCACCATAGCCCTCTATGGGCTTCCAAATATCCCTTTGCCAATTCCACAAGAACAGCCTTAGCGAAAGACTTCTTGAAGGGAAAGATGTAACTCTGTGTGATGAATGAACAGAACACAGAGCAGTTTCTCAGAAAGCTTCTTTCCAGTTTTGAACGGAAGATATTTTCTTTTTCACCATAGCCCTCTATGGGCTTCCAAATATCCCTTTGCCAATTCCACAAGAACAGCCTTAGCGAAAGGCTTCTTGAAGGGAACGATGTATCTCTGTGAGATGAATTAACAGAACACAGAGCAGTTTCTCAGAAAGCTTCTTTCCAGTTTTGAACGGAAGATATTTCCTTTTTCACGATAGCCCTCTATGGGCTTCCAAATATCCCTTTGCCAATTCCACAAGAACAGCCTTAGCGAAAGGCTTCTTGAAGGGAAAGATGTAACTCTGTGAGATGAATTAACAGAACACGGAGCAGTTTCTTACAAACATTGTTTCCAGTTTTGAACGGAAGATATTTCCTTTTTCACCATAGCCCTCTATGGGCTTCCAAATATCCCTTTGCCAATTCCACAAGAACAGTCTTAGCGAAAGGCTTCTTGAAGGGAAAGATGTAACTCTGTGAGATGAATTAACAGAACACAGAGCAGTTTCTCAGAAAGCTTCTTTCCAGTTTTGAACGGAAGATATTTCCTTTTTCAACATAGCCCCCTATGGGCTTCCAAATATCCCTTTGCCAATTCCACAAGAACAGCCTTAGCGAAAGGCTTCTTGAAGGGAAAGGTGTAACTCTGTGAGATGAATTAACAGACCACAGAGCAGTTTCTCAGAAAGCTTCTTTCCCGTTTTGAACGGAAGATATTTCCTTTTTCACCATAGCCCTCTATGGGCTTCCAAATATCCCTTTGCCAATTCCACAAGAACAGCCTTAGCGAAAGACTTCTTGAAGGGAACGATGTAACTCTGTGAGATGAATTAACAGAACACAGAGCAGTTTCTCAGAAAGCTTCTTTCCAGTTTTGAACGGAAGATATTTCCTTTTTCACCATAGCCCTCTATGGGCTTCCAAATATCCCTTTGCCAATTCCACAAGAACAGTCTTAGCGAAAGGCTTCTTGAAGGGAAAGATGTAACTCTGTGAGATGAATTAACAGAACACAGAGCAGTTTCTCAGAAAGCTTCTTTCCAGTTTTGAACGGAAGATATTTCCTTTTTCACCATAGCCCTCTAGGGGCTTCCAAATATCCCTTTGCCAATTCCACTAGAACAGCCTTAGCGTAAGGCTTTTTGAAGGGAAAGATGTAACTCAGTGAGATGAATTAACAGAACACAGAGCAGCTTCTCAGACAGCTTCTTTCCAGTTTTGAACGGAAGATATTTCGTTTTTCACCATAGCCCTCTATGGGCTTCCAAATATCCCTTTTCCAATTCCACAAGAATAGCCTAAGTGAAAGGCTTCCTGAAGGGAAAGATGTAACTCTGTGAGATGAATTAACAGAACACGGAGCAGTTTCTTACAAACATTGTTTCCAGTTTTGAACGGAAGATATTTCCTTTTTCACCATAGCCCTCTATGGGCTTCCAAATATCCCTTTGCCAATTCCACAAGAACAGCCTTAGCGAAAGACTTCTTGAAGGGTAAGATGTAACTCTGTGAGATGAATTAACAGAACACAGAGCAGTTTCTCAGAAAGCTTCTTTCCAGTTTTGAACGGAAGATATTTCCTTTTTCACCATAGCCCTCTATGGGCTTCCAAATATCCCTTTGCCAATTCCACAAGAACAGCCTTAGCGAAAGGCTTCTTGAAGGGAAAGATGTAACTCTGTGAGATGAATTAACAGACCACAGAGCAGTTTCTCAGAAAGCTTCTTTCCCGTTTTGAACGGAAGATATTTCCTTTTTCACCATAGCCCTCTATGGGCTTCCAAATATCCCTTTGCCAATTCCACAAGAACAGCCTTAGCGAAAGGCTTCTTGAAGGGAAAGATGTAACTCTGTGAGATGAATTAACAGAACACAGAGCAGTTTCTCAGAAAGCTTCTTTCCAGTTTTGAACGGAAGATATTTTCTTTTTCACCATAGCCCTCTATGGGCTTCCAAATATCCCTTTGCCAATTCCACAAGAACAGCCTTAGCGTAAGGCTTTTTGAAGGGAAAGATGTAACTCAGTGAGATGAATTAACAGAACACAGAGCAGCTTCTCAGACAGCTTCTTTCCAGTTTTGAACGGAAGATATTTCCTTTTTCACCATAGCCCTCTATGGGCTTCCAAATATCCCTTTGCCAATTCCACAAGAATAGCCTAAGTGAAAGGCTTCCTGAAGGGAAAGATGTAACTCTGTGAGATGAATTAACAGAACACGGAGCAGTTTCTTACATACATTGTTTCCAGTTTTGAACGGAAGATATTTCCTTTTTCACCATAGCCCTCTATGGGCTTCCAAATATCCCTTTGCCAATTCCACAAGAACAGCCTTAGCGAAAGGCTTCTTGAAGGGAAAGATGCAACTCTGTGTGGTGAATAAACAGAACACAGAGCAGATTCTCAGAAAGCTTCTTTCCAGTTTTGAACGGAAGATATTTCCTTTTTCACCATAGCCCTCTATGGGCTTCCAAATATCCCTTTGCCAATTCCACAAGAACAGACTTAGCGAAAGACTTCTTGAACGGAAAGATGTAACTCTGTGTGATGAATGAACAGAACACAGAGCAGTTTCTCAGAAAGCTTCTTTCCAGTTTTGAACGGAAGATATTTCCTTTTTCACCATATCCCTCTATGGGCTTCCAAATATCCCTTTGCCAATTCCACAAGAACAGCCTTAGCGAAATACTTTTTGAAGGGAAAGATGTAACTCTGTGAGATGTATTAGCAGAACACAGAGCAGATTCTCAGAAAGCTTCTTTCCAGTTTTGAACGGAAGATATTTCCTTTTTCACCATAGCCCTCTATGGGCTTCCAAATATCCCTTTGCCAATTCCACAAGAACAGCCTTAGCGAAAGGCTTCTTGAAGGGAAAGATGTAACTCTGTGAGATGAATTAACAGAACACAGAGCAGTTTCTCAAAAGGCTTGTTTCCAGTTTTCAACGGAAGATATTTCCTTTTTCACCATAGCCCTCTATGGGCTTCCAAATATCCATTTGCCAATTCCACAAGAACAGCCTTAGCGAAAGGCTTCTTGAAGGGAAAGATGTACCTCTGTGAGATGAATTAAGAGAACACAGAGCAGTTTCTCAGAAAGCTTCTTTCCAGTTTTGAACGGAAGATATTTCCTTTTTCACCATAGCCCTCTATGGGCTTCCAAATATCCCTGTGCCAATTCCACAAGAACAGCCTTAGCGAAAGGCTTCTTGAAGGGAAAGATGTAACTCTGTGAGATGAATTAACAGACCACAGAGCAGTTTCTCAGAATGCTTCTTTCCCGTTTTGAACGGAAGATATTTCCTTTTTCACCATAGCCCTCTATGGGCTTCCAAATATCCCTTTGCCAATTCCACAAGAACAGCCTTAGCGAAAGGCTTCTTGAAGGGAAAGATGCAACTCTGTGAGGTGAATAAACAGAACACAGAGCAGATTCTCAGAAAGCTTCTTTCCAGTTTTGAACGGAAGATATTTCCTTTTTCACCATAGCCCTCTATGGGCTTCCAAATATCCCTTTGCCAATTCCACAAGAACAGACTTAGCGAAAGACTTCTTGAACGGAAAGATGTAACTCTGTGTGATGAATGAACAGAACACAGAGCAGTTTCTCAGAAAGCTTCTTTCCAGTTTTGAACGGAAGACATTTCCTTTTTCACCATAGCCCTCTATGGGCTTCCAAATATCCCTTTGCCAATTCCACAAGAACAGCCTTAGCGAAATACTTTTTGAAGGGAAAGATGTAACTCTGTGAGATGTATTAGCAGAACACAGAGCAGATTCTCAGAAAGCTTCTTTCCAGTTTTGAACGGAAGATATTTCCTTTTTCACCATAGCCCTCTATGGGCTTCCAAATATCCCTTTGCCAATTCCACAAGAACAGCCTTAGCGAAAGGCTTCTTGAAGGGAAAGATGTAACTCTGTGAGATGAATTAACAGAACACAGAGCAGTTTCTCAGAAAGCTTCTTTCGAGTTTTGAACGGAAGATATTTCCTTTTTCACCATAGCCCTCTATGGGCTTCCAAATATCCCTTTGCCAATTCCACAAGAACAGCCTTAGCGAAAGGCTTCTTGAAGGGAAAGATGTAACTCTGTGAGATGAATGAACAGAACACAGAGCAGTTTCTCAGAAAGCTTCTTTCCAGTTTTGAACGGAAGATATTTCCTTTTACACCATAGCCCTCTATGGGCTTCCAAATATCCCTTTGCCAATTCCACAAGAACAGCCTTATCGAAAGGCTTCTTGAAGAGAAAGATGTAACTCTGTGAGATGAATTAACAGAACACAGAGCAGTTTCTCAGAAAGCTTCTTTCCAGTTTTGAAGGGAAGATATTTCCTTTTTCACCATAGCCCTCTATGGGCTTCCAAATATCCCTTTGCCAATTCCACAAGAACAGCCTTAGCGAAAGGCTTCTTGAAGGGAAAGATGTAACTCTGTGAGATGAATTAACAGAACACAGAGCAGTTTCTCAAAAGGCTTGTTTCCAGTTTTCAACGGAAGATATTTCCTTTTTCACCATAGCCCTCTATGGGCTTCCAAATATCCATTTGCCAATTCCACAAGAACAGCCTTAGCGAAAGGCTTCTTGAAGGGAAAGATGTACCTCTGTGAGATGAATTAAGAGAACACAGAGCAGTTTCTCAGAAAGCTTCTTTCCAGTTTTGAACGGAAGATATTTCCTTTTTCACCATAGCCCTCTATGGGCTTCCAAATATCCCTGTGCCAATTCCACAAGAACAGCCTTAGCGAAAGGCTTCTTGAAGGGAAAGATGTAACTCTGTGAGATGAATTAACAGACCACAGAGCAGTTTCTCAGAATGCTTCTTTCCCGTTTTGAACGGAAGATATTTCCTTTTTCACCATAGCCCTCTATGGGCTTCCAAATATCCCTTTGCCAATTCCACAAGAACAGCCTTAGCGAAAGGCTTCTTGAAGGGAAAGATGTAACTCTGTGAGATGAATTAACAGAACACAGAGCAGTTTCTCAGAAAGCTTCTTTCCAGTTTTGAACGGAAGATATTTCCTTTTTCACCATAGCCCTCTATGGGCTTCCAAATATCCCTTTGCCAATTCCACAAGAACAGTCTTAGCGAAAGGCTTCTTGAAGGGAAAGATGTAACTCTGTGAGATGAATTAACAGAACACAGAGCAGTTTCTCAGGAAGCTTCTTTCCAGTTTTGAACGGAAGATATTTCCTTTTTCACCATAGCCCTCTATGGGCTTCCAAATATCCCTTTGCCAATTCCACAAGAACAGCCTTAGCGTAAGGCTTTTTGAAGGGAAAGATGTAACTCAGTGAGATGAATTAACAGAACACAGAGCAGCTTCTCAGACAGCTTCTTTCCAGTTTTGAACGGAAGATATTTCGTTTTTCACCATAGCCCTCTATGGGCTTCCAAATATCCCTTTTCCAATTCCACAAGAATAGCCTAAGTGAAAGGCTTCCTGAAGGGAAAGATGTAACTCTGTGAGATGAATTAACAGAACACGGAGCAGTTTCTTACAAACATTGTTTCCAGTTTTGAACGGAAGATATTTCCTTTTTCACCATAGCCCTCTATGGGCTTCCAAATATCCCTTTGCCAATTCCACAAGAACAGCCTTAGCGAAAGGCTTCTTGAAGGGAAAGATGCAACTCTGTGAGATGAATAAACAGAACACAGAGCAGATTCTCAGAAAGCTTCTTTCCAGTTTTGAACGGAAGTTATTTCCTTTTTCACCATAGCCCTCTATGGGCTTCCAAATATCCCTTTGCCAATTCCACAAGAACAGCCTTAGCGAAAGACTTCTTGAAGGGAAAGATGTAACTCTGTGTGATGAATGAACAGAACACAGAGCAGTTTCTCAGAAAGCTTCTTTCCAGTTTTGAACGGAAGATATTTCCTTTTTCACCATAGCCCTCTATGGGCTTCCAAATATCCCTTTCCCAATTCCACAAGAACAGACTTAGCGAAAGGCTTCTTGAAGGGAACGATGTAACTCTGTGAGATGAATTATCAGAACACAGAGCAGTTTCTCAGAAATCTTCTTTCCAGTTTTGAACGGAAGATATTTCCTTTTTCACGATAGCCCTCTATGGGCTTCCAAATATCCCTTTGCCAATTCCACAAGAACAGCCTTAGCGAAAGGCTTCTTGAAGGGAAAGATGTAACTCTGTGAGATGAATTAACAGAACACAGAGCAGTTTCTCAGAAAGTTTCTTTCCAGTTTTGAACGCAAGATATTTCCTTTTTCACCATAGCCCTCTATGGGCTTCCAAATATCCCTTTGCCAAATGCACAAGAATAGCCTTAGTGAAAGGCTTCTTGAAGGGAAAGATGTAGCTCTGTGAGATGAATTAGCAGAACACGGAGCAGTTTCTTACAAAGCTTGTTTCCAGTTTTGAACGGAAGATATTTCCTTTTTCACCATAGCCCTCTATGGGCTTCCAAATATTCCTTTGCCAATTCCACAAGAACAGCCTTAGCGAAAGGCTTCTTGAAGGGAAAGATGTAACTCTGTGAGATGAATTTACAGAACACAGAGCAGTTTCTCAGAAAGCTTCTTTCCAGTTTTGAACGGAAGATATTTCCTTTTTCACCATAGCCCTCTATGGGCTTCCAAATATCTTTTTGCCAATTCCACAAGAACAGCCTTAGCGAAAGGCTTCTTGAAGGGAAAGATGCAACTCTGTGAGATGAATTAACAGAACACAGAGCAGATTCTCAGAAAGCTTCTTTCCAGTTTTGAACGGAAGATATTTCCTTTTTCACCATAGCCCTCTATGGGCTTCCAAATATCCCTTTGCCAATTCCACAAGAACAGCCTTAGCGAAAGACTTCTTGAAGGGAAAGATGTAACTCTGTGTGATGAATGAACAGAACACAGAGCAGTTTCTCAGAAAGCTTCTTTCCAGTTTTGAACGGAAGATATTTCCTTTTTCACCATAGCCCTCTATGGGCTTCCAAATATCCCTGTTCCAATTCCACAAGAACAGCCTTAGCGAAAGGCTTCTTGAAGGGAAAGATGTAACTCTGTGAGATGAATTAACAGACCACAGAGCAGTTTCTCAGAATGCTTCTTTCCCGTTTTGAACGGAAGATATTTCCTTTTTCACCATAGCCCTCTATGGGCTTCCAAATATCCCTTTGCCAATTCCACAAGAACAGCCTTAGCGAAAGGCTTCTTGAAGGGAAAGATGCAACTCTGTGAGGTGAATAAACAGAACACAGAGCAGATTCTCAGAAAGCTTCTTTCCAGTTTTGAACGGAAGATATTTCCTTTTTCACCATAGCCCTCTATGGGCTTCCAAATATCCCTTTGCCAATTCCACAAGAACAGACTTAGCGAAAGACTTCTTGAACGGAAAGATGTAACTCTGTGTGATGAATGAACAGAACACAGAGCAGTTTCTCAGAAAGCTTCTTTCCAGTTTTGAACGGAAGACATTTCCTTTTTCACCATAGCCCTCTATGGGCTTCCAAATATCCCTTTGCCAATTCCACAAGAACAGCCTTAGCGAAATACTTTTTGAAGGGAAAGATGTAACTCTGTGAGATGTATTAGCAGAACACAGAGCAGATTCTCAGAAAGCTTCTTTCCAGTTTTGAACGGAAGATATTTCCTTTTTCACCATAGCCCTCTATGGGCTTCCAAATATCCCTTTGCCAATTCCACAAGAACAGCCTTAGCGAAAGGCTTCTTGAAGGGAAAGATGTAACTCTGTGAGATGAATTAACAGAACACAGAGCAGTTTCTCAGAAAGCTTCTTTCGAGTTTTGAACGGAAGATATTTCCTTTTTCACCATAGCCCTCTATGGGCTTCCAAATATCCCTTTGCCAATTCCACAAGAACAGCCTTAGCGAAAGGCTTCTTGAAGGGAAAGATGTAACTCTGTGAGATGAATGAACAGAACACAGAGCAGTTTCTCAGAAAGCTTCTTTCCAGTTTTGAACGGAAGATATTTCCTTTTACACCATAGCCCTCTATGGGCTTCCAAATATCCCTTTGCCAATTCCACAAGAACAGCCTTATCGAAAGGCTTCTTGAAGAGAAAGATGTAACTCTGTGAGATGAATTAACAGAACACAGAGCAGTTTCTCAGAAAGCTTCTTTCCAGTTTTGAAGGGAAGATATTTCCTTTTTCACCATAGCCCTCTATGGGCTTCCAAATATCCCTTTGCCAATTCCACAAGAACAGCCTTAGCGAAAGGCTTCTTGAAGGGAAAGATGTAACTCTGTGAGATGAATTAACAGAACACAGAGCAGTTTCTCAAAAGGCTTGTTTCCAGTTTTCAACGGAAGATATTTCCTTTTTCACCATAGCCCTCTATGGGCTTCCAAATATCCATTTGCCAATTCCACAAGAACAGCCTTAGCGAAAGGCTTCTTGAAGGGAAAGATGTACCTCTGTGAGATGAATTAAGAGAACACAGAGCAGTTTCTCAGAAAGCTTCTTTCCAGTTTTGAACGGAAGATATTTCCTTTTTCACCATAGCCCTCTATGGGCTTCCAAATATCCCTGTGCCAATTCCACAAGAACAGCCTTAGCGAAAGGCTTCTTGAAGGGAAAGATGTAACTCTGTGAGATGAATTAACAGACCACAGAGCAGTTTCTCAGAATGCTTCTTTCCCGTTTTGAACGGAAGATATTTCCTTTTTCACCATAGCCCTCTATGGGCTTCCAAATATCCCTTTGCCAATTCCACAAGAACAGCCTTAGCGAAAGGCTTCTTGAAGGGAAAGATGTAACTCTGTGAGATGAATTAACAGAACACAGAGCAGTTTCTCAGAAAGCTTCTTTCCAGTTTTGAACGGAAGATATTTCCTTTTTCACCATAGCCCTCTATGGGCTTCCAAATATCCCTTTGCCAATTCCACAAGAACAGTCTTAGCGAAAGGCTTCTTGAAGGGAAAGATGTAACTCTGTGAGATGAATTAACAGAACACAGAGCAGTTTCTCAGGAAGCTTCTTTCCAGTTTTGAACGGAAGATATTTCCTTTTTCACCATAGCCCTCTATGGGCTTCCAAATATCCCTTTGCCAATTCCACAAGAACAGCCTTAGCGTAAGGCTTTTTGAAGGGAAAGATGTAACTCAGTGAGATGAATTAACAGAACACAGAGCAGCTTCTCAGACAGCTTCTTTCCAGTTTTGAACGGAAGATATTTCGTTTTTCACCATAGCCCTCTATGGGCTTCCAAATATCCCTTTTCCAATTCCACAAGAATAGCCTAAGTGAAAGGCTTCCTGAAGGGAAAGATGTAACTCTGTGAGATGAATTAACAGAACACGGAGCAGTTTCTTACAAACATTGTTTCCAGTTTTGAACGGAAGATAATTCCTTTTTCACCATAGCCCTCTATGGGCTTCCAAATATCCCTTTGCCAATTCCACAAGAACAGCCTTAGCGAAAGGCTTCTTGAAGGGAAAGATGCAACTCTGTGAGATGAATAAACAGAACACAGAGCAGATTCTCAGAAAGCTTCTTTCCAGTTTTGAACGGAAGTTATTTCCTTTTTCACCATAGCCCTCTATGGGCTTCCAAATATCCCTTTGCCAATTCCACAAGAACAGCCTTAGCGAAAGACTTCTTGAAGGGAAAGATGTAACTCTGTGTGATGAATGAACAGAACACAGAGCAGTTTCTCAGAAAGCTTCTTTCCAGTTTTGAACGGAAGATATTTCCTTTTTCACCATAGCCCTCTATGGGCTTCCAAATATCCCTTTCCCAATTCCACAAGAACAGACTTAGCGAAAGGCTTCTTGAAGGGAACGATGTAACTCTGTGAGATGAATTATCAGAACACAGAGCAGTTTCTCAGAAATCTTCTTTCCAGTTTTGAACGGAAGATATTTCCTTTTTCACGATAGCCCTCTATGGGCTTCCAAATATCCCTTTGCCAATTCCACAAGAACAGCCTTAGCGAAAGGCTTCTTGAAGGGAAAGATGTAACTCTGTGAGATGAATTAACAGAACACAGAGCAGTTTCTCAGAAAGTTTCTTTCCAGTTTTGAACGCAAGATATTTCCTTTTTCACCATAGCCCTCTATGGGCTTCCAAATATCCCTTTGCCAAATGCACAAGAATAGCCTTAGTGAAAGGCTTCTTGAAGGGAAAGATGTAGCTCTGTGAGATGAATTAGCAGAACACGGAGCAGTTTCTTACAAAGCTTGTTTCCAGTTTTGAACGGAAGATATTTCCTTTTTCACCATAGCCCTCTATGGGCTTCCAAATATTCCTTTGCTAATTCCACAAGAACAGCCTTAGCGAAAGGCTTCTTGAAGGGAAAGATGTAACTCTGTGAGATGAATTTACAGAACACAGAGCAGTTTCTCAGAAAGCTTCTTTCCAGTTTTGAACGGAAGATATTTCCTTTTTCACCATAGCCCTCTATGGGCTTCCAAATATCTTTTTGCCAATTCCACAAGAACAGCCTTAGCGAAAGGCTTCTTGAAGGGAAAGATGCAACTCTGTGAGATGAATTAACAGAACACAGAGCAGATTCTCAGAAAGCTTCTTTCCAGTTTTGAACGGAAGATATTTCCTTTTTCACCATAGCCCTCTATGGGCTTCCAAATATCCCTTTGCCAATTCCACAAGAACAGCCTTAGCGAAAGACTTCTTGAAGGGAAAGATGTAACTCTGTGTGATGAATGAACAGAACACAGAGCAGTTTCTCAGAAAGCTTCTTTCCAGTTTTGAACGGAAGATATTTCCTTTTTCACCATAGCACTCTATGGGCTTCCAAATATCCCTTTGCCAATTCCACAAGAACAGCCTTAGCGAAAGGCTTCTTGAAGGGAACGATGTAACTCTGTGAGATGAATTAACAGAACACAGAGCAGTTTCTCAGAAAGCTTCTTTCCAGTTTTGAACGGAAGATATTTCCTTTTTCACCATCCCCTCTATGGGCTTCCAAATATCCCTTTGCCAATTCCACAAGAACAGCCTTAGCGAAAGGCTTCTTGAAGGGAAAGATGTAACTCTGTGAGATGAATTAACAGAACACAGAGCAGTTTCTCAGAAAGCTTCTTTCCAGTTTTGAACGGAAGATATTTCCTTTTTCACCATAGCCCTCTATGGGCTTCCAAATATCCCTTTGCCAATTCCACCAGAACAGCCTTAGCGAAAGGCTTCTTGAAGGGAAAGATGTAACTCTGTGAGATGAATTAACAGAACACAGAGCAGTTTCTCAAAAGGCTTGTTTCCAGTTTTGAACGGAAGATATTTCCTTTTTCACCATAGCCCTCTATGGGCTTCCAAATATCCATTGCCAATTCCACAAGAACAGCCTTAGCGAAAGGCTTCTTGAAGGGAAAGATGTAATTCTGTGAGATGAATTAACAGAACTCAGAGCAGTTTCTCAGAAAGCTTCTTTCCAGTTTTGAACGGAAGATATTTCCTTTTTCACCATATCCCTCTATGGGCTTCCAAATATCCCTTTGCCAATTCCACAAGAACAGCCTTAGCGAAATACTTTTTGAAGGGAAAGATGTAACTCTGTGAGATGAATTAGCAGAACACAGAGCAGATTCTCAGAAAGCTTCTTTCCAGTTTTGAACGGAATATATTTCCTTTTTCACCATAGCCCTCTATGGGCTTCCAAATATCCCTTTGCCAATTCCACAAGAACAGCCTTAGCGAAAGGTTTCTTGAAGGGAAAGATGTAACTCTGTGAGATGAATGAACAGAACACAGAGCAGTTTCTCAGAAAGCTTCTTTCCAGTTTTGAACGGAAGATATTTCCTTTTTCACCATAGCCCTCTATGGGCTTCCAAATATCCCTTTGCCAATTCCACAAGAACAGCCTTAGCGAAAGGCTTCTTGAAGAGAAAGATGTAACTCTGTGAGATGAATTAACAGAACACAGAACAGTTTCTCAGAAAGCTTCTTTCCAGTTTTGAACGGAAGATATTTCCTTTTTCACCATAGCCCTCTATGGGCTTCCAAATATCCCTTTGCCAATTCCACAAGAACAGCCTTAGCGAAAGACTTCTTGAAGGGTAAGATGTAACTCTGTGAGATGAATTAACAGAACACAGAGCAGTTTCTCAGAAAGCTTCTTTCCAGTTTTGAACGGAAGATATTTCCTTTTTCACCATAGCCCTCTATGGGCTTCCAAATATCCCTTTGCCATTTCCACAAGAACAGCCTTAGCGAAAGGCTTCTTGAAGGGAAAGATGTAACTCTGTGAGATGAATTAACAGACTGCAGCGCAGTTTCTCAGAAAGCTTCTTTCCAGTTTTGAACGGAAGATATTTCCTTTTTCACCATAGCCCTCTATGGGCTTCCAAATATCCCTTTGCCAATTCCACAAGAACAGCCTTAGCGAAAGGCTTCTTGAAGGGAAAGATGTAACTCTGTGAGATGAATTAACAGAACACAGAGAAGTTTCTCAGAAAGCTTCTTTCCAGTTTTCAACGGAAGATATTTCCTTTTTCACCATAGCCCTCTATGGGCTTCAAAATATCCCTTTGCCAATTCCACAAGAACAGTCTTAGCGAAAGGCTTCTTGAAGGGAAAGATGTAACTCTGTGAGATGAATTAACAGAACACAGAGCAGATTCTCAGAAAGCTTCTTTCCAGTTTTGAACGGAAGATATTTCCTTTTTCACCATAGCCCTCTATGGGCTTCCAAATATCCCTTTGCCAATTCCACAAGAACAGCCTTAGCGAAAGACTTCTTGAAGGGAAAGATTTAACTCTGTGTGACGAATGAACAGAACACAGAGCAGTTTCTCAGAAAGCTTCTTTCCAGTTATGAACGGAAGATATTTCCTTTTTCACCATTGCCCTCTATGGGCTTCCAAATATCCCTTTGCCAATTCCACAAGAACAGCCTTAGCGAAAGGCTTTTTGAAGGGAAAGATGTAACTCAGTGAGATGAATTAACAGAACACAGAGCAGTTTCTCAGAAAGCTTCTTTCCAGTTTTGAACGGAAGATATTTCCTTTTTCACCATAGCCCTCTATGGGCTTCCAAATATCCCTTTGCCAATTCCACAAGAATAGCCTTAGTGAAAGGCTACCTGAAGGGAAAGATGTAACACTGTGAGATGAATTAACAGAACACGGAGCAGTTTCTTACAAACCTTGTTTCCAGTTTTGAACGGAAGATATTTCCTTTTTCACCATAGCCCTCTATGGGCTGCCAAATATCCCTTTCCGAAATCCACAAGAACAGCCTTAGCGAAAGGCTTCTTGAAGGGAAAGATGTAACTCTGTGAGATGAATTAACAGAACACCGAGCAGTTTCGCAGAAAGCTTCTTTCCAGTTTTGAACGGAAGATATTTCCTTTTTCACCATAGCCCTCTATGGGCTTCCAAATATCCCTTTGCCAATTCCACAAGAACAGCCTTAGCGAAAGGCTTCTTGAAGGGAAAGATGTAACTCTGTGAGATGAATTAACAGAACACAGAGCACTTTCTCAGAAAGCTTCTTTCCAGTTTGGAACGGAAGATATTTCCTTTTTCACCATAGCCCTCTATGGGCTTCCAAATATCCCTTTGCCAATTCCACAAGAACAGCCTTAGCGAAAGGCTTCTTGAAGGGAAAGATGTAACTCTGTGAGATGAATTAACAGAACACAGAGCAGTTTCTCAAAAGGCTTGTTTCCAGTTTTGAACGGAAGATATTTCCTTTTTCACCATAGCCCTCTATGGGCTTCCAAATATCCATTGCCGATTCCACAAGAACAGCCTTAGCGAAAGGCTTCTTGAAGGGAAAGATGTAATTCTGTGAGATGAATTAACAGAACTCAGAGCAGTTTCTCAGAAAGCTTCTTTCCAGTTTTGAACGGAAGTTATATCCTTTTTCACCTTAGCCCTCTATGCGCTTCCAAATATCCCTTTGCCAATTCCACAAGAACAGCCTTAGCGAAATACTTTTTGAAGGGAAAGATGTAACTCTGTCAGATGAATTAGCAGAAAACAGAGCAGATTCTCAGAAATCTTCTTTCCAGTTTTGAACGGAATATATTTCCTTTTTCACCATAGGCCTCTATGGGCTTCCAAATATCCCTTTGCCAATTCCACAAGAACAGCCTTAGCGAAAGGCTTCTTGAAGGGAAAGATGTAACTCTGTGAGATGAATTAACAGAACACAGAGCAGTTTCTCAGAAAGCTTCTTTCCAGTTTTGAACGGAAGATATTTCCTTTTTCACCATAGCCCTCTATGGGCTTCCAAATATCCCTTTGCCAATTCCACAAGAACAGCCTTAGCGAAAGGCTTCTTGAAGGGAAAGATGTAACTCTGTGAGATGAATGAACAGAACACAGAGCAGTTTCTCAGAAAGCTTCTTTCCAGTTTTGAACGGAAGATATTTCCTTTTACACCATAGCCCTCTATGGGCTTCCAAATATCCCTTTGCCAATTCCACAAGAACAGCCTTATCGAAAGGCTTCTTGAAGAGAAAGATGTAACTCTGTGAGATGAATTAACAGAACACAGAACAGTTTCTCAGAAAGCTTCTTTCCAGTTTTGAACGGAAGATATTTCCTTTTTCACCATAGCCCTCTATGGGCTTCCAAATATCCCTTTGCCAATTCCACAAGAACAGCCTTAGCGAAAGACTTCTTGAAGGGTAAGATGTAACTCTGTGAGATGAATTAACAGAACACAGAGTAGTTTCTCAGAAAGCTTCTTTCCAGTTTTGAACGGAAGATATTTCCTTTTTCACCATAGCCCTCTATGGGCTTCCAAATATCCCTTTGCCAATTCCACAAGAACAGCCTTAGCGAAAGGCTTCTTGAAGGGAAAGATGTAACTCTGTGAGATGAATTAACAGACCACAGAGCAGTTTCTCAGAAAGCTTCTTTCCAGTTTTGAACGGAAGATATTTCCTTTTTCACCATGGCCCTCTATGGGCTTCCAAATATCCCTTTGCCAATTCCACAAGAACAGCCTTAGCGAAAGGCTTCTTGAAGGGAAAGATGTAACTCTGTGAGATGAATTAACAGAACACAGAGCAGTTTCTCAGAAAGCTTCTTTCCAGTTTTGAACGGAAGATATTTCCTTTTTCACCATAGCCCTCTATGGGCTTCCAAATATCCCTTTGCCAATTCCACAAGAACAGCCTTAGCGAAAGGCTTCTTGAAGGGAAAGATGTAACTCTGTGAGATGAATTAACAGAACACAGAGCAGTTTCTCAGAAAGCTTCTTTCCAGTTTTGAACGGAAGATATTTCCTTTTTCACCATAGCCCTCTATGGGCTTCCAAATATCCCTTTGCCAATTCCACAAGAACAGCCTTAGCGAAAGGCTTCTTGAAGGGAAAGATTTAACTCTGTGAGATGAATTAACAGAACTCAGAGCAGTTTCACAGAAAGCTTCTTTCCAGTTTTGAACGGAAGATATTTTCTTTTTCACAATAGCCCTCTATGGGCTTCCAAATATCGCTTTGCCAATTCCACAAGAACAGTCTTAGCGAAAGGCTTCTTGAAGGGAAAGATGCAACTCTGTGAGATGAATAAACAGAACACAGAGCAGATTCTCAGAAAGCTTCTTTCCAGTTTTGAACGGAAGATATTTCCTTTTTCACCATAGCCCTCTATGGGCTTCCAAATATCCCTTTGCCAATTCCACAAGAACAGCCTTAGCGAAAGACTTCTTGAAGGAAAAGATGTAACTCTGTGTGATGAATGAACAGAACACAGAGCAGTTTCTCAGAAAGCTTCTTTCCAGTTTTGAACGGAAGATATTTCCTTTTTCACCATAGCCCTCTATGGGCTTCCAAATATCCCTTTGCCAATTCCACAAGAACAGCCTTAGCGAAAGGCTTCTTGAAGGGAACGATGTAACTCTGTGAGATGAATTAACAGAACACAGAGCAGTTTCTCAGAAAGCTTCTTTCCAGTTTTGAACGGAAGATATTTCCTTTTTCACGATAGCCCTCTATGGGCTTCCAAATATCCCTTTGCCAATTCCACAAGAACAGCCTTAGCGAAAGGCTTCTTGAAGGGAAAGATGTAACTCTGTGAGATGAATTAACAGAACAGAGAGCAGTTTCTCAGAAAGCTTCTTTCCAGTTTTGAACGGAAGATATTTCCTTTTTCATCATAGCCCTCTATGGGCTTCCAAATATCCCTTTGCCAATTCCACAAGAACAGCCTTAGCGAAAGGCTTCTTGAAGGGAAAGATGTAACTCTGTGAGATGAATTAACAGAACACAGAGCAGTTTCTCAAAAGGCTTGTTTCCAATTTTCAACCGAAGATATTTCCTTTTTCACCATAGCCCTCTATGGGCTTCCAAATATCCATTTGCCAATTCCACAAGAACAGCCTTAGCGAAAGGCTTCTTGAAGGGAAAGATGTAATTCTGTGAGATGAATTAACAGAAGTCAGAGCAGTTTCTCAGAAAGCTTCTTTCCAGTTTTGAACGGAAGATATTTCCTTTTCCACCATAGCCCTCTATGGGCTTCCAAATATCCCTTTGCCAATTCCACAAGAACAGCCTTAGCGAAAGAGTTCTTGAAGGGTAAGATATAACTCTGTGAGATGAATTAACAGAACACAGAGCAGTTTCTCAGAAAGCTTCTTTCCAGTTTTGAACGGAAGATATTTCCTTTTTCACCATAGCCCTCTATGGGCTTCCAAATATCCCTTTGCCAATTCCACAAGAACAGCCTTAGCGAAAGGCTTCTTGAAGGGAAAGATGTAACTCTGTGAGATGAATATACAGACCACAGAGCAGTTTCTCAGAAATCTTCTTTCCCGTTTTGAACGGAAGATATTTCCTTTTTCACCATAGCCCTCTATGGGCTTCCAAATATCCCTTTGCCAATGCCACAAGAACAGCCTTAGCGAAAGGCTTCTTGAAGGGAAAGATGTAACTCTGTGAGATGAATGAACAGAACACAGAGCAGTTTCTCAGAAAGCTTCTTTCCAGTTTTGAACGGAAGATATTTCCTTTTACACCATAGCCCTCTATGGGCTTCCAAATATCCCTTTGCCAATTCCACAAGAACAGCCTTATCGAAAGGTTTCTTGAAGAGAAAGATGTAACTCTGTGAGATGAATTAACAGAACACAGAACAGTTTCTCAGAAAGCTTCTTTCCAGTTTTGAACGGAAGATATTTCCTTTTTCACCATAGCCCTCTATGGGCTTCCAAATATCCCTTTGCCAATTCCACAAGAATAGCCTAAGTGAAAGGCTTCCTGAAGGGAAAGATGTAACTCTGTGAGATGAATTAACAGAACACGGAGCAGTTTCTTACAAACATTGTTTCCAGTTTTGAACGGAAGATATTTCCTTTTTCACCATAGCCCTCTATGGGCTTCCAAATATCCCTTTGCCAATTCCACAAGAACAGTCTTAGCGAAAGGCTTCTTGAAGGGAAAGATGCAACTCTGTGAGATGAATAAACAGAACACAGAGCAGATTCTCAGAAAGCTTCTTTCCAGTTTTGAACGGAAGATATTTCCTTTTTCACCATAGCCCTCTATGGGCTTCCAAATATCCCTTTGCCAATTCCACAAGAACAGCCTTAGCGAAAGACTTCTTGAAGGGAAAGATGTAACTCTGTGTGATGAATGAACAGAACACAGAGCAGTTTCTCAGAAAGCTTCTTTCCAGTTTTGAACGGAAGATATTTCCTTTTTCACCATAGCCCTCTATGGGCTTCCAAATATCCCTTTGCCAATTCCACAAGAACAGCCTTAGCGAAAGGCTTCTTGAAGGGAACGATGTAACTCTGTGAGATGAATTAACAGAACACAGAGCAGTTTCTCAGAAAGCTTCTTTCCAGTTTTGAACGGAAGATATTTCCTTTTTCACGATAGCCCTCTATGGGCTTCCAAATATCCCTTTGCCAATTCCACAAGAACAGCCTTAGCGAAAGGCTTCTTGAAGGGAAAGATGTAACTCTGTGAGATGAATTAACAGAACACAGAGCAGTTTCTCAGAAAGCTTCTTTCCAGTTTTGAACGGAAGATATTTCCTTTTTCACCATAGCCCTCTATGGGCTTCCAAATATCCCTTTGTCAATTCCACAAGAACAGCCTTAGCGAAAGGCTTCTTGAAGGGAAAGATGTAACTCTGTGAGATGAATTAACAGAACACAGAGCAGTTTCTCAAAAGGCTTGTTTCCAGTTTTCAACGGAAGATATTTCCTTTTTCACCATAGCCCTCTATGGGCTTCCAAATATCCATTTGCCAATTCCACAAGAACAGCCTTAGCGAAAGGCTTCTTGAAGGGAAAGATGTAATTCTGTGAGATGAATTAACAGAACTCAGAGCAGTTTCTCAGAAAGCTTCTTTCCAGTTTTGAACGGAAGATATTTCCTTTTTCACCATAGCCCTCTATGGGCTTCCAAATATCCCTTTGCCAATTCCACAAGAACAGCCTTAGCGAAAGACTTCTTGAAGGGTAAGATGTAACTCTGTGAGATGAATTAACAGAACACAGAGCAGTTTCTCAGAAAGCTTCTTTCCAGTTTTGAACGGAAGATATTTCCTTTTTCACCATAGCCCTCTATGATCTTCCAAATATCCCTTTGCCAATTCCACAAGAACAGCCTTAGCGAAAGGCTTCTTGAAGGGAAAGATGTAACTCTGTGAGATGAATTAACAGACCACAGAGCAGTTTCTCAGAAATCTTCTTTCCCGTTTTGAACGGAAGATATTTCCTTTTTCACCATAGCCCTCTATGGGCTTCCAAATATCCCTTTGCCAATTCCACAAGAACAGCCTTAGCGAAAGGCTTCTTGAAGGGAAAGATGTAACTCTGTGAGATGAATTAACAGAACACAGAGCAGTTTCTCAGAAAGCTTCTTTCCAGTTTTGAACGGAAGATATTTCCTTTTTCACCATAGCCCTCTATGGGCTTCCAAATATCCCTTTGCCAATTCCACAAGAACAGCCTTAGCGAAAGGCTTCTTGAAGGGAACGATGTAACTCTGTGAGATGAATTAACAGAACACAGAGCAGTTTCTCAGAAAGCTTCTTTCCAGTTTTGAACGGAAGATATTTCCTTTTTCACGATAGCCCTCTATGGGCTTCCAAATATCCCTTTGCCAATTCCACAAGAACAGCCTTAGCGAAAGGCTTCTTGAAGGGAAAGATGTAACTCTGTGAGATGAATTAACAGACCACAGAGCAGTTTCTCAGAAAGCTTCTTTCCAGTTTTGAACGGAAGATATTTCCTTTTTCACCATAGCCCTCTATGGGCTTCCAAATATCCCTTTGCCAATTCCACAAGAACAGCCTTAGCGAAAGGCTTCTTGAAGGGAAAGATGTAATTCTGTGAGATGAATTAACAGAACACAGAGCAGTTTCTCAAAAGGCTTGTTTCCAGTTTTCAACGGAAGATATTTCCTTTTTCACCATAGCCCTCTATGGGCTTCCAAATATCCATTTGCCAATTCCACAAGAACAGCCTTAGCGAAAGGCTTCTTGAAGGGAAAGATGTAATTCTGTGAGATGAATTAACAGAACTCAGAGCAGTTTCTCAGAAAGCTTCTTTCCAGTTTTGAACGGAAGATATTTCCTTTTTCACCATAGCCCTCTATGGGCTTCCAAATATCCCTTTGCCAATTCCACAAGAACAGCCTTAGCGAAAGACTTCTTGAAGGGTAAGATGTAACTCTGTGAGATGAATTAACAGAACACAGAGCAGTTTCTCAGAAAGCTTCTTTCCAGTTTTGAACGGAAGATATTTCCTTTTTCACCATAGCCCTCTATGGGCTTCCAAATATCCCTTTGCCAATTCCACAAGAACAGCCTTAGCGAAAGGCTTCTTGAAGGGAAAGATGTAACTCTGTGAGATGAATTAACAGACCACAGAGCAGTTTCTCAGAAATCTTCTTTCCCGTTTTGAACGGAAGATATTTCCTTTTTCACCATAGCCCTCTATGGGCTTCCAAATATCCCTTTGCCAATTCCACAAGAACAGCCTTAGCGAAAGGCTTCTTGAAGGGAAAGATGTAACTCTGTGAGATGAATTAACAGAACACAGAGCAGTTTCTCAGAAAGCTTCTTTCCAGTTTTGAAAGGAAGATATTTCCTTTTTCACCATAGCCCTCTATGGGCTTCCAAATATCCCTTTGCCAATTCCACAAGAACAGCCTTAGCGAAAGGCTTCTTGAAGGGAAAGATGTAACTCTGTGAGATGAATTAAGAGAACACATAGCAGTTTCTCAGAAAGCTTCTTTCCAGTTTTGAAAGGAAGATATTTCCTTTTTCACCATAGCCCTCTATGGGCTTCCAAATATCCCTTTGCCAATTCCACAAGAACAGTCTTAGCGAAAGGCTTCTTGAAGGGAAAGATGTAACTCTGTGAGATGAATTAACAGAACACAGAGCAGTTTCTCAGGAAGCTTCTTTCCAGTTTTGAACGGAAGATATTTCCTTTTTCACCATAGCCCTCTATGGGCTTCCAAATATCCCTTTGCCAATTCCACAAGAACAGCCTTATCGAAAGGTTTCTTGAAGAGAAAGATGTAACTCTGTGAGATGAATTAACAGAACACAGAACAGTTTCTCAGAAAGCTTCTTTCCAGTTTTGAACGGAAGATATTTCCTTTTTCACCATAGCCCTCTATGGGCTTCCAAATATCCCTTTGCCAATTCCACAAGAACAGCCTTAGCGAAAGACTTCTTGAAGGGTAAGATGTAACTCTGTGAGATGAATTAACAGAACACAGAGCAGTTTCTCAGAAAGCTTCTTTCCAGTTTTGAACGGAAGATATTTCCTTTTTCACCATAGCCCTCTATGGGCTTCCAAATATCCCTTTGCCAATTCCACAAGAACAGTCTTAGCGAAAGGCTTCTTGAAGGGAAAGATGTAACTCTGTGAGATGAATTAACAGAACACAGAGCAGTTTCTCAGAAAGCTTCTTTCCAGTTTTGAACGGAAGATATTTCCTTTTTCAACATAGCCCCCTAAGGGCTTCCAAATATCCCTTTGCCAATTCCACAAGAACAGCCTTAGCGAAAGGCTTCTTGAAGGGAAAGGTGTAACTCTGTGAGATGAATTAACAGACCACAGAGCAGTTTCTCAGAAAGCTTCTTTCCCGTTTTGAACGGAAGATATTTCCTTTTTCACCATAGCCCTCTATGGGCTTCCAAATATCCCTTTGCCAATTCCACAAGAACAGCCTTAGCGAAAGGCTTCTTGAAGGGAACGATGTAACTCTGTGAGATGAATTAACAGAACACAGAGCAGTTTCTCAGAAAGCTTCTTTCCAGTTTTGAACGGAAGATATTTCCTTTTTCACCATAGCCCTCTATGGGCTTCCAAATATCCCTTTGCCAATTCCACAAGAACAGTCTTAGCGAAAGGCTTCTTGAAGGGAAAGATGTAACTCTGTGAGATGAATTAACAGAACACAGAGCAGTTTCTCAGAAAGCTTCTTTCCAGTTTTGTACGGAAGATATTTCCTTTTTCACCATAGCCCTCTAGGGGCTTCCAAATATCCATTTGCCAATTCCACTAGAACAGCCTTAGCGTAAGGCTTTTTTAAGGGAAAGATGTAACTCAGTGAGATGAATTAACAGAACACTGAGCAGCTTCTCAGACAGCTTCTTTCCAGTTTTGAACGGAAGATATTTCCTTTTTCACCATAGCCCTCTATGGGCTTCTAAATATCCCTTTGCCAATTCCACAAGAATAGCCTAAATGAAAGGCTTCCTGAAGGGAAAGATGTAACTCTGTGAGATGAATTAACAGAACACGGAGCAGTTTCTTACAAACATTGTTTCCAGTTTTGAACGGAAGATATTTCCTTTTTCACCATAGCCCTCTATGGGCTTTCAAATATCCCTTTGCCAATTCCACAAGAACAGCCTTAGCGAAAGGCTTCTTGAAGGGAAAGATGCAACTCTGTGAGATGAATAAACAGAACACAGAGCAGATTCTCAGAAAGCTTCTTTCCAGTTTTGAACGGAAGATATTTCCTTTTTCACCATAGCCCTCTATGGGCTTCCAAATATCCCTTTGCCAATTCCACAAGAACAGCCTTAGCGAAAGACTTCTTGAAGGGAAAGATGTAACTCTGTGTGATGAATGAACAGAACACAGAGCAGTTTCTCAGAAAGCTTCTTTCCAGTTTTGAACGGAAGATATTTCCTTTTTCACCATAGCCCTCTATGGGCTTCCAAATATCCCTTTGCCAATTCCACAAGAACAGCCTTAGCGAAAGGCTTCTTGAAGGGAACGATGTAACTCTGTGAGATGAATTAACAGAACACAGAGCAGTCTCTCAGAAAGCTTCTTTCCAGTTTTGAACGGAAGATATTTCCTTTTTCACGATAGCCCTCTATGGGCTTCCAAATATCCCTTTGCCAATTCCACAAGAACAGCCTTAGCGAAAGGCTTCTTGAAGGGAAAGATGTAACTCTGTGAGATGAATTAACAGAACACAGAGCAGTTTCTCAGAAAGCTTCTTTCCAGTTTTGAACGGAAGATATTACCTTTTTCACCATAGCCCTCTATGGGCTTCCAAATATCCCTTTGCCAATTCCACAAGAACAGCCTTAGCGAAAGGCTTCTTGAAGGGAAAGATGTAACTCTGTGAGATGAATTAACAGAACACAGAGCAGTTTCTCAAAAGGCTTGTTTCCAGTTTTCAACGGAAGATATTTCCTTTTTCACCGTAGCCCTCTATGGGCTTCCAAATATCCATTTGCCAATTCCACAAGAACAGCCTTTGCGAAAGGCTTCTTGAAGGGAAAGATGTAATTCTGTGAGATGAATTAACAGAAGTCAGAGCAGTTTCTCAGAAAGCTTCTTTCCAGTTTTGAACGGAAGATATTTCCTTTTTCACCATAGCCCTCTATGGGCTTCCAAATATCCCTTTTCCAATTCCACAAGAACAGCCTTAGCGAAAGACTTCTTGAAGGGTAAGATGTAACTCTGTGAGATGAATTAACAGAACACAGAGCAGTTTCTCAGAAAGCTTCTTTCCAGTTTTGAACGGAAGATATTTCCTTTTTCACCATAGCCCTCTATGGGCTTCCAAATATCCCTTTGCCAATTCCACAAGAACATCCTTAGCGAAAGGCTTCTTGAAGGGAAAGATGTAACTCTCTGAGATGAATTAACAGACCACAGAGCAGTTTCTCAGAAAGCTTCTTTCCCGTTTTGAACGGAAGATATTTCCTTTTTCACCATAGCCCTCTATGGGCTTCCAAATATCCCTTTGCCAATTCCACAAGAACAGCCTTAGCGAAAGGCTTCTTGAAGGGAAAGATGTAACTATGTGAGATGAATTAACAGAACACAGAGCAGTTTCTCAGGAAGCTTCTTTCCAGTTTTGAACGGAAGATATTTCCTTTTTCACCATAGCCCTCTATGGGCTTCCAAATATCCCTTTGCCAATTCCACAAGAACAGCCTTAGCGTAAGGCTTTTTGAAGGGAAAGATGTAACTCACTGAGATGAATTAACAGAACACAGAGCAGCTTCTCAGACAGCTTCTTTCCAGTTTTGAACGGAAGATATTTCCTTTTTCACCATAGCCCTCTATGGGCTTCCAAATATCCCTTTGCCAATTCCAGAAGAATAGCCTAAGTGAAAGGCTTCCTGAAGGGAAACATGTAACTCTGTGAGATGAATTAACAGAACACGGAGCAGTTTCTTACAAACATTGTTTCCAGTTTTGAACGGAAGATATTTACTTTTTCACCATAGCCCTCTATGGGCTTCCAAATATCCCTTTGCCAATTCCACAAGAACAGCCTTAGCGAAAGACTTCTTGAAGGGTAAGATGTAACTCTGTGAGATGAATTAACAGAACACAGAGCAGTTTCTCAGAAAGCTTCTTTCCAGTTTTGAACGGAAGATATTTCCTTTTTCACCATAGCCCTCTATGGGCTTCCAAATATCCCTTTGCCAATTCCACAAGAACAGCCTTAGCGAAAGGCTTCTTGAAGGGAACGATGTAACTCTGTGAGATGAATTAACAGAACACAGAGCAGTTTCTCAGAAAGCTTCTTTCCAGTTTTGAACGGAAGATATTTCCTTTTTCACGATAGCCCTCTATGGGCTTCCAAATATCCCTTTGCCAATTCCACAAGAACAGCCTTAGCGAAAGGCTTCTTGAAGGGAAAGATGTAACTCTGTGAGATGAATTAACAGAACACAGAGCAGTTTCTCAGAAAGCTTCTTTCCAGTTTTGAACGGAAGATATTTCCTTTTTCACCATAGCCCTCTATGGGCTTCCAAATATCCCTTTGCCAATTCCACAAGAACAGCCTTAGCGAAAGGCTTCTTGAAGGGAAAGATGTAATTCTGTGAGATGAATTAACAGAACACAGAGCAGTTTCTCAAAAGGCTTGTTTCCAGTTTTCAACGGAAGATATTTCCTTTTTCACCATAGCCCTCTATGGGCTTCCAAATATCCATTTGCCAATTCCACAAGAACAGCCTTAGCGAAAGGCTTCTTGAAGGGAAAGATGTAATTCTGTGAGATGAATTAACAGAACTCAGAGCAGTTTCTCAGAAAGCTTCTTTCCAGTTTTGAACGGAAGATATTTCCTTTTTCACCATAGCCCTCTATGGGCTTCCAAATATCCCTTTGCCAATTCCACAAGAACAGCCTTAGCGAAAGACTTCTTGAAGGGTAAGATGTAACTCTGTGAGATGAATTAACAGAACACAGAGCAGTTTCTCAGAAAGCTTCTTTCCAGTTTTGAACGGAAGATATTTCCTTTGTCACCATAGCCCTCTATGGGCTTCCAAATATCCCTTTGCCAATTCCACAAGAACAGCCTTAGCGAAAGGCTTCTTGAAGGGAAAGATGTAACTCTGTGAGATGAATTAACAGACCACAGAGCAGTTTCTCAGAAATCTTCTTTCCCGTTTTGAACGGAAGATATTTCCTTTTTCACCATAGCCCTCTTTGGGCTTCCAAATATCCCTTTGCCAATTCCACAAGAACAGCCTTAGCGAAAGGCTTCTTGAAGGGAAAGATGTAACTCTGTGAGATGAATTAACAGAACACAGAGCAGTTTCTCAGAAAGCTTCTTTCCAGTTTTGAAAGGAAGATATTTCCTTTTTCACCATAGCCCTCTATGGGCTTCCAAATATCCCTTTGCCAATTCCACAAGAACAGTCTTAGCGAAAGGCTTCTTGAAGGGAAAGATGTAACTCTGTGAGATGAATTAAGAGAACACAGAGCAGTTTCTCAGAAAGCTTCTTTCCAGTTTTGAAAGGAAGATATTTCCTTTTTCACCATAGCCCTCTATGGGCTTCCAAATATCCCTTTGCCAATTCCACAAGAACAGTCTTAGCGAAAGGCTTCTTGAAGGGAAAGATGTAACTCTGTGAGATGAATTAACAGAACACAGAGCAGTTTCTCAGGAAGCTTCTTTCCAGTTTTGAACGGAAGATATTTCCTTTTTCACCATAGCCCTCTATGGGCTTCCAAATATCCCTTTGCCAATTCCACAAGAACAGCCTTATCGAAAGGTTTCTTGAAGAGAAAGATGTAACTCTGTGAGATGAATTAACAGAACACAGAACAGTTTCTCAGAAAGCTTCTTTCCAGTTTTGAACGGAAGATATTTCCTTTTTCACCATAGCCCTCTATGGGCTTCCAAATATCCCTTTGCCAATTCCACAAGAACAGCCTTAGCGAAAGACTTCTTGAAGGGTAAGATGTAACTCTGTGAGATGAATTAACAGAACACAGAGCAGTTTCTCAGAAAGCTTCTTTCCAGTTTTGAACGGAAGATATTTCCTTTTTCACCATAGCCCTCTATGGGCTTCCAAATATCCCTTTGCCAATTCCACAAGAACAGTCTTAGCGAAAGGCTTCTTGAAGGGAAAGATGTAACTCTGTGAGATGAATTAACAGAACACAGAGCAGTTTCTCAGAAAGCTTCTTTCCAGTTTTGAACGGAAGATATTTCCTTTTTCAACATAGCCCCCTAAGGGCTTCCAAATATCCCTTTGCCAATTCCACAAGAACAGCCTTAGCGAAAGGCTTCTTGAAGGGAAAGGTGTAACTCTGTGAGATGAATTAACAGACCACAGAGCAGTTTCTCAGAAAGCTTCTTTCCCGTTTTGAACGGAAGATATTTCCTTTTTCACCATAGCCCTCTATGGGCTTCCAAATATCCCTTTGCCAATTCCACAAGAACAGCCTTAGCGAAAGGCTTCTTGAAGGGAACGATGTAACTCTGTGAGATGAATTAACAGAACACAGAGCAGTTTCTCAGAAAGCTTCTTTCCAGTTTTGAACGGAAGATATTTCCTTTTTCACCATAGCCCTCTATGGGCTTCCAAATATCCCTTTGCCAATTCCACAAGAACAGTCTTAGCGAAAGGCTTCTTGAAGGGAAAGATGTAACTCTGTGAGATGAATTAACAGAACACAGAGCAGTTTCTCAGAAAGCTTCTTTCCAGTTTTGTACGGAAGATATTTCCTTTTTCACCATAGCCCTCTAGGGGCTTCCAAATATCCCTTTGCCAATTCCACTAGAACAGCCTTAGCGTAAGGCTTTTTTAAGGGAAAGATGTAACTCAGTGAGATGAATTAACAGAACACAGAGCAGCTTCTCAGACAGCTTCTTTCCAGTTTTGAACGGAAGATATTTCCTTTTTCACCATAGCCCTCTATGGGCTTCTAAATATCCCTTTGCCAATTCCACAAGAATAGCCTAAATGAAAGGCTTCCTGAAGGGAAAGATGTAACTCTGTGAGATGAATGAACAGAACACGGAGCAGTTTCTTACAAACATTGTTTCCAGTTTTGAACGGAAGATATTTCCTTTTTCACCATAGCCCTCTATGGGCTTTCAAATATCCCTTTGCCAATTCCACAAGAACAGCCTTAGCGAAAGGCTTCTTGAAGGGAAAGATGCAACTCTGTGAGATGAATAAACAGAACACAGAGCAGATTCTCAGAAAGCTTCTTTCCAGTTTTGAACGGAAGATATTTCCTTTTTCACCATAGCCCTCTATGGGCTTCCAAATATCCCTTTGCCAATTCCACAAGAACAGCCTTAGCGAAAGACTTCTTGAAGGGAAAGATGTAACTCTGTGTGATGAATGAACAGAACACAGAGCAGTTTCTCAGAAAGCTTCTTTCCAGTTTTGAACGGAAGATATTTCCTTTTTCACCATAGCCCTCTATGGGCTTCCAAATATCCCTTTGCCAATTCCACAAGAACAGCCTTAGCGAAAGGCTTCTTGAAGGGAACGATGTAACTCTGTGAGATGAATTAACAGAACACAGAGCAGTCTCTCAGAAAGCTTCTTTCCAGTTTTGAACGGAAGATATTTCCTTTTTCACGATAGCCCTCTATGGGCTTCCAAATATCCCTTTGCCAATTCCACAAGAACAGCCTTAGCGAAAGGCTTCTTGAAGGGAAAGATGTAACTCTGTGAGATGAATTAACAGAACACAGAGCAGTTTCTCAGAAAGCTTCTTTCCAGTTTTGAACGGAAGATATTACCTTTTTCACCATAGCCCTCTATGGGCTTCCAAATATCCCTTTGCCAATTCCACAAGAACAGCCTTAGCGAAAGGCTTCTTGAAGGGAAAGATGTAACTCTGTGAGATGAATTAACAGAACACAGAGCAGTTTCTCAAAAGGCTTGTTTCCAGTTTTCAACGGAAGATATTTCCTTTTTCACCGTAGCCCTCTATGGGCTTCCAAATATCCATTTGCCAATTCCACAAGAACAGCCTTTGCGAAAGGCTTCTTGAAGGGAAAGATGTAATTCTGTGAGATGAATTAACAGAAGTCAGAGCAGTTTCTCAGAAAGCTTCTTTCCAGTTTTGAACGGAAGATATTTCCTTTTTCACCATAGCCCTCTATGGGCTTCCAAATATCCCTTTTCCAATTCCACAAGAACAGCCTTAGCGAAAGACTTCTTGAAGGGTAAGATGTAACTCTGTGAGATGAATTAACAGAACACAGAGCAGTTTCTCAGAAAGCTTCTTTCCAGTTTTGAACGGAAGATATTTCCTTTTTCACCATAGCCCTCTATGGGCTTCCAAATATCCCTTTGCCAATTCCACAAGAACATCCTTAGCGAAAGGCTTCTTGAAGGGAAAGATGTAACTCTCTGAGATGAATTAACAGACCACAGAGCAGTTTCTCAGAAAGCTTCTTTCCCGTTTTGAACGGAAGATATTTCCTTTTTCACCATAGCCCTCTATGGGCTTCCAAATATCCCTTTGCCAATTCCACAAGAACAGCCTTAGCGAAAGGCTTCTTGAAGGGAAAGATGTAACTATGTGAGATGAATTAACAGAACACAGAGCAGTTTCTCAGGAAGCTTCTTTCCAGTTTTGAACGGAAGATATTTCCTTTTTCACCATAGCCCTCTATGGGCTTCCAAATATCCCTTTGCCAATTCCACAAGAACAGCCTTAGCGTAAGGCTTTTTGAAGGGAAAATGTAACTCACTGAGATGAATTAACAGAACACAGAGCAGCTTCTCAGACAGCTTCTTTCCAGTTTTGAACGGAAGATATTTCCTTTTTCACCATAGCCCTCTATGGGCTTCCAAATATCCCTTTGCCAATTCCAGAAGAATAGCCTAAGTGAAAGGCTTCCTGAAGGGAAACATGTAACTCTGTGAGATGAATTAACAGAACACGGAGCAGTTTCTTACAAACATTGTTTCCAGTTTTGAACGGAAGATATTTACTTTTTCACCATAGCCCTCTATGGGCTTCCAAATATCCCTTTGCCAATTCCACAAGAACAGCCTTAGCGAAAGACTTCTTGAAGGGTAAGATGTAACTCTGTGAGATGAATTAACAGAACACAGAGCAGTTTCTCAGAAAGCTTCTTTCCAGTTTTGAACGGAAGATATTTCCTTTTTCACCATAGCCCTCTATGGGCTTCCAAATATCCCTTTGCCAATTCCACAAGAACAGCCTTAGCGAAAGGCTTCTTGAAGGGAAAGATGTAACTCTGTGAGATGAATTAACAGACCACAGAGCAGTTTCTCAGAAAGCTTCTTTCCCGTTTTGAACGGAAGATATTTCCTTTTTCACCATAGCCCTCTATGGGCTTCCAAATATCCCTTTGCCAATTCCACAAGAACAGCCTTAGCGAAAGGCTTCTTGAAGGGAAAGATGTAACTCTGTGAGATGAATTAACAAAACACAGAGCAGTTTCTCAGAAAGCTTCTTTCCCGTTTTGAACGGAAGATATTTCCTTTTTCACCATAGCCCTCTATGGGCTTCCAAATATCCCTTTGCCAATTCCACAAGAACAGCCTTAGCGAAAGGCTTCTTGAAGGGAAAGATGTAACTCTGTGAGATGAATTAACAGAACACAGAGCAGTTTCTCAGAAGGCTTCTTTCCAGTTTTGAAAGGAAGATATTCCCTTTTTCACCATAGCCCTCTATGGGCTTCGAAATATCCCTTTGCCAATTCCACAAGAACAGTCTTAGCGAAAGGCTTCTTGAAGGGAAAGATGTAACTCTGTGAGATGAATTAACAGACCACAGAGCAGTTTCTCAGAAATCTTCTTTCCCGTTTTGAACGGAAGATATTTCCTTTTTCACCATAGCCCTCTATGGGCTTCCAAATATCCCTTTGCCAATTCCACAAGAACAGCCTTAGCGAAAGGCTTCTTGAAGGGAAAGATGTAACTCTATGAGATGAATTAACAAAACTCAGAGCAGTTTCTCAAAAAGCTTCTTTCCAGTTTTGAAAGGAAGATATTTCCTTTTTCACCATAGCCCTCTATGGGCTTCCAAATATCCCTTTGCCAATTCCACAAGAACAGCCTTAGCGAAAGGCTTCTTGAAGGGAAAGATGTAACTCTGTGAGATGAATTAAGAGAACACAGAGCAGTTTCTCAGAAAGCTTCTTTCCAGTTTTGAAAGGAAGATATTTCCTTTTTCACCATAGCCCTCTATGGGCTTCCAAATATCCCTTTGCCAATTCCACAAGAACAGTCTTAGCGAAAGGCTTCTTGAAGGGAAAGATGTAACTCTGTGAGATGAATTAACAGAACACAGAGCAGTTTCTCAGGAAGCTTCTTTCCAGTTTTGAACGGAAGATATTTCCTTTTTCACCATAGCCCTCTATGGGCTTCCAAATATCCCTTTGCCAATTCCACAAGAACAGCCTTAGCGTAAGGCTTTTTGAAGGGAAAGATGTAACTCAGTGAGATGAATTAACAGAACACAGAGCAGCTTCTCAGACAGCTTCTTTCCAGTTTTGAACGGAAGATATTTCCTTTTTCACCATATCCCTCTATGGGCTTCCAAATATCCCTTTGCCAATTCCACAAGAATAACCTAAGTGAAAGGCTTCCTGAAGGGAAAGATGTAACTCTGTGAGATGAATTAACAGAACACGGAGCAGTTTCTTACAAACATTGTTTCCAGTTTTCAACGGAAGATATTTCCTTTTTCACCATAGCCCTCTATGGGCTTCCAAATATCCCTTTGCCAATTCCACAAGAACAGCCTTAGCGAAAGGCTTCTTGAAGGGAAAGATGTAACTCTGTGAGATGAATGAACAGAAAACAGAGCAGTTTCTCAGAAAGCTTCTTTCCAGTTTTGAACGGAAGATATTTCCTTTTACACCATAGCCCTCTATGGGCTTCCAAATATCCCTTTGCGAAATCCACAAGAACAGCCTTAGCGAAAGGCTTCTTGAAGGGAAAGATGTAACTCTGTGAGATGAATTAACAGAACAGCGAGTAGTTTCTCAGAAAGCTTCTTTCCAGTTTTGAACGGAAGATATTTCCTTTTTCACAATAGCCCTCTATGGGCTTCCAAATATCCCTTTGCCAATTCCACAAGAACAGCCTTAGCGAAAGGCTTCTTGAAGGGAAAGATGTAACTCTGTGAGATGAATTAACAGAACTCAGAGCAGTTTCTCAGAAAGCTTCTTTCCAGTTTTGAACGGAAGATATTTCCTTTTTCACCATAGCCCTCTATGGGCTTCCAAATATCCCTTTGCCAATTCCACAAGAACAGCCTTAGCGAAAGGCTTCTTGAAGGGAACGATGTAACTCTGTGAGATGAATTAACAGAACACAGAGCAGTTTCTCAGAAAGCTTCTTTCCAGTTTTGAACGGAAGATATTTCCTTTTTCACCATAGCCCTCTATGGGCTTCCAAATATCCCTTTGCCAATTCCACAAGAACAGCCTTAGCGAAAGACTTCCTGAAGGGTAAGATGTAACTCTGTGAGATGAATTAACAGAACACAGAGCAGTTTCTCAGAAAGCTTCTTTCCAGTTTTGAACGGAAGATATTTCCTTTTTCACCATAGCCCTCTATGGGCTTCCAAATATCCCTTTGCCAATTCCACAAGAACAGCCTTAGCGAAAGGCTTCTTGAAGGGAAAGGTGTAACTCTGTGAGATGAATTAACAGACCACAGAGCAGTTTCTCAGAAAGCTTCTTTCCCGTTTTGAACGGAAGATATTTCCTTTTTCACCATAGCCCTCTATGGGCTTCCAAATATCCCTTTGCCAATTCCACAAGAACAGCCTTAGCGAAAGGCTTCTTGAAGGGAAAGATGTAACTCTGTGAGATGAATTAACAGAACACAGAGCAGTTTCTCAGAAAGCTTCTTTCCAGTTTTGAACGGAAGATATTTCCTTTTTCACCATAGCCCTCTATGGGCTTCCAAATATCCCTTTGCCAATTCCACAAGAACAGTCTTAGCGAAAGGCTTCTTGAAGGGAAAGATGTAAATCTGAAATGAATTAACAGAACACAGAGCAGTTTCTCAGAAAGCTTCTTTCCAGTTTTGAACGGAAGATATTTCCTTTTTCACCATAGCCCTCTATGGGCTTCCGAATATCCCTTTGCCAATTCCACTAGAACAGCCTTAGCGTAAGGCTTTTTTAAGGGAAAGATGTAACTCAGTGAGATGAATTAACAGAACACAGAGCAGCTTCTCAGACAGCTTCTTTCCAGTTTTGAACGGAAGATATTTCCTTTTTCACCATAGCCCTCTATGGGCTTCCAAATATCCCTTTGCCAATTCCACAAGAATAGCCTAAGTGAAAGGCTTCCTGAAGGGAAAGATGTAACTCTGTGAGATGAATTAACAGAACAGGGAGCAGTTTCCTACAAACATTGTTTCCAGTTTTGAACGGAAGATATTTCCTTTTTCACCATAGCCCTCTATGGGCTTCCAAATATCCCTTTGCCAATTCCACAAGAACAGCCTTAGCGAAAGGCTTCTTGAAGGGAAAGATGCAACTCTGTGAGACGAATAAACAGAACAGAGAGCAGATTCTCAGAAAGCTTCTTTCCAGTTTTGAACGGAAGATATTTCCTTTTTCAACATAGCCCTCTATGGGCTTCCAAATATCCCTTTGCCAATTCCACAAGAACAGCCTTAGCGAAAGACTTCTTGAACGGAAAGATGTAACTCTGTGTGATGAATGAACAGAACACAGAGCAGTTTCTCAGAAAGCTTCTTTCCAGTTTTGAACGGAAGATATTTCCTTTTTCACCATAGCCCTCTATAGGCTTCCAAATATCCCTTTGCCAATTCCACAAGAACAGCCTTAGCGAAAGGCTTCTTGAAGGGAACGATGTAACTCTGTGAGATGAATTAACAGAACACAGAGCAGTTTCTCAGAAATCTTCTTTCCAGTTTTGAACGGAAGATATTTCCTTTTTCACGATAGAACTCGATGGGCTTACAAATATCCCTTTGCCAATTCCACAAGAACAGCCTTAGCGAAAGGCTTCTTGAAGGGAAAGATGTAACTCTGTGAGATGAATTAACAGAACACAGAGCAGTTTCTCAGAAAGCTTCTTTCCAGTTTTGAACGGAAGATATTTCCTTTTTCACCATAGACCTCTATGGGCTTCCAAATATCCCTTTGCCAATTCCACAAGAACAGCCTTAGCGAAAGGCTTCTTGAAGGGAAAGATGTAACTCTGTGAGATGAATTAACAGAACACAGAGCAGCTTCTCAGGAAGCTTATTTCCAGTTTTGAACGGAAGATATTTCCTTTTTCACCATAGCCCTCTATGGGCTTCCAAATATCCCTTTGCCAATTCCACAAGAACAGCCTTATCGAAAGGTTTCTTGAAGAGAAAGATGTAACTCTGTGAGATGAATTAACAGAACACAGAACAGTTTCTCAGAAAGCTTCTTTCCAGTTTTGAACGGAAGATATTTCCTTTTTCACCATAGCCCTCTATGGGCTTCCAAATATCCCTTTGCCAATTCCACAAGAACAGCCTTAGCGAAAGACTTATTGAAGGGTAAGATGTAACTCTGTGAGATGAATTAACAGAACACAGAGCAGTTTCTCAGAAAGCTTCTTTCCAGTTTTGAACGGAAGATATTTCCTTTTTCACCATAGCCCTCTATGGGCTTCCAAATATCCCTTTGCCAATTCCACAAGAACAGTCTTAGCGAAAGGCTTCTTGAAGGGAAAGATGTAACTCTGTGAGATGAATTAACAGAACACAGAGCAGTTTCTCAGAAAGCTTCTTTCCAGTTTTGAACGGAAGATATTTCCTTTTTCAACATAGCCCCCTAAGGGCTTCCAAATATCCCTTTGCCAATTCCACAAGAACAGCCTTAGCGAAAGGCTTCTTGAAGGGAAAGGTGTAACTCTGTGAGATGAATTAACAGACCACAGAGCAGTTTCTCAGAAAGCTTCTTTCCCGTTTTGAACGGAAGATATTTCCTTTTTCACCATAGCCCTCTATGGGCTTCCAAATATCCCTTTGCCAATTCCACAAGAACAGCCTTAGCGAAAGACTTCTTGAAGGGAACGATGTAACTCTGTGAGATGAATTAACAGAACACAGAGCAGTTTCTCAGAAAGCTTCTTTCCAGTTTTGAACGGAAGATATTTCCTTTTTCACCATAGCCCTCTATGGGCTTCCAAATATCCCTTTTCCAATTCCACAAGAACAGCCTTAGCGAAAGACTTCTTGAAGGGTAAGATGTAACTCTGTGAGATGAATTAACAGAACACAGAGCAGTTTCTCAGAAAGCTTCTTTCCAGTTTTGAACGGAAGATATTTCCTTTTTCACCATAGCCCTCTATGGGCTTCCAAATATCCCTTTGCCAATTCCACAAGAACATCCTTAGCGAAAGGCTTCTTGAAGGGAAAGATGTAACTCTCTGAGATGAATTAACAGACCACAGAGCAGTTTCTCAGAAAGCTTCTTTCCCGTTTTGAACGGAAGATATTTCCTTTTTCACCATAGCCCTCTATGGGCTTCCAAATATCCCTTTGCCAATTCCACAAGAACAGCCTTAGCGAAAGGCTTCTTGAAGGGAAAGATGTAACTATGTGAGATGAATTAACAGAACACAGAGCAGTTTCTCAGGAAGCTTCTTTCCAGTTTTGAACGGAAGATATTTCCTTTTTCACCATAGCCCTCTATGGGCTTCCAAATATCTCTTTGCCAATTCCACAAGAACAGCCTTAGCGTAAGGCTTTTTGAAGGGAAAGATGTAACTCACTGAGATGAATTAACAGAACACAGAGCAGCTTCTCAGACAGCTTCTTTCCAGTTTTGAACGGAAGATATTTCCTTTTTCACCATAGCCCTCTATGGGCTTCCAAATATCCCTTTGCCAATTCCAGAAGAATAGCCTAAGTGAAAGGCTTCCTGAAGGGAAACATGTAACTCTGTGAGATGAATTAACAGAACACGGAGCAGTTTCTTACAAACATTGTTTCCAGTTTTGAACGGAAGATATTTACTTTTTCACCATAGCCCTCTATGGGCTTCCAAATATCCCTTTGCCAATTCCACAAGAACAGCCTTAGCGAAAGACTTCTTGAAGGGTAAGATGTAACTCTGTGAGATGAATTAACAGAACACAGAGCAGTTTCTCAGAAAGCTTCTTTCCAGTTTTGAACGGAAGATATTTCCTTTTTCACCATAGCCCTCTATGGGCTTCCAAATATCCCTTTGCCAATTCCACAAGAACAGCCTTAGCGAAAGGCTTCTTGAAGGGAAAGATGTAACTCTGTGAGATGAATTAACAGACCACAGAGCAGTTTCTCAGAAAGCTTCTTTCCCGTTTTGAACGGAAGATATTTCCTTTTTCACCATAGCCCTCTATGGGCTTCCAAATATCCCTTTGCCAATTCCACAAGAACAGCCTTAGCGAAAGGCTTCTTGAAGGGAAAGATGTAACTCTGTGAGATGAATTAACAAAACACAGAGCAGTTTCTCAGAAAGCTTCTTTCCCGTTTTGAACGGAAGATATTTCCTTTTTCACCATAGCCCTCTATGGGCTTCCAAATATCCCTTTGCCAATTCCACAAGAACAGCCTTAGCGAAAGGCTTCTTGAAGGGAAAGATGTAACTCTGTGAGATGAATTAACAGAACACAGAGCAGTTTCTCAGAAGGCTTCTTTCCAGTTTTGAAAGGAAGATATTCCCTTTTTCACCATAGCCCTCTATGGGCTTCGAAATATCCCTTTGCCAATTCCACAAGAACAGTCTTAGCGAAAGGCTTCTTGAAGGGAAAGATGTAACTCTGTGAGATGAATTAACAGACCACAGAGCAGTTTCTCAGAAATCTTCTTTCCCGTTTTGAACGGAAGATATTTCCTTTTTCACCATAGCCCTCTATGGGCTTCCAAATATCCCTTTGCCAATTCCACAAGAACAGCCTTAGCGAAAGGCTTCTTGAAGGGAAAGATGTAACTCTATGAGATGAATTAACAAAACTCAGAGCAGTTTCTCAAAAAGCTTCTTTCCAGTTTTGAAAGGAAGATATTTCCTTTTTCACCATAGCCCTCTATGGGCTTCCAAATATCCCTTTGCCAATTCCACAAGAACAGCCTTAGCGAAAGGCTTCTTGAAGGGAAAGATGTAACTCTGTGAGATGAATTAAGAGAACACAGAGCAGTTTCTCAGAAAGCTTCTTTCCAGTTTTGAAAGGAAGATATTTCCTTTTTCACCATAGCCCTCTATGGGCTTCCAAATATCCCTTTGCCAATTCCACAAGAACAGTCTTAGCGAAAGGCTTCTTGAAGGGAAAGATGTAACTCTGTGAGATGAATTAACAGAACACAGAGCAGTTTCTCAGGAAGCTTCTTTCCAGTTTTGAACGGAAGATATTTCCTTTTTCACCATAGCCCTCTATGGGCTTCCAAATATCCCTTTGCCAATTCCACAAGAACAGCCTTAGCGTAAGGCTTTTTGAAGGGAAAGATGTAACTCAGTGAGATGAATTAACAGAACACAGAGCAGCTTCTCAGACAGCTTCTTTCCAGTTTTGAACGGAAGATATTTCCTTTTTCACCATATCCCTCTATGGGCTTCCAAATATCCCTTTGCCAATTCCACAAGAATAACCTAAGTGAAAGGCTTCCTGAAGGGAAAGATGTAACTCTGTGAGATGAATTAACAGAACACGGAGCAGTTTCTTACAAACATTGTTTCCAGTTTTCAACGGAAGATATTTCCTTTTTCACCATAGCCCTCTATGGGCTTCCAAATATCCCTTTGCCAATTCCACAAGAACAGCCTTAGCGAAAGGCTTCTTGAAGGGAAAGATGTAACTCTGTGAGATGAATGAACAGAAAACAGAGCAGTTTCTCAGAAAGCTTCTTTCCAGTTTTGAACGGAAGATATTTCCTTTTTCACCATAGCCCTCTATGGGCTTCCAAATATCCCTTTGCGAAATCCACAAGAACAGCCTTAGCGAAAGGCTTCTTGAAGGGAAAGATGTAACTCTGTGAGATGAATTAACAGAACAGCGAGTAGTTTCTCAGAAAGCTTCTTTCCAGTTTTGAACGGAAGATATTTCCTTTTTCACAATAGCCCTCTATGGGCTTCCAAATATCCCTTTGCCAATTCCACAAGAACAGCCTTAGCGAAAGGCTTCTTGAAGGGAAAGATGTAACTCTGTGAGATGAATTAACAGAACTCAGAGCAGTTTCTCAGAAAGCTTCTTTCCAGTTTTGAACGGAAGATATTTCCTTTTTCACCATAGCCCTCTATGGGCTTCCAAATATCCCTTTGCCAATTCCACAAGAACAGCCTTAGCGAAAGGCTTCTTGAAGGGAACGATGTAACTCTGTGAGATGAATTAACAGAACACAGAGCAGTTTCTCAGAAAGCTTCTTTCCAGTTTTGAACGGAAGATATTTCCTTTTTCACAATAGCCCTCTATGGGCTTCCAAATATCCCTTTGCCAATTCCACAAGAACAGCCTTAGCGAAAGGCTTCTTGAAGGGAAAGATGTAACTCTGTGAGATGAATTAACAGAACTCAGAGCAGTTTCTCAGAAAGCTTCTTTTCAGTTTTGAACGGAAGATATTTCCTTTTTCACCATAGCCCTCTATAGGCTTCCAAATATCCCTTTGCCAATTCCACAAGAACAGCCTTAGCGAAAGGCTTCTTGAAGAGAAAGATGTAACTCTGTGAGATGAATGAACAGAACACAGAGCAGTTTCTCAGAAAGCTTCTTTCCAGTTTTGAAAGGAAGATATTTCCTTTTACACCATAGGCCTCTATGGGCTTCCAAATATCCCTTTGCCAATTCCACAAGAACAGCCTTAGCGAAAGGCTTCTTGAAGAGAAAGATGTAACTCTGTGAGATGAATTAACAGAACACAGAACAGTTTCTCAGAAAGCTTCTTTCCAGTTTTGAACGGAAGATATTTCCTTTTTCACCATAGCCCTCTATGGGCTTCCAAATATCCCTTTGCCAATTCCACAAGAACAGCCTTAGCGAAAGACTTCTTGAAGGGTAAGATGTAACTCTGTGAGATGAATTAACAGAACACAGAGCAGTTTCTCAGAAAGCTTCTTTCCAGTTTTGAACGGAAGATATTTCCTTTTTCACCATAGCCCTCTATGGGCTTCCAAATATCCCTTTGCCAATTCCACAAGAACAGCCTTAGCGAAAGGCTTCTTGAAGGGAAAGGTGTAACTCTGTGAGATGAATTAACAGACCACAGAGCAGTTTCTCAGAAAGCTTCTTTCCCGTTTTGAACGGAAGATATTTCCTTTTTCACCATAGCCCTCTATGGGCTTCCAAATATCCCTTTGCCAATTCCACAAGAACAGCCTTAGCGAAAGGCTTCTTGAAGGGAAAGATATAACTCTGTGAGATGAATTAACAGAACACAGAGCAGTTTCTCAGAAAGCTTCTTTCCAGTTTTGAACGGAAGATATTTCCTTTTTCACCATAGCCCTCTATGGGCTTCCAAATATCCCTTTGCCAATTCCACAAGAACAGTCTTAGCGAAAGGCTTCTTGAAGGGAAAGATGTAAATCTGTGAGATGAATTAACAGAACACAGAGCAGTTTCTCAGAAAGCTTCTTTCCAGTTTTGAACGGAAGATATTTCCTTTTTCACCATAGCCCTCTATGGGCTTCCGAATATCCCTTTGCCAATTCCACTAGAACAGCCTTAGCGTAAGGCTTTTTTAAGGGAAAGATGTAACTCAGTGAGATGAATTAACAGAACACAGAGCAGCTTCTCAGACAGCTTCTTTCCAGTTTTGAACGGAAGATATTTCCTTTTTCACCATAGCCCTCTATGGGCTTCCAAATATCCCTTTGCCAATTCCACAAGAATAGCCTAAGTGAAAGGCTTCCTGAAGGGAAAGATGTAACTCTGTGAGATGAATTAACAGAACAGGGAGCAGTTTCTTACAAACATTGTTTCCAGTTTTGAACGGAAGATATTTCCTTTTTCACCATAGCCCTCTATGGGCTTCCAAATATCCCTTTGCCAATTCCACAAGAACAGCCTTAGCGAAAGGCTTCTTGAAGGGAAAGATGCAACTCTGTGAGACGAATAAACAGAACAGAGAGCAGATTCTCAGAAAGCTTCTTTCCAGTTTTGAACGGAAGATATTTCCTTTTTCAACATAGCCCTCTATGGGCTTCCAAATATCCCTTTGCCAATTCCACAAGAACAGCCTTAGCGAAAGACTTCTTGAACGGAAAGATGTAACTCTGTGTGATGAATGAACAGAACACAGAGCAGTTTCTCAGAAAGCTTCTTTCCAGTTTTGAACGGAAGATATTTCCTTTTTCACCATAGCCCTCTATAGGCTTCCAAATATCCCTTTGCCAATTCCACAAGAACAGCCTTAGCGAAAGGCTTCTTGAAGGGAACGATGTAACTCTGTGAGATGAATTAACAGAACACAGAGCAGTTTCTCAGAAATCTTCTTTCCAGTTTTGAACGGAAGATATTTCCTTTTTCACGATAGAACTCGATGGGCTTACAAATATCCCTTTGCCAATTCCACAAGAACAGCCTTAGCGAAAGGCTTCTTGAAGGGAAAGATGTAACTCTGTGAGATGAATTAACAGAACACAGAGCAGTTTCTCAGAAAGCTTCTTTCCAGTTTTGAACGGAAGATATTTCCTTTTTCACCATAGACCTCTATGGGCTTCCAAATATCCCTTTGCCAATTCCACAAGAACAGCCTTAGCGAAAGGCTTCTTGAAGGGAAAGATGTAACTCTGTGAGATGAATTAACAGAACACAGAGCAGTTTCTCAAAAGGCTTGTTTCCAGTTTTCAACGGAAGATATTTCCTTTTTCACCATAGCCCTCTATGGGCTTCCAAATATCCATTTGCCAATTCCACAAGAACAGCCTTAGCGAAAGGCTTCTTGAAGGGAAAGATGTAATTCTGTGAGATGAATTAACAGAACTCAGAGCAGTTTCTCAGAAAGCTTCTTTCCAGTTTTGAACGGAAGATATTTCCTTTTTCACCATAGCCCTCTATGGGCTTCCAAATATCCCTTTGCCAATTCCACAAGAACAGCCTTAGCGAAATACTTTTTGAAGGGAAAGATGTAACTCTGTGAGATGAATTAACAGAACACGGAGCAGTTTCTTGCAAATCTTGTTTCCAGTTTTGAACGGAAGATATTTCCTTTTTCACCATAGCCCTCTATGGGCTTCCAAATATCCCTTTGCGAAATCCACAAGAACAGCCTTAGCGAAAGGCTTCTTGAAGGGAAAGATGTAACTCTGTGAGATGAATTAACAGAACACCGAGCAGTTTCTCAGAAAGCTTCTTTCCAGTTTTGAACGGAAGATATTTCCTTTTTCACCATAGCCCTCTATGGGCTTCCCAATATCCCTTTGCCAATTCCACAAGAACAGCCTTAGCGAAAGGCTTCTTGAAGGGAAAGATGTAACTCTGTGAGATGAATTAACAGAACTCAGAGCAGTTTCTCAGAAAGCTTCTTTCCAGTTTTGAACGGAAGATATTTCCTTTTTCACCATAGCCCTCTATGGGCTTTCAAATATCCCTTTGCCAATTACACAAGAACAGCCTTAGCGAAAGGCTTCTTGAAGGGAACGATGTAACTCTGTGAGATGAATTAACAGAACACAGAGCAGTTTCTCAGAAAGCTTCTTTCCAGTTTTGAACGGAATATATTTCCTTTTTCACCATAGCCCTCTATGGGCTTCCAAATATCCCTTTGCCAATTCCACAAGAACAGCCTTAGCGAAAGGCTTCTTGAAGGGAAAGATGTAATTCTGTGAGATGAATTAACAGAACTCAGAGCAGTTTCTCAGAAAGCATCTTTCCAGTTTTGAACGGAAGATATTTCCTTTTTCACCTTAGCCCTCTATGGGCTTCCAAATATCCCTTTGCCAATTCCACAAGAACAGCCTTAGCGAAATACTTTTTGAAGGGAAAGATGTAACTCTGTGAGATGAATTAGCAGAAAACAGAGCAGATTCTCAGAAATCTTCTTTCCAGTTTTGAAAGGAATATATTTCCTTTTTCACCATAGCCCTCTATGGGCTTCCAAATATCCCTTTGCCAATTCCACAAGAACAGCCTTAGCGAAAGGCTTCTTGAAGGGAAAGATGTAACTCTGTGAGATGAATTAACAGAACACAGAGCAGTTTCTCAGAAAGCTTCTTTCGAGTTTTGAACGGAAGATATTTCCTTTTTCACCATAACCCTCTATGGGCTTCCAAATATCCCTTTGCCAATTCCACAAGAACAGCCTTAGCGAAAGGCTTCTTGAAGGGAAAGATGTAACTCTGTGAGATGAATGAACAGAACACAGAGCAGTTTCTCAGAAAGCTTCTTTCCAGTTTTGAACGGAAGATATTTCCTTTTACACCATAGCCCTCTATGGGCTTCCAAATATCCCTTTGCCAATTCCACAAGAACAGCCTTATCGAAAGGCTTCTTGAAGAGAAAGATGTAACTCTGTGAGATGAATTAACAGAACACAGAACAGTTTCTCAGAAAGCTTCTTTCCAGTTTTGAACGGAAGATATTTCCTTTTTCTCCATAGCCCTCTATGGGCTTCCAAATATCCCTTTGCCAATTCCACAAGAACAGCCTTAGCGAAAGGCTTCTTGAAGGGAAAGATGTAACTCTGTGAGATGAATTAACAGACCACAGAGCAGTTTCTCAGAAAGCTTCTTTCCAGTTTTGAACGGAAGATATTTCCTTTTTCACCATAGCCCTCTATGGGCTTCCAAATATCCCTTTGCCAATTCCACAAGAACAGCCTTAGCGAAAGGCTTCTTGAAGGGAAAGATGTAACTCTGTGAGATGAATTAACAGAACACAGAGCAGTTTCTCAGAAAGCTTCTTTCCAGTTTTGAACGGAAGATATTTCCTTTTTCACCATAGCCCTCTATGGGCTTCCAAATATCCCTTTGCCAATTCCACAAGAACAGCCTTAGCGAAAGGCTTCTTGAAGGGAAAGATGTAACTCTGTGAGATGAATTAACAGAACACAGAGCAGTTTCTCAGAAAGCTTCTTTCCAGTTTTGAACGGAAGATATTTCCTTTTTCACCATAGCCCTCTATGGGCTTCCAAATATCCCTTTGCCAATTCCACAAGAACAGCCTTAGCGAAAGGCTTCTTGAAGGGAAAGATGTAACTCTGTGAGATGAATTAACAGAACTCAGAGCAGTTTCTCAGAAAGCTTCTTTCCAGTTTTGAACGGAAGATATTTCCTTTTTCACAATAGCCCTCTATGGGCTTCCAAATATCCCTTTGCCAATTCCACAAGAACAGTCTTAGCGAAAGGCTTCTTGAAGGGAAAGATGCAACTCTGTGAGATGAATAAACAGAACACAGAGCAGATTCTCAGAAAGCTTCTTTCCAGTTTTGAACGGAAGATATTTCCTTTTTCACCATAGCCCTCTATGGGCTTCCAAATATCCCTTTGCCAATTCCACAAGAACAGCCTTAGCGAAAGACTTCTTGAAGGAAAAGATGTAACTCTGTGTGATGAATGAACAGAACACAGAGCAGTTTCTCAGAAAGCTTCTTTCCAGTTTTGAACGGAAGATATTTCCTTTTTCACCATAGCCCTCTATGGGATTCCAAATATCCCATTGCCAATTCCACAAGAACAGCCTTAGCGAAAGGCTTCTTGAAGGGAACGATGTAACTCTGTGAGATGAATTAACAGAACACAGAGCAGTTTCTCAGAAAGCTTCTTTCCAGTTTTGAACGGAAGATATTTCCTTTTTCACGATAGCCCTCTATGGGCTTCCAAATATCCCTTTGCCAATTCCACAAGAACAGCCTTAGCGAAAGGCTTCTTGAAGGGAAAGATGTAACTCTGTGAGATGAATTAACAGAACAGAGAGCAGTTTCTCAGAAAGCTTCTTTCCAGTTTTGAACGGAAGATATTTCCTTTTTCATCATAGCCCTCTATGGGCTTCCAAATATCCCTTTGCCAATTCCACAAGAACAGCCTTAGCGAAAGGCTTCTTGAAGGGAAAGATGTAACTCTGTGAGATGAATTAACAGAACACAGAGCAGTTTCTCAAAAGGCTTGTTTCCAGTTTTCAACCGAAGATATTTCCTTTTTCACCATAGCCCTCTATGGGCTTCCAAATATCCATTTGCCAATTCCACAAGAACAGCCTTAGCGAAAGGCTTCTTGAAGGGAAAGATGTAATTCTGTGAGATGAATTAACAGAACTCAGAGCAGTTTCTCAGAAAGCTTCTTTCCAGTTTTCAACGGAAGATATTTCCTTTTTCACCATAGCCCTCTATGGGCTTCCAAATATCCCTTTGCCAATTCCACAAGAACAGCCTTAGCGAAAGAGTTCTTGAAGGGTAAGATGTAACTCTGTGAGATGAATTAACAGAACACAGAGCAGTTTCTCAGAAAGCTTCTTTCCAGTTTTGAACCGAAGATATTTCCTTTTTCACCATAGCCCTCTATGGGCTTCCAAATATCCCTTTGCCAATTCCACAAGAACAGCCTTAGCGAAAGGCTTCTTGAAGGGAAAGATGTAACTCTGTGAGATGAATATACAGACCACAGAGCAGTTTCTCAGAAATCTTCTTTCCCGTTTTGAACGGAAGATATTTCCTTTTTCACCATAGCCCTCTATGGGCTTCCAAATATCCCTTTGCCAATTCCACAAGAACAGCCTTAGCGAAAGGCTTCTTGAAGGGAAAGATGTAACTCTGTGAGATGAATGAACAGAACACAGAGCAGTTTCTCAGAAAGCTTCTTTCCAGTTTTGAACGGAAGATATTTCCTTTTACACCATAGCCCTCTATGGGCTTCCAAATATCCCTTTGCCAATTCCACAAGAACAGCCTTATCGAAAGGTTTCTTGAAGAGAAAGATGTAACTCTGTGAGATGAATTAACAGAACACAGAACAGTTTCTCAGAAAGCTTCTTTCCAGTTTTGAACGGAAGATATTTCCTTTTTCACCATAGCCCTCTATGGGCTTCCAAATATCCCTTTGCCAATTCCACAAGAATAGCCTAAGTGAAAGGCTTCCTGAAGGGAAAGATGTAACTCTGTGAGATGAATTAACAGAACACGGAGCAGTTTCTTACAAACATTGTTTCCAGTTTTGAACGGAAGATATTTCCTTTTTCACCATAGCCCTCTATGGGCTTCCAAATATCCCTTTGCCAATTCCACAAGAACAGTCTTAGCGAAAGGCTTCTTGAAGGGAAAGATGCAACTCTGTGAGATGAATAAACAGAACACAGAGCAGATTCTCAGAAAGCTTCTTTCCAGTTTTGAACGGAAGATATTTCCTTTTTCACCATAGCCCTCTATGGGCTTCCAAATATCCCTTTGCCAATTCCACAAGAACAGCCTTAGCGAAAGACTTCTTGAAGGGAAAGATGTAACTCTGTGTGATGAATGAACAGAACACAGAGCAGTTTCTCAGAAAGCTTCTTTCCAGTTTTGAACGGAAGATATTTCCTTTTTCACCATAGCCCTTTATGGGCTTCCAAATATCCCTTTGCCAATTCCACAAGAACTGCCTTAGCGAAAGGCTTCTTGAAGGGAACGATGTAACTCTGTGAGATGAATTAACAGAACACAGAGCAGTTTCTCAGAAAGCTTCTTTCCAGTTTTGAACGGAAGATATTTCCTTTTTCACGATAGCCCTCTATGGGCTTCCAAATATCCCTTTGCCAATTCCACAAGAACAGCCTTAGCGAAAGACTTCTTGAAGGGTAAGATGTAACTCTGTGAGATGAATTAACAGAACACAGAGCAGTTTCTCAGAAAGCTTCTTTCCAGTTTTGAACGGAAGATATTTCCTTTTTCATCATAGCCCTCTATGGGCTTCCAAATATCCCTTTGCCAATTCCACAAGAACAGCCTTAGCGAAAGGCTTCTTGAAGGGAAAGATGTAACTCTGTGAGATGAATTAACAGAACACAGAGCAGTTTCTCAAAAGGCTTGTTTCCAGTTTTCAACCGAAGATATTTCCTTTTTCACCATAGCCCTCTATGGGCTTCCAAATATCCATTTGCCAATTCCACAAGAACAGCCTTAGCGAAAGGCTTCTTGAAGGGAAAGATGTAATTCTGTGAGATGAATTAACAGAACTCAGAGCAGTTTCTCAGAAAGCTTCTTTCCAGTTTTCAACGGAAGATATTTCCTTTTTCACCATAGCCCTCTATGGGCTTCCAAATATCCCTTGCCAATTCCACAAGAACAGCCTTAGCGGAAGAGTTCTTGAAGGGTAAGATGTAACTCTTTGAGATGAATTAACAGAACACAGAGCAGTTTCTCAGAAAGCTTCTTTCCAGTTTTGAACGGAAGATATTTCCTTTTTCACCATAGTCCTCTATGGGCTTCCAAATATCCCTTTGCCAATTCCACAAGAACAGCCTTAGCGAAAGGCTTCTTGAAGGGAAAGATGTAACTCTGTGAGATGAATATACAGACCACAGAGCAGTTTCTCAGAAATCTTCTTTCCCGTTTTGAACGGAAGATATTTCCTTTTTCACCATAGCCCTCTATGGGCTTCCAAATATCCCTTTGCCAATTCCACAAGAACAGCCTTATCGAAAGGTTTCTTGAAGAGAAAGATGTAACTCTGTGAGATGAATTAACAGAACACAGAACAGTTTCTCAGAAAGCTTCTTTCCAGTTTTGAACGGAAGATATTTCCTTTTTCACCATAGCCCTCTATGGGCTTCCAAATATCCCTTTGCCAATTCCACAAGAATAGCCTAAGTGAAAGGCTTCCTGAAGGGAAAGATGTAACTCTGTGAGATGAATTAACAGAACACGGAGCAGTTTCTTACAAACATTGTTTCCAGTTTTGAACGGAAGATATTTCCTTTTTCACCATAGCCCTCTATGGGCTTCCAAATATAGCTTTGCCAATTCCACAAGAACAGTCTTAGCGAAAGGCTTCTTGAAGGGAAAGATGCAACTCTGTGAGATGAATAAACAGAACACAGAGCAGATTCTCAGAAAGCTTCTTTCCAGTTTTGAACGGAAGATATTTCCTTTTTCACCATAGCCCTCTATGGGCTTCCAAATATCCCTTTGCCAATTCCACAAGAACAGCCTTAGCGAAAGACTTCTTGAAGGGAAAGATGTAACTCTGTGTGATGAATGAACAGAACACAGAGCAGTTTCTCAGAAAGCTTCTTTCCAGTTTTGAACGGAAGATATTTCCTTTTTCACCATAGCCCTCTATGGGCTTCCAAATATCCCTTTGCCAATTCCACAAGAACAGCCTTAGCGAAAGGCTTCTTGAAGGGAACGATGTAACTCTGTGAGATGAATTAACAGAACACAGAGAAGTTTCTCAGAAAGCTTCTTTCCAGTTTTGAACGGAAGATATTTCCTTTTTCACGATAGCCCTCTATGGGCTTCCAAATATCCCTTTGCCAATTCCCCAAGAACAGCCTTAGCGAAAGGCTTCTGGAAGGGAAAGATGTAATTCTGTGAGATGAATTAACAGAACTCAGAGCAGTTTCTCAGAAAGCTTCTTTCCAGTTTTGAACGGAAGATATTTCCTTTTTCACCATAGCCCTCTATGGGCTTCCAAATATCCCTTTGCCAATTCCACAAGAACAGCCTTAGCGAAAGACTTCTTGAAGGGTAAGATGTAACTCTGTGAGATGAATTAACAGAACACAGAGCAGTTTCTCAGAAAGCTTCTTTCCAGTTTTGAACGGAAGATATTTCCTTTTTCACCATAGCCCTATATGGGCTTCCAAATATCCCTTTGCCAATTCCACAAGAACAGCCTTAGCGAAAGGCTTCTTGAAGGGAAAGATGTAACTCTGTGAGATGAATTAACAGACCACAGAGCAGTTTCTCAGAAATCTTCTTTCCCGTTTTGAACGGAAGATATTTCCTTTTTCACCATAGCCCTCTATGGGCTTCCAAATATCCCTTTGCCAATTCCACAAGAACAGCCTTAGCGAAAGGCTTCTTGAAGGGAAAGATGTAACTCTGTGAGATGAATTAACAGAACACAGAGCAGTTTCTCAGAAAGCTTCTTTCCAGTTTTGAAAGGAAGATATTTCCTTTTTCACCATAGCCCTCTATGGGCTTCCAAATATCCCTTTGCCAATTCCACAAGAACAGCCTTAGCGAAAGGCTTCTTGAAGGGAAAGATGTAACTCTGTGAGATGAATTAAGAGAACACAGAGCAGTTTCTCAGAAAGCTTCTTTCCAGTTTTGAAAGGAAGATATTTCCTTTTTCACCATAGGCCTCTATGGGCTTCCAAATATCCCTTTGCCAATTCCACAAGAACAGTCTTAGCGAAAGGCTTCTTGAAGGGAAAGATGTAACTCTGTGACATGAATTAACAGAACACAGAGCAGTTTCTCAGGAAGCTTCTTTCCAGTTTTGAACGGAAGATATTTCCTTTTTCACCATAGCCCTCTATGGGCTTCCAAATATCCCTTTGCCAATTCCACAAGAACAGCCTTATCGAAAGGTTTCTTGAAGAGAAAGATGTAACTCTGTGAGATGAATTAACAGAACACAGAACAGTTTCTCAGATAGCTTCTTTCCAGTTTTGAACGGAAGATATTTCCTTTTTCACCATAGCCCTCTATGGGCTTCCAAATATCCCTTTGCCAATTCCACAAGAACAGCCTTAGCGAAAGACTTCTTGAAGGGTAAGATGTAACTCTGTGAGATGAATTAACAGAACACAGAGCAGTTTCTCAGAAAGCTTCTTTCCAGTTTTGAACGGAAGATATTTCCTTTTTCACCATAGCCCTCTATGGGCTTCCAAATATCCCTTTGCCAATTCCACAAGAACAGTCTTAGCGAAAGGCTTCTTGAAGGGAAAGATGTAACTCTGTGAGATGAATTAACAGAACACAGAGCAGTTTCTCAGAAAGCTTCTTTCCAGTTTTGAACAGAAGATATTTCCTTTTTCAACATAGCCCCCTATGGGCTTCCAAATATCCCTTTGCCAATTCCACAAGAACAGCCTTAGCGAAAGGCTTCTTGAAGGGAAAGGTGTAACTCTGTGAGATGAATTAACAGACCACAGAGCAGTTTCTCAGAAAGCTTCTTTCCCGTTTTGAACGGAAGATATTTCCTTTTTCACCATAGCCCTCTATGGGCTTCCAAATATCCCTTTGCCAATTCCACAAGAACAGCCTTAGCGAAAGGCTTCTTGAAGGGAACGATGTAACTCTGTGAGATGAATTAACAGAACACAGAGCAGTTTCTCAGAAAGCTTCTTTCCAGTTTTGAACGGAAGATATTTTCTTTTTCACCATAGCCCTCTATGGGCTTCCAAATATCCCTTTGCCAATTCCACAAGAACAGTCTTAGCGAAAGGCTTCTTGAAGGGAAAGATGTAACTCTGTGAGATGAATTAACAGAACACAGAGCAGTTTCTCAGAAAGCTTCTTTCCAGTTTTGAACGGAAGATATTTCCTTTTCCACCATAGCCCTCTAGGGGCTTCCAAATATCCCTTTGCCAATTCCACTAGAACAGCCTTAGCGTAAGGCTTTTTTAAGGGAAAGATGTAACTCAGTGAGATGAATTAACAGAACACAGAGCAGCTTCTCAGACAGCTTCTTTCCAGTTTTGAACGGAAGATATTTCCTTTTTCACCATAGCCCTCTATGGGCTTCCAAATATCCCTTTGCCAATTCCACAAGAATAGCCTAAGTGAAAGGCTTCCTGAAGGGAAAGATGTAACTCTGTGAGATGAATTAACAGAACACGGAGCAGTTTCTTACAAACATTGTTTCCAGTTTTGAACGGAAGATATTTCCTTTTTCACCATAGCCCTCTATGGGCTTTCAAATATCCCTTTGCCAATTCCATAAGAACAGCCTTAGCGAAAGGCTTCTTGAAGGGAAAGATGCAACTCTGTGAGATGAATAAACAGAACACAGAGCAGATTCTCAGAAAGCTTCTTTCCAGTTTTGAACGGAAGATATTTCCTTTTTCACCATAGCCCTCTGTGGGCTTCCAAATATCCCTTTGCCAATTCCACAAGAACAGCCTTAGCGAAAGACTTCTTGAAGGGAAAGATGTAACTCTGTGTGATGAATGAACAGAACACAGAGCAGTTTCTCAGAAAGCTTCTTTCCAGTTTTGAACGGAAGATATTTCCTTTTTCACCATAGCCCTCTATGGGCTTCCAAATATCCCTTTGCCAATTCCACAAGAACAGCCTTAGCGAAAGGCTTCTTGAAGGGAACGATGTAACTCTGTGAGATGAATTAACAGAACACAGAGCAGTTTCTCAGAAAGCTTCTTTCCAGTTTTGAACGGAAGATATTTCCTTTTTCACGATAGCCCTCTATGGGCTTCCAAATATCCCTTTGCCAATTCCACAAGAACAGCCTTAGCGAAAGGCTTCTTGAAGGGAAAGATGTAACTCTGTGAGATGAATTAACAGAACACAGAGCAGTTTCTCAGAAAGCTTCTTTCCAGTTTTGAACGGAAGATATTACCTTTTTCACCATAGCCCTCTATGGGCTTCCAAATATCCCTTTGCCAATTCCACAAGAACAGCCTTAGCGAAAGGCTTCTTGAAGGGAAAGATGTAACTCAGTGAGATGAATTAACAGAACACAGAGCAGTTTCTCAAAAGACTTGTTTCCAGTTTTCAACGGAAGATATTTCCTTTTTCACCGTAGCCCTCTATGGGCTTCCAAATATCCATTTGCCAATTCCACAAGAACAGCCTTTGCGAAAGGCTTCTTGAAGGGAAAGATGTAATTCTGTGAGATGAATTAACAGAACTCAGAGCAGTTTCTCAGAAAGCTTCTTTCCAGTTTTGAACGGAAGATATTTCCTTTTTCACCATAGCCCTCTATGGGCTTCCAAATATCCCTTTTCCAATTCCACAAGAACAGCCTTAGCGAAAGACTTCTTGAAGGGTAAGATGTAACTCTGTGAGATGAATTAACAGAACACAGTGCAGTTTCTCAGAAAGCTTCTTTCCAGTTTTGAACGGAAGATATTTCCTTTTTCACCATAGCCCTCTATGGGCTTCCAAATATCCCTTTGCCAATTCCACAAGAACATCCTTAGCGAAAGGCTTCTTGAAGGGAAAGATGTAACTCTGTGAGATGAATTAACAGACCACAGAGCAGTTTCTCAGAAAGCTTCTTTCCCGTTTTGAACGGAAGATATTTCCTTTTTCACCATAGCCCTCTATGGGCTTCCAAATATCCCTTTGCCAATTCCACAAGAACAGCCTTAGCGAAAGGCTTCTTGAAGGGAAAGATGTAACTATGTGAGATGAATTAACAGAACATATAGCAGTTTCTCAGGAAGCTTCTTTCCAGTTTTGAACGGAAGATATTTCCTTTTTCACCATAGCCCTCTATGGGCTTCCAAATATCCCTTTGCCAATTCCACAAGAACAGCCTTAGCGTAAGGCTTTTTGAAGGGAAAGATGTAACTCAGTGAGATGAATTAACAGAACACAGAGCAGCTTCTCAGACAGCTTCTTTCCAGTTTTGAACGGAAGATATTTCCTTTTTCACCATAGCCCTCTATGGGCTTCCAAATGTCCCTTTGCCAATTCCAGAAGAATAGCCTAAGTGAAAGGCTTCCTGAAGGGAAAGATGTAACTCTGTGAGATGAATTAACAGAACACGGAGCAGTTTCTTACAAACATTGTTTCCAGTTTTGAACGGAAGATATTTCCTTTTTCACCATAGCCCTCTATGGGCTTCCAAATATCCCTTTGCCAATTCCACAAGAACAGCCTTAGAGAAAGGATTCTTGAAGGGAAAGATGCAACTCTGTGAGATGAATAAACAGAACACAGAGCAGATTCTCAGAAAGCTTCTTTCCAGTTTTGAACGGAAGATATTTCCTTTTTCACCATAGCCCTCTATGGGCTTCCAAATATCCCTTTGCCAATTCCACAAGAACAGCCTTAGCGAAAGACTTCTTGAAGGGAAAGATGTAACTCTGTGTGATGAATGAACAGAACACAGAGCAGTTTCTCAGAAAGCTTCTTTCCAGTTTTGAACGGAAGATATTTCCTTTTTCACCATAGCCCTCTATGGGCTTCCAAATATCCCTTTGCCAATTCCACAAGAACAGCCTTAGCGAAAGGCTTCTTGAAGGGAACGATGTAACTCTGTGAGATGAATTAACAGAACACAGAGCAGTTTCTCAGAAATCTTCTTTCCCGTTTTGAACGGAAGATATTTCCTTTTTCACGATAGCCCTCTATGGGCTTCCAAATATCCCTTTGCCAATTCCACAAGAACAGCCTTAGCGAAAGGCTTCTTGAAGAGAAAGATGTAACTCTGTGAGATGAATTAACAGACCACAGAGCAGTTTCTCAGAAATCTTCTTTCCCGTTTTGAACGGAAGATATTTCCTTTTTCACCATAGCCCTCTATGGGCTTCCAAATATCCCTTTGCCAATTCCACAAGAACAGCCTTAGCGAAAGGCTTCTTGAAGGGAAAGATGTAACTCTGTGAGATGAATTAACAGACCACAGAGCAGTTTCTCAGAAAGCTTCTTTCCCGTTTTGAACGGAAGATATTTCCTTTTTCAACATAGCCCTCTATGGGCTTCCAAATATCCCTTTGCCAATTCCACAAGAACAGCCTTAGCGAAAGGCTTCTTGAAGGGAAAGATGTAACTCTGTGAGATGAATTAACAGAACACAGAGCAGTTTCTCAGAAAGCTTCTTTCCAGTTTTGAACGGAAGATATTTCCTTTTTCACCATAGCCCTCTATGGGCTTCCAAATATCCCTTTGCCAATTCCACAAGAACAGTCTTAGCGAAAGGCTTCTTGAAGGGAAAGATGTAACTCTGTGAGATGAATTAACAGAACACAGAGCAGTTTCTCAGAAAGCTTCTTTCCAGTTTTGAACGGAAGATATTTTCTTTTTCACCATAGCCCTCTATGGGCTTCCAAATATCCCTTTGCCAATTCCACAAGAACAGCCTTAGCGTAAGGCTTTTTGAAGGGAAAGATGTAACTCAGTGAGATGAATTAACAGAACACAGAGCAGCTTCTCAGACAGCTTCTTTCCAGTTTTGAACGGAAGATATTTCCTTTTTCACCATAGCCCTCTATGGGCTTCCAAATATCCCTTTGCCAATTCCACAAGAACAGCCTTAGCGAAAGGCTTCTTGAAGGGAACGATGTAACTCTGTGAGATGAGTTAACAGAACACAGAGCAGTTTCTCAGAAATCTTCTTTCCAGTTTTGAACGGAAGATATTTCCTTTTTCACGATAGCCCTCGATGGGATTCCAAATATCCCTTTGCCAATTCCACAAGAACAGCCTTAGCGAAAGGCTTCTTGAAGGGAAAGATGTAACTCTGTGAGATGAATTAACAGAACACAGAGCAGTTTCTCAGAAAGCTTCTTTCCAGTTTTGAACGGAAGATATTTCCTTTTTCACCATAGCCCTCTATGGGCTTCCAAATATCCCTTTGCCAATTCCACAAGAACAGCCTTAGCTAAAGGCTTCTTGAAGGGAAAGATGTAACTCTGTGAGATGAATTAACAGACCACAGAGCAGTTTCTCAGAAAGCTTCTTTCCCGTTTTGAACGGAAGATATTTCCTTTTTCACCATAGCCCTCTATGGGCTTCCAAATATCCCTTTGCCAATTCCACAAGAACAGCCTTAGCGAAAGGCTTCTTGAAGGGAAAGATGTAACTCTGTGAGATGAATTAACAGAACACAGAGCAGTTTCTCAGAAGGCTTCTTTCCAGTTTTGAAAGGAAGATATTCCCTTTTTCACCATAGCCCTCTATGGGCTTCGAAATATCCGTTTGCCAATTCCACAAGAACAGTCTTAGCGAAAGGCTTCTTGAAGGGAAAGATGTAACTCTGTGAGATGAATTAACAGACCACAGAGCAGTTTCTCAGAAATCTTCTTTCCCGTTTTGAACGGAAGATATTTCCTTTTTCACCATAGCCCTCTATGGGCTTCCAAATATCCCTTTGCCAATTCCACAAGAACAGCCTTAGCGAAAGGCTTCTTGAAGGGAAAGATGTAACTCTGTGAGATGAATTAACAAAACTCAGAGCAGTTTCTCAAAAAGCTTCTTTCCAGTTTTGAAAGGAAGATATTTCCTTTTTCACCATAGCCCTCTATGGGCTTCCAAATATCCCTTTGCCAATTCCACAAGAACAGCCTTAGCGAAAGGCTTCTTGAAGGGAAAGATGTAACTCTGTGAGATGAATTAAGAGAACACAGAGCAGTTTCTCAGAAAGCTTCTTTCCAGTTTTGAAAGGAAGATATTTCCTTTTTCACCATAGCCCTCTATGGGCTTCCAAATATCCCTTTGCCAATTCCACAAGAACAGTCTTAGCGAAAGGCTTCTTGAAGGGAAAGATGTAACTCTGTGAGATGAATTAACAGAACACAGAGCAGTTTCTCAGGAAGCTTCTTTCCAGTTTTGAACGGAAGATATTTCCTTTTTCACCATAGCCCTCTATGGGCTTCCAAATATCCCTTTGCCAATTCCACAAGAACAGCCTTAGCGTAAGGCTTTTTGAAGGGAAAGATGTAACTCAGTGAGATGAATTAACAGAACACAGAGCAGCTTCTCAGACAGCTTCTTTCCAGTTTTGAACGGAAGATATTTCCTTTTTCACCATATCCCTCTATGGGCTTCCAAATATCCCTTTGCCAATTCCACAAGAATAACCTAAGTGAAAGGCTTCCTGAAGGGAAAGATGTAACTCTGTGAGATGAATTAACAGAACACGGAGCACTTTCTTACAAACATTGTTTCCAGTTTTGAACGGAAGATATTTCCTTTTTCACCATAGCCCTCTATGGGCTTCCAAATATCCCTTTGCCAATTCCACAAGAACAGCCTTAGCGAAAGGCTTCTTGAAGGGAAAGATGTAACTCTGTGAGATGAATGAACAGAACACAGAGCAGTTTCTCAGAAAGCTTCTTTCCAGTTTTGAACGGAAGATATTTCCTTTTACACCATAGCCCTCTATGGGCTTCCAAATATCCCTTTGCGAAATCCACAAGAACAGCCTTAGCGAAAGGCTTCTTGAAGGGAAAGATGTAACTCTGTGAGATGAATTAACAGAACAGCGAGCAGTTTCTCAGAAAGCTTCTTTCCAGTTTTGAACGGAAGATATTTCCTTTTTCACAATAGCCCTCTATGGGCTTCCAAATATCCCTTTGCCAATTCCACAAGAACAGCCTTAGCGAAAGGCTTCTTGAAGGGAAAGATGTAACTCTGTGAGATGAATTAACAGAACTCAGAGCAGTTTCTCAGAAAGCTTCTTTCCAGTTTTGAACGGAAGATATTTCCTTTTTCACCATAGCCCTCTATGGGCTTCCAAATATCCCTTTGCCAATTCCACAAGAACAGCCTTAGCGAAAGGCTTCTTGAAGGGAACGATGTAACTCTGTGAGATGAATTAACAGAACACAGAGCAGTTTCTCAGAAAGCTTCTTTCCAGTTTTGAACGGAAGATATTTCCTTTTTCACAATAGCCCTCTATGGGCTTCCAAATATCCCTTTGCCAATTCCACAAGAACAGCCTTAGCGAAAGGCTTCTTGAAGGGAAAGATGTAACTCTGTGAGATGAATTAACAGAACTCAGAGCAGTTTCTCAGAAAGCTTGTTTCCAGTTTTGAACGGAAGATATTTCCTTTTTCACCATAGCCCTCTATAGGCTTCCAAATATCCCTTTGCCAATTCCACAAGAACAGCCTTAGCGAAAGGCTTCTTGAAGAGAAAGATGTAACTCTGTGAGATGAATGAACAGAACACAGAGCAGTTTCTCAGAAAGCTTCTTTCCAGTTTTGAACGGAAGATATTTCCTTTTACACCATAGGCCTCTATGGGCTTCCAAATATCCCTTTGCCAATTCCACAAGAACAGCCTTAGCGAAAGGCTTCTTGAAGAGAAAGATGTAACTCTGTGAGATGAATTAACAGAACACAGAACAGTTTCTCAGAAAGCTTCTTTCCAGTTTTGAACGGAAGATATTTCCTTTTTCACCATAGCCCTCTATGGGATTCCAAATATCCCTTTGCCAATTCCACAAGAACAGCCTTAGCGAAAGACTTCTTGAAGGGTAAGATGTAACTCTGTGAGATGAATTAACAGAACACAGAGCAGTTTCTCAGAAAGCTTCTTTCCAGTTTTGAACGGAAGATATTTCCTTTTTCACCATAGCCCTCTATGGGCTTCCAAATATCCCTTTGCCAATTCCACAAGAACAGCCTTAGCGAACGGCTTCTTGAAGGGAAAGGTGTAACTCTGTGAGATGAATTAACAGACCACAGAGCAGTTTCTCAGAAAGCTTCTTTCCCGTTTTGAAAAGAAGATATTTCCTTTTTCACCATAGCCCTCTATGGGCTTCCAAATATCCCTTTGCCAATTCCACAAGAACAGCCTTAGCGAAAGGCTTCTTGAAGGGAAAGATGTAACTCTGTGAGATGAATTAACAGAACACAGAGCAGTTTCTCAGAAAGCTTCTTTCCAGTTTTGAACGGAAGATATTTCCTTTTTCACCATAGCCCTCTATGGGCTTCCAAATATCCCTTTGCCAATTCCACAAGAACAGTCTTAGCGAAAGGCTTCTTGAAGGGAAAGATGTAAATCTGTGAGATGAATTAACAGAACACAGAGCAGTTTCTCAGAAAGCTTCTTTCCAGTTTTGAACGGAAGATATTTCCTTTTTCACCATAGCCCTCTATGGGCTTCCAAATATCCCTTTGCCAATTCCACTAGAACAGCCTTAGCGTAAGGCTTTTTTAAGGGAAAGATGTAACTCAGTGAGATGAATTAACAGAACACAGAGCAGCTTCTCAGACAGCTTCTTTCCAGTTTTGAACGGAAGATATTTCCTTTTTCACCATAGCCCTCTATGGGCTTCCAAATATCCCTTTGCCAATTCCACAAGAATAGCCTAAGTGAAAGGCTTCCTGAAGGGAAAGATGTAACTCTGTGAGATGAATTAACAGAACACGGAGCAGTTTCTTACAAACATTGTTTCCAGTTTTGAACGGAAGATATTTCCTTTTTCACCATAGCCCTCTATGGGCTTCCAAATATCCCTTTGCCAATTCCACAAGAACAGCCTTAGCGAAAGGCTTCTTGAAGGGAAAGATGCAACTCTGTGAGACGAATAAACAGAACACAGAGCAGATTCTCAGAAAGCTTCTTTCCAGTTTTGAACGGAAGATATTTCCTTTTTCAACATAGCCCTCTATGGGCTTCCAAATATCCCTTTGCCAATTCCACAAGAACAGCCTTAGCGAAAGACTTCTTGAACGGAAAGATGTAACTCTGTGTGATGAATGAACAGAACACAGAGCAGTTTCTCAGAAAGCTTCTTTCCAGTTTTGAACGGAAGATATTTCCTTTTTCACCATAGCCCTCTATGGGCTTCCAAATATCCCTTTGCCAATTCCACAAGAACAGCCTTAGCGAAAGGCTTCTTGAAGGGAAAGATGTAACTCTGTGAGATGAATTAACAGAACACAGAGCAGTTTCTCAAAAGGCTTGTTTCCAGTTTTCAACGGAAGATATTTCCATTTTCACCATAGCCCTCTATGGGCTTCCAAATATCCATTTGCCAATTCCACAAGAACAGCCTTAGCGAAAGGCTTCTTGAAGGGAAAGATGTAATTCTGTGAGATGAATTAACAGAACTCAGAGCAGTTTCTCAGAAAGCTTCTTTCCAGTTTTGAACGGATGATATTTCCTTTTTCACCATAGCCCTCTATGGGCTTCCAAATATCCCTTTGCCAATTCCACAAGAACAGCCTTAGCGAAAGACTTCTTGAAGGGTAAGATGTAACTCTGTGAGATGAATTAACAGAACACAGAGCAGTTTCTCAGAAAGCTTCTTTCCAGTTTTGAACGGAAGATATTTCCTTTTTCACCATAGCCCTCTATGGGCTTCCAAATATCCCTTTGCCAATTCCACAAGAACAGCCTTAGCGAAAGGCTTCTTGAAGGGAAAGATGTAACTCTGTGAGATGAATTAACAGACCACAGAGCAGTTTCTCAGAAAGCTTCTTTCCCGTTTTGAACGGAAGATATTTCCTTTTTCACCATAGCCCTCTATGGGCTTCCAAATATCCCTTTGCCAATTCCACAAGAACAGCCTTAGCGAAAGGCTTCTTGAAGGGAAAGATGTAACTCTGTGAGATGAATTAACAGAACACAGAGCAGTTTCTCAGAAAGCTTCTTTCCAGTTTTGAAAGGAAGATATTTCCTTTTTCACCATAGCCCTCTATGGGCTTCCAAATATCCCTTTGCCAATTCCACAAGAACAGTCTTAGCGAAAGGCTTCTTGAAGGGAAAGATGTAACTCTGTGAGATGAATGAACAGAACACAGAGCAGTTTCTCAGGAAGCTTCTTTCCAGTTTTGAACGGAAGATATTTCCTTTTTCACCATAGCCCTCTATGGGCTTCCAAATATCCCTTTGCCAATTCCACAAGAACAGACTTAGCGTAAGGCTTTTTGAAGGGAAAGATGTAACTCAGTGAGATGAATTAACAGAACACAGAGCAGCTTCTCAGACAGCTTCTTTCCAGTTTTGAACGGAAGATATTTCCTTTTTCACCATATCCCTCTATGGGCTTCCAAATATCCCTTTGCCAATTCCACAAGAATAACCTAAGTGAAAGGCTTCCTGAAGGGAAAGATGTAACTCTGTGAGATGAATTAACAGAACACGGAGCAGTTTCTTACAAACATTGTTTCCAGTTTTCAACGGAAGATATTTCCTTTTTCACCATAGCCCTCTATGGGCTTCCAAATATCCCTTTGCCAATTCCACAAGAACAGCCTTAGCGAAAGGCTTCTTGAAGGGAAAGATGTAACTCTGTGAGATGAATGAACAGAACACAGAGCAGTTTCTCAGAAAGCTTCTTTCCAGTTTTGAACGGAAGATATTTCCTTTTACACCATAGCCCTCTATGGGCTTCCAAATATCCCTTTGCGAAATCCACAAGAACAGCCTTAGCGAAAGGCTTCTTGAAGGGAAAGATGTAACTCTGTGAGATGAATTAACAGAACAGCGAGCAGTTTCTCAGAAAGCTTCTTTCCAGTTTTGAACGGAAGATATTTCCTTTTTCACAATAGCCCTCTATGGGCTTCCAAATATCCCTTTGCCAATTCCACAAGAACAGCCTTAGCGAAAGGCTTCTTGAAGGGAAAGATGTAACTCTGTGAGATGAATTAACAGAACTCAGAGCAGTTTCTCAGAAAGCTTCTTTCCAGTTTTGAACGGAAGATATTTCCTTTTTCACCATAGCCCTCTATGGGCTTCCAAATATCCCTTTGCCAATTCCACAAGAACAGCCTTAGCGAAAGGCTTCTTGAAGGGAACGATGTAACTCTGTGAGATGAATTAACAGAACACAGAGCAGTTTCTCAGAAAGCTTCTTTCCAGTTTTGAACGGAAGATATTTCCTTTTTCACAATAGCCCTCTATGGGCTTCCAAATATCCCTTTGCCAATTCCACAAGAACAGCCTTAGCGAAAGGCTTCTTGAAGGGAAAGATGTAACTCGGTGAGATGAATTAACAGAACTCAGAGCAGTTTCTCAGAAAGCTTGTTTCCAGTTTTGAACGGAAGATATTTCCTTTTTCACCATAGCCCTCTATAGGCTTCCAAATATCCCTTTGCCAATTCCACAAGAACAGCCTTAGCGAAAGGCTTCTTGAAGAGAAAGATGTAACTCTGTGAGATGAATGAACAGAACACAGAGCAGTTTCTCAGAAAGCTTCTTTCCAGTTTTGAACGGAAGATATTTCCTTTTACACCATAGGCCTCTATGGGCTTCCAAATATCCCTTTGCCAATTCCACAAGAACAGCCTTAGCGAAAGGCTTCTTGAAGAGAAAGATGTAACTCTGTGAGATGAATTAACAGAACACAGAACAGTTTCTCAGAAAGCTTCTTTCCAGTTTTGAACGGAAGATATTTCCTTTTTCACCATAGCCCTCTATGGGCTTCCAAATATCCCTTTGCCAATTCCACAAGAACAGCCTTAGCGAAAGACTTCTTGAAGGGTAAGATGTAACTCTGTGAGATGAATTAACAGAACACAGAGCAGTTTCTCAGAAAGCTTCTTTCCAGTTTTGAACGGAAGATATTTCCTTTTTCACCATAGCCCTCTATGGGCTTCCAAATATCCCTTTGCCAATTCCACAAGAACAGCCTTAGCGAACGGCTTCTTGAAGGGAAAGGTGTAACTCTGTGAGATGAATTAACAGACCACAGAGCAGTTTCTCAGAAAGCTTCTTTCCCGTTTTGAACGGAAGATATTTCCTTTTTCACCATAGCCCTCTATGGGCTTCCAAATATCCCTTTGCCAATTCCACAAGAACAGCCTTAGCGAAAGGCTTCTTGAAGGGAAAGATGTAACTCTGTGAGATGAATTAACAGAACACAGAGCAGTTTCTCAGAAAGCTTCTTTCCAGTTTTGAACGGAAGATATTTCCTTTTTCACCATAGCCCTCTATGGGCTTCCAAATATCCCTTTGCCAATTCCACAAGAACAGTCTTAGCGAAAGGCTTCTTGAAGGGAAAGATGTAAATCTGTGAGATGAATTAACAGAACACAGAGCAGTTTCTCAGAAAGCTTCTTTCCAGTTTTGAACGGAAGATATTTCCTTTTTCACCATAGCCCTCTATGGGCTTGCAAATATCCCTTTGCCAATTCCACTAGAACAGCCTTAGCGTAAGGCTTTTTTAAGGGAAAGATGTAACTCAGTGAGATGAATTAACAGAACACAGAGCAGCTTCTCAGACAGCTTCTTTCCAGTTTTGAACGGAAGATATTTCCTTTTTCACCATAGCCCTCTATGGGCTTCCAAATATCCCTTTGCCAATTCCACAAGAATAGCCTAAGTGAAAGGCTTCCTGAAGGGAAAGATGTAACTCTGTGAGATGAATTAACAGAACACGGAGCAGTTTCTTACAAACATTGTTTCCAGTTTTGAACGGAAGATATTTCCTTTTTCACCATAGCCCTCTATGGGCTTCCAAATATCCCTTTGTCAATTCCACAAGAACAGCCTTAGCGAAAGGCTTCTTGAAGGGAAAGATGCAACTCTGTGAGACGAATAAACAGAACACAGAGCAGATTCTCAGAAAGCTTCTTTCCAGTTTTGAACGGAAGATATTTCCTTTTTCAACATAGCCCTCTATGGGCTTCCAAATATCCCTTTGCCAATTCCACAAGAACAGCCTTAGCGAAAGACTTCTTGAACGGAAAGATGTAACTCTGTGTGATGAATGAACAGAACATAGAGCAGTTTCTCAGAAAGCTTCTTTCCAGTTTTGAACGGAAGATATTTCCTTTTTCACCATAGCCCTCTATGGGCTTCCAAATATCCCTTTGCCAATTCCACAAGAACAGCCTTAGCGAAAGGCTTCTTGAAGGGAAAGATGTAACTCTGTGAGATGAATTAACAGAACACAGAGCAGTTTCTCAAAAGGCTTGTTTCCAGTTTTCAACGGAAGATATTTCCATTTTCACCATAGCCCTCTATGGGCTTCCAAATATCCATTTGCCAATTCCACAAGAACAGCCTTAGCGAAAGGCTTCTTGAAGGGAAAGATGTAATTCTGTGAGATGAATTAACAGAACTCAGAGCAGTTTCTCAGAAAGCTTCTTTCCAGTTTTGAACGGAAGATATTTCCTTTTTCACCATAGCCCTCTATGGGCTTCCAAATATCCCTTTGCCAATTCCACAAGAACAGCCTTAGCGAAAGACTTCTTGAAGGGTAAGATGTAACTCTGTGAGATGAATTAACAGAACACAGAGCAGTTTCTCAGAAAGCTTCTTTCCAGTTTTGAACGGAAGATATTTCCTTTTTCACCATAGCCCTCTATGGGCTTCCAAATATCCCTTTGCCAATTCCACAAGAACAGCCTTAGCGAAAGGCTTCTTGAAGGGAAAGATGTAACTCTGTGAGATGAATTAACAGACCACAGAGCAGTTTCTCAGAAAGCTTCTTTCCCGTTTTGAACGGAAGATATTTCCTTTTTCACCATAGCCCTCTATGGGCTTCAAAATATCCCTTTGCCAATTCCACAAGAACAGCCTTAGCGAAAGGCTTCTTGAAGGGAAAGATGTAACTCTGTGAGATGAATTAACAGAACACAGAGCAGTTTCTCAGAAAGCTTCTTTCCAGTTTTGAAAGGAAGATATTTCCTTTTTCACCATAGCCCTCTATGGGCTTCCAAATATCCCTTTGCCAATTCCACAAGAACAGTCTTAGCGAAAGGCTTCTTGAAGGGAAAGATGTAACTCTGTGAGATGAATGAACAGAACACAGAGCAGTTTCTCAGGAAGCTTCTTTCCAGTTTTGAACGGAAGATATTTCCTTTTTCACCATAGCCCTCTATGGGCTTCCAAATATCCCTTTGCCAATTCCACAAGAACAGCCTTAGCGTAAGGCTTTTTGAAGGGAAAGATGTAACTCAGTGAGATGAATTAACAGAACACAGAGCAGCTTCTCAGACAGCTTCTTTCCAGTTTTGAACGGAAGATATTTCCTTTTTCACCATAGCCCTCTATGGGCTTCCAAATATCCCTTTGCCAATTCCACAAGAATAGCCTAAGTGAAAGGCTTCCTGAAGGGAAAGATGTAACTCTGTGAGATGAATTAACAGAACACGGAGCAGTTTCTTACAAACATTTTTTCCAGTTTTGAACGTAAGATATTTCCTTTTTCACCATAGCCCTCTATGGGCTTCCAAATATCCCTTTGCCAATTCCACAAGAACAGCCTTAGCGAAAGGCTTCTTGAAGGGAAAGATGCAACTCTGTGAGATGAATAAACAGAACACAGAGCAGATTCTCAAAAAGCTTCTTTCCAGTTTTGAACGGAAGATATTTCCTTTTTCACCATAGCCCTCTATGGGCTTCCAAATATCCCTTTGCCAATTCCACAAGAACAGCCTTAGCGAAAGACTTCTTGAAGGGAAAGATGTAACTCTGTGTGATGAATGAACAGAACACAGAGCAGTTTCTCAGAAAGCTTCTTTCCAGTTTTGAACGGAAGATATTTCCTTTTTCACCATAGCCCTCTATGGGCTTCCAAATATCCCTTTGCCAATTCCACAAGAACAGTCTTAGCGAAAGGCTTCTTGAAGGGAAAGATGTAACTCTGTGAGATGAATTAACAGAACACAGAGCAGTTTCTCAGAAAGCTTCTTTCCAGTTTTGAACGGAAGATATTTTCTTTTTCACCATAGCCCTCTATGGGCTTCCAAATATCCCTTTGCCAATTCCACAAGAACAGCCTTAGCGTAAGGCTTTTTGAAGGGAAAGATGTAACTCAGTGAGATGAATTAACAGAACACAGAGCAGCTTCTCAGACAGCTTCTTTCCAGTTTTGAACGGAAGATATTTCCTTTTTCACCATAGCCCTCTATGGGCTTCCAAATATCCCTTTGCCAATTCCACAAGAATAGCCTAAGTGAAAGGCTTCCTGAAGGGAAAGATGTAACTCTGTGAGATGAATTAACAGAACACGGAGCAGTTTCTTACAAACATTGTTTCCAGTTTTGAACGGAAGATATTTCCTTTTTCACCATAGCCCTCTATGGGCTTCCAAATATCCCTTTGCCAATTCCACAAGAACAGCCTTAGCGAAAGGCTTCTTGAAGGGAAAGATGCAACTCTGTGAGATGAATAAACAGAACACAGAGCAGATTCTCAGAAAGCTTCTTTCCAGTTTTGAACGGAAGATATTTCCTTTTTCACCATAGCCCTCTATGGGCTTCCAAATATCCCTTTGCCAATTCCACAAGAACAGACTTAGCGAAAGACTTCTGGAACGGAAAGATGTAACTCTGTGTGATGAATGAACAGAACACAGAGCAGTTTCTCAGAAAGCTTCTTTCCAGTTTTGAACGGAAGATATTTCCTTTTTCACCATAGCCCTCTATGGGCTTCCAAATATCCCTTTGCCAATTCCACAAGAACAGCCTTAGCGAAATACTTTTTGAAGGGAAAGATGTAACTCTGTGAGATGAATTAGCAGAACACAGAGCAGATTCTCAGAAAGCTTCTTTCCAGTTTTGAACGGAAGATATTTCCTTTTTCACCATAGCCCTCTATGGGCTTCCAAATATCCCTTTGCAAATTCCACAAGAACAGCCTTAGCGAAAGGCTTCTTGAAGGGAAAGATGTAACTCTGTGAGATGAATTAACAGAACACAGAGCAGATTCTCAGAAAGCTTCTTTCGAGTTTTGAACGGAAGATATTTCCTTTTTCACCATAGAACTCTATGGGCTTCCAAATATCCCTTTGCCAATTCCACAAGAACAGCCTTAGCGAAAGGCTTCTTGAAGGGAAAGATGTAACTCTGTGAGATGAATGAACAGAACACAGAGCAGTTTCTCAGAAAGCTTCTTTCCAGTTTTGAACGGAAGATATTTCCTTTTTCACCATAGCCCTCTATGGGCTTCCAAATATCCCTTTGCCAATTCCACAAGAACAGCCTTAGCGAAAGGCTTCTTGAAGGGAAAGATGCAACTCTGTGAGATGAATTAACAGAACACAGAGCAGATTCTCAGAAAGCTTCTTTACAGTTTTGAACGGAAGATATTTCCTTTTTCACCATAGCCCTCTATGGGCTTCCAAATATCCCTTTGCCAATTCCACAAGAACAGCCTTAGCGAAAGACTTCTTGAAGGGAAAGATGTAACTCTGTGTGATGAATGAACAGAACACAGAGCACGTTCTCAGAAAGCTTCTTTCCAGTTATGAACGGAAGATATTTCCTTTTTCACCATAGCCCTCTATGGGCTTCCAAATATCCCTTTGCCAATTCCACAAGAACAGCCTTAGCGAAAGGCTTTTTGAAGGGAAAGATGTAACTCAGTGAGATGAATTAACAGAACACAGAGCAGTTTCTCAGAAAGCTTCTTTCCAGTTTTGAACGGAAGATATTTCCTTTTTCACCATAGCCCTCTATAGGCTTCCAAATATCCCTTTGCCAATTCCACAAGAACAGCCTTAGTGAAAGGCTTCTTGAAGGGAAAGATGTAACTCTGTGAGATGAATTAACCGAACACAGAGCAGTTTCTCAGAAAGCTTCTTTCCAGTTTTGAACGGAAGATATTTCCTTTTACACCATAGCCCTCTATGGGCTTCCAAATATCCCTTTGCCAATTCCAGAAGAACAGCCTTACCGAAAGGCTTTTTGAAGGGAAAGATGTAACTCTGTGAGATGAATTAACAGAACACAGAGCAGTTTCTCAGAAAGTTCCTTTCCAGTTTTGAACGCAAGATATTTCCTTTTTCACCATAGCCATCTATGGGCTTCCAAATATCCCTTTGCCAATTGCACAAGAATAGCCTTAGTGAAAGGCTTCTTGAAGGGAAAGATGTAGCTCTGTGAGATGAATTAGCAGAACACGGAGCAGTTTCTTACAAAGCTTGTTTCCAGTTTTGAACGGAAGATATTTCCTTTTTCACCATAGCCCTCTATGGGCTTCCAAATATTCCTTTGCCAATTCCACAAGAACAGCCTTAGCGAAAGACTTCTTGAAGGGAAAGATGTAACTCTGTGTGATGAATGAACAGAACACAGAGCAGTTTCTCAGAAAGCTTCTTTCCAGTTTTGAATGGAAGATATTTCCTTTTTCACCATAGCCCTCTATGGGCTTCCAAATATCCCTTTGCCAATTCCACAAGAACAGCCTTAGCGAAAGGCTTCTTGAAGGGAAAGATGTAACTCTGTGAGATGAATTAACAGAACACAGAGCAATTTCTCAGAAAGCTTCTTTCCAGTTTTGAACGGAAGATATTTCCTTTTTCACCATAGCCCTCTAGGGGCTTCCAAATATCCCTTTGCCAATTCCACAAGAACAGCCTTAGCGAAAGGCTTCTTGAAGGGAAAGATGTAACTCTGTGAGATGAATTAACAGAACACAGAGCAATTTCTCAAAAGGCTTCTTTCCAGTTTTGAACGGAAGATATTTCCTTTTTCACCATAGCCCTCTATGGGCTTCCAAATATCCCTTTGCCAATTCCACAAGAACAGCCTTAGCGAAAGGATTCTTGAAGGGAAAGATGTAACTCTGTGAGATGAATTAACAGAACACAGAGCAGTTTCTCAGAAAGCTTCTTTCCAGTTTTGAACGGAAGATAATTCCTTTTTCACCATAGCCCTCTATGGGCTTCCAAATATCCCTTTGCCAATTCCACAAGAACAGCCTTAGCGAAAGGCTTCTTGAAGGGAAAGATGTAACTCTGTGAGATGAATTAACAGAACTCAGAGCAGTTTCTCAGAAAGCTTCTTTCCAGTTTTAAACCGAAGATATTTCCTTTTTCACCATAGCCCTCTATGGGCTTCCAAATATCCCTTTGCCAATTCCACAAGAACAGTCTTAGCGAAAGGCTTCTTGAAGGGAAAGATGTAACTCTGTGAGATGAATTAACAGAACACAGAGCAGTTTCTCAGAAAGCTTCTTTCCAGTTTTGAACGGAAGATATTTCCTTTTTCAACATAGCCCCCTATGGGCTTCCAAATATCCCTTTGCCAATTCCACAAGAATAGCCTTAGCGAAAGGCTTCTTGAAGGGAAAGATGCAACTCTGTGAGATGAATGAACAGAACACAGAGCAGATTCTCAGAAAGCTTCTTTCCAGTTTTGAACGGAAGATATTTCCTTTTTCACCATAGCCCTCTATGGGCTTCCAAATATCCCTTTGCCAATTCCACAAGAACAGCCTTAGCGAAAGACTTCTTGAAGGGAAAGATGTAACTCTGTGTGATTAATGAACAGAACACAGAGCAGTTTCTCAGAAAGCTTCTTTCCAGTTATGAACGGAAGATATTTCCTTTTTCACCATAGCCCTCTATGGGCTTCCAAATATCCCTTTGCCAATTCCACAAGAACAGCCTTAGCGAAAGGCTTTTTGAAGGGAAAGATGTAACTCAGTGAGATGAATTAACAGAACACAGAGCAGTTTCTCAGAAAGCTTCTTTCCAGTTTTGAACGGAAGATATTTCCTTTTTCACCGTAGCCCTCTATGGGCTTCCAAATATCCCTTTGCCAATTCCACAAGAATAGCCTTAGTGAAAGGCTACCTGAAGGGAAAGATGTAACTCTGTGAGATGAATTAACAGAACACGGAGCAGTTTCTTACAAACCTTGTTTCCAGTTTTGAACGGAAGATATTTCCTTTTTCACCATAGCCCTCTATGGGCTTCCAAATATCCCTTTGCGAAATCCACAAGAACAGCCTTAGCGAAAGGCTTCTTGAAGGGAAAGATGTAACTCTGTGAGATGAATTAACAGAACACCGAGCAGTTTCTCAGAAAGCTTCTTTCCAGTTTTGAACGGAAGATATTTCCTTTTTCACCATAGCCCTCTATGGGCTTCCAAATATCCCTTTGCCAATTCCACAAGAACAGCCTTAGCGAAAGGCTTCTTGAAGGGTAAGATGTAAATCTGTGAGATGAATTAACAGAACTCAGAGAAGTTTCTCAGAAAGCTTCTTTCCAGTTTTGAACGGAAGATATTTCCTTTTTCACCATAGCCCTCTATGCGCTTCCAAATATCCCTTTGCCAATTCCACAAGAACAGCCTTAGCGAAAGGCTTCTTGAAGGGAACGATGTAACTCTGTGAGATGAATTAACAGAACACAGAGCAGTTTCTCAGAAAGCTTCTTTCCAGTTTTGAACGGAAGATATTTCCTTTTTCACCATAGCCCTCTATGGGCTTCCAAATATCCCTTTGCCAATTCCACAAGAACAGCCTTAGCGAAAGGCTTCTTGAAGGGAAAGATGTAACTCTGTGAGATGAATTAACAGAACACAGAGCAGTTTCTCAGAAAGCTTCTTTCCAGTTTTGAACGGAAGATATTTCCTTTTTCACCATAGCCCTCTTTGGGCTTCCAAATATCCCTTTGCCAATTCCACAAGAACAGCCTTAGCGAAAGGCTTCTTGAAGGGAAAGATGTAATTCTGTGAGATGAATTAACAGAACACAGAGCAGTTTCTCAAAAGGCTTGTTTCCAGTTTTGAACGGAAGATATTTCCTTTTTCACCATAGCCCTCCATGGGCTTCCAAATATCCATTGCCAATTCCACAAGAACAGCCTTAGCGAAAGGTTTCTTGAAGGGAAAGATGTAATTCTGTGAGATGAATTAACAGAACTCAGAGCAGTTTCTCAGAAAGCTTCTTTCCAGTTTTGAACGGAAGATATTTCCTTTTTCACCATAGCCCTCTATGGGCTTCCAAATATCACTTTGCCAATTCCACAAGAACAGCCTTAGCGAAATACTTTTGGAAGGGAATGAGGTAACTCTGTGAGATGAATTAGCAGAACACAGAGCAGATTCTCAGAAAGCTTCTTTCCAGTTTTGAACGGAATATATTTCCTTTTTCACCATAGCCCTCTATGGGCTTCCAAATATCCCTTTGCCAATTCCACAAGAACAGCCTTAGCGAAAGGCTTCTTGAAGGGAAAGATGTAACTCTGTGAGATGAATTAACAGAACACAGAGCAGTTTCTCAGAAAGCTTCTTTCCAGTTTTGAAAGGAAGGTATTTCCTTTTTCACCATAGCCCTCTATGGGCTTCCAAATATCCCTTTGCCAATTCCACAAGAACAGCCTTAGCGAAAGGCTTCTTGAAGGGAAAGATGTAACTCTGTGAGATGAATGAACAGAACACAGAGCAGTTTCTCAGAAAGCTTCTTTCCAGTTTTGAACGGAAGATATTTCCTTTTACACCATAGCCCTCTATGGGCTTCCAAATATCCCTTTGCCAATTCCACAAGAACAGCCTTATCGAAAGGCTTCTTGAAGAGAAAGATGTAACTCTGTGAGATGAATTAACAGAACACAGAACAGTTTCTCAGAAAGCTTCTTTCCAGTTTTGAACGGAAGATATTTCCTTTTTCACCATAGCCCTCTATGGGCTTCCAAATATCCCTTTGCCAATTCCACAAGAATGGCCTTAGCGAAAGACTTCTTGAAGGGTAAGATGTAACTCTGTGAGATGAATTAACAGAACACAGAGCAGTTTCTCAGAAAGCTTCTTTCCAGTTTTGAACGGAAGATATTTCCTTTTTCACCATAGCCCTCTATGGGCTTCCAAATATCCCTTTGCCAATTCCACAAGAACAGCCTTAGCGAAAGGCTTCTTGAAGGGAAAGATGTAAATCTGTGAGATGAATTAACAGACCACAGAGCAGTTTCTCAGAAAGCTTCTTTCCCGATTTGAACGGAAGATATTTCCTTTTTCACCATAGCCCTCTATGGGCTTCCACATATCCCTTTGCCAATTCCACAAGAACAGCCTTAGCGAAAGGCTTCTTGAAGGGAAAGATGTAACTCTGTGAGATGAATTAACAGAACACAGAGCAGTTTCTCAGAAAGCTTCTTTCCAGTTTTGAACGGAAGATATTTCCTTTTTCACCATAGCCCTCTATGGGCTTCCAAATATCCCTTTGCCAATTCCACAAGAACAGTCTTAGCGAAAGGCTTCTTGAAGGGAAAGATGTAACTCTGTCAGATGAATTAACAGAACACAGAGCAGTTTCTCAGAAAGCTTCTTTCCAGTTTTGAACGGAAGATATTTCCTTTTTCACCATAGCCCCCTATGGGCTTCCAAATATCCCTTTGCCAATTCCACAAGAAAAGCCTTAGCGAAAGGCTTCTTGAAGGGAAAGATGCAACTCTGTGAGATGAGTTAACAGAACACAGAGCAGATTCTCAGAAAGCTTCTTTCCAGTTTTGAACGGAAGATATTTCCTTTTTCACCATAGCCCTCTATGGGCTTCCAAATATCCCTTTGCCAATTCCACAAGAACAGCCTTAGCGAAAGACTTCTTGAAGGGAAAGATGTAACTCTGTGTGATGAATGAACAGAACACAGAGCAGTTTCTCAGAAAGCTTCTTTCCAGTTATGAACGGAAGATATTTCCTTTTTCACCATAGCCCTCTATGGGCTTCCAAATATCCCTTTGCCAATTCCACAAGAACAGCCTTAGCGAAAGGCTTTTTGAAGGGAAAGATGTAACTCAGTGAGATGAATTAACAGAACACAGAGCAGTTTCTCAGAAAGCTTCTTTCCAGTTTTGAACGGAAAATATTTCCTTTTTCACCATAGCCCTCTATGGGCTTCCAAATATCCCTTTGCCAATTCCAGAAGAATAGCCTTAGTGAAAGGCTACCTGAAGGGAAAGATGTAACTCTGTGAGATGAATTAACAGAACACCGAGCAGTTTCTCAGAAAGCTTCTTTCCAGTTTTGAACGGAAGATATTTCCTTTTTCACCATAGCCCTCTATGGGCTTCCAAATATCCCTTTGCGAAATCCACAAGAACAGCCTTAGCGAAAGGCTTCTTGAAGGGAAAGATGTAACTCTGTGAGATGAATTAACAGAACACCGAGCAGTTTCTCAGAAAGCTTCTTTCCAGTTTTGAACGGAAGATATTTCCTTTTTCACCATAGCCCTCTATGGGCTTCCAAATATCCCTTTGCCAATTCCACAAGAACAGCCTTAGCGAAAGGCTTCTTGAAGGGAAAGATGTAACTCTGTGAGATGAATTAACAGAACACAGAGCAATTTCTCAGAAAGCTTCTTTCCAGTTTTGAAGGGAAGATATTTCCTTTTTCACCATAGCCCTCTAGGGGCTTCCAAATATCCCTTTGCCAATTCCACAAGAACAGCCTTAGCGAAAGGCTTCTTGAAGGGAAAGATGTAACTCTGTGAGATGAATTAACAGAACACAGAGCAGTTTCTCAAAAGGCTTCTTTCCAGTTTTGAACGGAAGATATTTCCTTTTTCACCATAGCCCTCTATGGGCTTCCAAATATCCCTTTGCCAATTCCACAAGAACAGCCTTAGCGAAAGGCTTCTTGAAGGGAAAGATGTAACTCTGTGAGATGAATTAACAGAACACAGAGCAGTTTCTCAGAAAGCTTCTTTCCAGTTTTGAACGGAAGATATTTCCTTTTTCACCATAGCCCTCTATGGGTTTCCAAATATCCCTTTGCCAATTCCACAAGAACAGCGTTAGCGAAAGGCTTCATGAAGGGAAAGATGTAACTCTGTGAGATGAATTAACAGAACTCAGAGCAGTTTCTCAGAAAGCTTCTTTCCAGTTTTGAACCGAAGGTATTTCCTTTTTCACCATAGCCCTCTATGGGCTTCCAAATATCCCTTTGCCAATTCCACAAGAACAGCCTTAGCCAAAGACTTCTTGAAGGGAAAGATGTAACTCTGTGAGATGAATTAACAGAACACAGAGTAGTTTCTCAGAAAGCTTCTTTCCAGTTTTGAACGGAAGATATTTCCTTTTTCACCATAGCCCTCTATGGGCTTCCAAATATCCCTTTGCCAATTCCACAAGAACATCCTTAGCGAAAGGCTTCTTGAAGGGAAAGATGTATCTCTGTGAGATGAATTAACAGAACACAGAACAGTTTCTCAGAAAGTTTCTTTCCAGTTTTGAACGGAAGATATTTCCTTTTTCTCCATAGCCCTCTATGGGCTTCCAAATATCCCTTTGCCAATTCCCCAAGAACAGCCTTAGCGAAAGGCTTCTTGAAGGGAAAGATGTAACTCTGTGAGATGAATTAACAGAACACAGAGCAGTTTCTCAGAAAGCTTCTTTCCAGTTTTGAACGGAAGATATTTCCTTTTTCACCATAGCCCTCTATGGGCTTCCAAATATCCCTTTGCCAATTCCACAAGAACAGCCTTAGCGAAAGGCTTCTTGAAGGGAAAGATGTAACTCTGTGAGATGAATTAACAGAACACAGAGCAGTTTCTCAAAAGGCTTGTTTCAAGTTTTCAACGGAAGATATTTCCTTTTTCACCATAGCCCACTATGGGCTTCCAAATATCCATTTGCCAATTCCACAAGAACAGCCTTAGCGAAAGGCTTCTTGAAGGGAAAGATGTAATTCTGTGAGATGAATTAACAGAACTCAGAGCAGTTTCTCAGAAAGCTTCTTTCCAGTTTTGAACGGAAGATATTTCCTTTTTCACCATAGCCCTCTATGGGCTTCCAAATATCCCTTTGCCAATTCCACAAGAACAGCCTTAGCGAAATACTTTTTGAAGGGAAAGATGTAACTCTGTGAGATGAATTAGCAGAACACAGAGCAGATTCTCAGAAAGCTTCCTTCCAGTTTTGAACGGAAGATATTTCCTTTTTCACCATAGCCCTCTATGGGCTTCCAAATATCCCTTTGCCAATTCCACAAGAACAGCCTTAGCGAAAGGCTTTTTGAAGGGAAAGATGTAACACAGTGAGATGAATTAACAGAACACAGAGCAGTTTCTCAGAAAGCTTCTTTCAAGTTTTGAACGGAAGATATTTCCTTTTTCACCATAGCCCTCTATGGGCTTCCAAATATCCCTTTGCCAATTCCACAAGAACAGCCTTAGTGAAAGGCTTCTTCAAGGGAAAGATGTAACTCTGTGAGATGAATTAACCGAACACAGAGCAGTTTCTCAGAAAGCTTCTTTCCAGTTTTGAACGGAAGATATTTCCTTTTACACCATAGCCCTCTATGGGCTTCCAAATATCCCTTTGCCAATTCCAGAAGAACAGCCTTAGCGAAACGCTTTTTGAAGGGAAAGATGTAACTCTGTGAGATGAATTAACAGAACACAGAGCAGTTTCTCAGAAAGTTTCTTTCCAGTTTTGAACGCAAGATATTTCCTTTTTCACCATAGCCCTCTATGGGCTTCCAAATATCCCTTTGCCAATTGCACAAGAATAGCCTTAGTGAAAGGCTTCTTGAAGGGAAAGATGTAGCTCTGTGAGATGAATTAGCAGAACACGGAGCAGTTTCTTACAAAGCTTGTTTCCAGTTTTGAACGGAAGATATTTCCTTTTTCACCATAGCCCTCTATGGGCTTCCAAATATTCCTTTGCCAATTCCAGAAGAACAGCCTTAGCGAAAGGCTTCTGGAAGGGAAAGATGTAACTCTGTGAGATGAATTTACAGAACACAGAGCAGTTTCTCAGAAAGCTTCTTTCCAGTTTTGAACGGAAGATATTTCCTTTTTCACCATAGCCCTCTATGGGCTTCCAAATATCTCTTTGCCAATTCCACAAGAACAGCCTTAGCGAAAGGCTTCTTGAAGGGAAAGATGCAACTCTGTGAGATGAATTAACAGAACACAGAGCAGATTCTCAGAAAGCTTCTTTCCAGTTTTGAACGGAAGATATTTCCTTTTTCACCATAGCCCTCTATGGGCTTCCAAATATCCCTTTGCCAATTACACAAGAACAGCCTTAGCGAAAGACTTCTTGAAGGGAAAGATGTAACTCTGTGTGATGAATGAACAGAACACAGAGCAGTTTCTCAGAAAGCTTCTTTCCAGTTTTGAACGGAAGATATTTCCTTTTTCACCATAGCCCTCTATGGGCTTCCAAATATCCCTTTGCCAATTCCACAAGAACAGCCTTAGCGAAAGGCTTTTTGAAGGGAAAGATGTAACTCAGTGAGATGAATTAACAGAACACAGAGCAGTTTCTCAGAAAGCTTCTTTCCAGTTTTGAACGGAAGATATTTCCTTTTTCACCATAGCCCTCTATGGGCTTCCAAATATCCTTTTGCCAATTCCACAAGAACAGCCTTAGTGAAAGGCTTCTTGAAGGGAAAGATGTAACTCTGTGAGATGAATTAACCGAACACAGAGCAGTTTCTCAGAAAGCTTCTTTCCAGTTTTGAACGGAAGATATTTCCTTTTACACCATAGCCCTCTATGGGCTTCCAAATATCCCTTTGCCAATTCCAGAAGAACAGCCTAAGCGAAAGGCTTTTTGAAGGGAAAGATGTAACTCTGTGAGACGAATTAACAGAACACAGAGCAGTTTCTCAGAAAGTTTCTTTCCAGTTTTGAACGCAAGATATTTCCTTTTTCACCATAGCCCTCTATGGGCTTCCAAATATCCCTTTGCCAATTGCACAAGAATAGCCTTAGTGAAAGGCTTCTTGAAGGGAAAGATGTAGCTCTGTGAGATGAATTAGCAGAACACGGAGCAGTTTCTTACAAAGCTTGTTTCCAGTTTTGAACGGAAGATATTTCCTTTTTCACCATAGCCCTCTATGGGCTTCCAAATATTCCTTTGCCAATTCCACAAGAACAGCCTTAGCGAAAGGCTTCTTGAAGGGAAAGATGTAACTCTGTGAGATGAATTACAGAACACAGAGCAGTTTCTCAGAAAGCTTCTTTCCAGTTTTGAACGGAAGATATTTCCTTTTACACCATAGCCCTCTATGGGCTTCCAAATATCCCTTTGCCAATTCCACAAGAACAGCCTTATCGAAAGGCTTCTTGAAGAGAAAGATGTAACTCTGTGAGATGAATTAACAGAACACAGAACAGTTTCTCAGAAAGCTTCTTTCCAGTTTTGAACGGAAGATATTTCCTTTTTCACCATAGCCCTCCATGGGCTTCCAAATATCCCTTTGCCAATTCCACAAGAACAGGATTAGCGAAAGGCTTCTTGAAGGGAAAGATGTAACTCTGTGAGATGAATGAACAGAACACAGAGCAGTTTCTCAGAAAGCTTCTTTCCAGTTTTGAACGGAAGATATTTCCTTTTACACCATAGCCCTCTATGGGCTTCCAAATATCCCTTTGGCAATTCCACAAGAACAGCCTTATCGAAAGGATTCTTGAAGAGAAAGATGTAACTCTGTGAGATGAATTAACAGAACACAGAACAGTTTCTCAGAAAGCTTCTTTCCAGTTTTGAACGGAAGATATTTCCTTTTTCACCATAGCCCTCTATGGGCCTCCAAATATCCCTTTGCCAATTCCACAAGAACAGCCTTAGCGAAAGACTTCTTGAAGGGTAAGATGTAACTCTGTGAGATGAATTAACAGAACACAGAGCAGTTTCTCAGAAAGCTTCTTTCCAGTTTTGAACGGAAGATATTTCCTTTTTCACCATAGCCCTCTATGGGCTTCCAAATATCCCTTTGCCAATTCCACAAGAACAGCCTTAGCGAAAGGCTTCTTGAAGGGAAAGATGTAACTCTGTGAGATGAATTAACAGACCACAGAGCAGTTTCTCAGAAAGCTTCTTTCCCGTTTTGAACGGAAGATATTTCCTTTTTCACCATAGCCCTCTATGGGCTTCCAAATATCCCTTTGCCAATTCCACAAAACAGCCTTAGCGAAAGGCTTCTTGAAGGGAAAGATGTAACTCTGTGAGATGAATTAACAGAACACAGAGCAGTTTCTCAGAAAGCTTCTTTCCAGTTTTGAACGGAAGATATTTCCTTTTTCACCATAGCCCTCTATGGGCTTCCAAATATCCCTTTGCCAATTCCACAAGAACAGTCTTAGCGAAAGGCTTCTTGAAGGGAAAGATGTAACTCTGTGAGATGAATTAACAGAACACAGAGCAGTTTCTCAGAAAGCTTCTTTCCAGTTTTGAACGGAAGATATTTCCTTTTTCAACATAGCCCTCTATGGGCTTCCAAATATCCCTTTGCCAATTCCACAAGAACAGCCTTAGCGAAACGCTTCTTGAAGGGAAAGATGCAACTCTGTGAGATGAATTAACAGAACACAGAGCAGATTCTCAGAAAGCTTCTTTCCAGTTTTGAACGGAAGATATTTCCTTTTTCACCATAGCCCTCTATGGGCTTCCAAATATCCCTTTGCCAATTCCACAAGAACAGCCTTAGCGAAAGACTTCTTGAAGAGAAAGATGTAACTCTGTGTGATGAATGAACAGAACACAGAGCAGTTTCTCAGAAAGCTTCTTTCCAGTTATGAACGTAAGATATTTCCTTTTTCACCATAGCCCTCTATGGGCTTCCAAATATCCCTTTGCCAATTCCACAAGAACAGCCTTAGCGAAAGGCTTTTTGAAGGGAAAGATGTAACTCAGTGAGATGAATTAACAGAACACAGAGCAGTTTCTCAGAAAGCTTCTTTCCAGTTTTGAACGGAAGATATTTCCTTTTTCACCATAGCCCTCTATGGGCTTCCAAATATCCCTTTGCCAATTCCACAAGAATAGCCTTAGTGAAAGGCTACCTGAAGGGAAAGATGTAACTCTGTGAGATGAATTAACAGAACACGGAGCAGTTTCTTACAAACCTTGTTTCCAGTTTTGAACGGAAGATATTTCCTTTTTCACCATAGCCCTCTATGGGCTTCCAAATATCCCTTTGCGAAATCCACAAGAACAGCCTTAGCGAAAGGCTTCTTGAAGGGAAAGATGTAACTCTGTGAGATGAATTAACAGAACACCGAGCAGTTTCTCAGAAAGATTCTTTCCAGTTTTGAACGGAAGATATTTCCTTTTTCACCATAGCCCTCTATGGGCTTCCAAATATCCCTTTGCCAATTGCACAAGAACAGCCTTAGCGAAAGGGTTCTTGAAGGGAAAGATGTAACTCTGTGAGATGAATTAACAGAACACAGAGCAATTTCTCAGAAAGCTTCTTTCCAGTTTTGAACGGAAGATATTTCCTTTTTCACCATAGCCCTCTAGGGGCTTCCAAATATCCCTTTGCCAATTCCACAAGAACAGCCTTAGCGAAAGGCTTCTTGAAGGGAAAGATGTAACTCTGTGAGATGAATTAACAGAACACAGAGCAATTTCTCAAAAGGCTTCTTTCCAGTTTTGAACGGAAGATATTTCCTTTTTCACCATAGCCCTCTATGGGCTTCCAAATATCCCTTTGCCAATTCCACAAGAACAGCCTTAGCGAAAGGATTCTTGAAGGGAAAGATGTAACTCTGTGTGATGAATGAACAGAACACAGAGCAGTTTCTCAGAAAGCTTCTTTCCAGTTATGAACGGAAGATATTTCCTTTTTCACCATAGCCCTCTATGGGCTTCCAAATATCCCTTTGCCAATTCCACAAGAACAGCCTTAGCGAAAGGCTTTTTGAAGGGAAAGATGTAACTCAGTGAGATGAATTAACAGAACACAGAGCAGTTTCTCAGAAAGCTTCTTTCCAGTTTTGAACGGAAAATATTTCCTTTTTCACCATAGCCCTCTATGGGCTTCCAAATATCCCTTTGCCAATTCCAGAAGAATAGCCTTAGTGAAAGGCTACCTGAAGGGAAAGATGTAACTCTGTGAGATGAATTAACAGAACACCGAGCAGTTTCTCAGAAAGCTTCTTTCCAGTTTTGAACGGAAGATATTTCCTTTTTCACCATAGCCCTCTATGGGCTTCCAAATATCCCTTTGCGAAATCCACAAGAACAGCCTTAGCGAAAGGCTTCTTGAAGGGAAAGATGTAACTCTGTGAGATGAATTAACAGAACACCGAGCAGTTTCTCAGAAAGCTTCTTTCCAGTTTTGAACGGAAGATATTTCCTTTTTCACCATAGCCCTCTATGGGCTTCCAAATATCCCTTTGCCAATTCCAAAAGAACAGCCTTAGCGAAAGGCTTCTTGAAGGGAAAGATGTAACTCTGTGAGATGAATTAACAGAACACAGAGCAATTTCTCAGAAAGCTTCTTTCCAGTTTTGAAGGGAAGATATTTCCTTTTTCACCATAGCCCTCTAGGGGCTTCCAAATATCCCTTTGCCAATTCCACAAGAACAGCCTTAGCGAAAGGCTTCTTGAAGGGAAAGATGTAACTCTGTGAGATGAATTAACAGAACACAGAGCAGTTTCTCAAAAGGCTTCTTTCCAGTTTTGAACGGAAGATATTTCCTTTTTCACCATAGCCCTCTATGGGCTTCCAAATATCCCTTTGCCAATTCCACAAGAACAGCCTTAGCGAAAGGCTTCTTGAAGGGAAAGATGTAACTCTGTGAGATGAATTAACAGAACACAGAGCAGTTTCTCAGAAAGCTTCTTTCCAGTTTTGAACGGAAGATATTTCCTTTTTCACCATAGCCCTCTATGGGTTTCCAAATATCCCTTTGCCAATTCCACAAGAACAGCGTTAGCGAAACGCTTCATGAAGGGAAAGATGTAACTCTGTGAGATGAATTAACAGAACTCAGAGCAGTTTCTCAGAAAGCTTCTTTCCAGTTTTGAACCGAAGATATTTCCTTTTTCACCATAGCCCTCTATGGGCTTCCAAATATCCCTTTGCCAATTCCACAAGAACAGCCTTAGCGAAAGACTTCTTGAAGGGAAAGATGTAACTCTGTGAGATGAATTAACAGAACACAGAGTAGTTTCTCAGAAAGCTTCTTTCCACTTTTGAACGGAAGATATTTCCTTTTTCACCATAGCCCTCTATGGGCTTCCAAATATCCCTTTGCCAATTCCACAAGAACATCCTTAGCGAAAGGCTTCTTGAAGGGAAAGATGTAACTCTGTGAGATGAATTAACAGAACACAGAACAGTTTCTCAGAAAGTTTCTTTCCAGTTTTGAACGGAAGATATTTCCTTTTTCTCCATAGCCCTCTATGGGCTTCCAAATATCCCTTTGCCAATTCCCCAAGAACAGCCTTAGCGAAAGGCTTCTTGAAGGGAAAGATGTAACTCTGTGAGATGAATTAACAGAACACAGAGCAGTTTCTCAGAAAGCTTCTTTCCAGTTTTGAACGGAAGATATTTCCTTTTTCACCATAGCCCTCTATGGGCTTCCAAATATCCCTTTGCCAATTCCACAAGAACAGCCTTAGCGAAAGGCTTCTTGAAGGGAAAGATGTAACTCTGTGAGATGAATTAACAGAACACAGAGCAGTTTCTCAAAAGGCTTGTTTCCAGTTTTCAACGGAAGATATTTCCTTTTTCACCATAGCCCACTATGGGCTTCCAAATATCCATTTGCCAATTCCACAAGAACAGCCTTAGCGAAAGGCTTCTTGAAGGGAAAGATGTAATTCTGTGAGATGAATTAGCAGAACACAGAGCAGATTCTCAGAAAGCTTCTTTCCAGTTTTGAACGGAAGATATTTCCTTTTTCACCATAGCCCTCTATGGGCTTCCAAATATCCCTTTGCCAATTCCACAAGAACAGCCTTAGCGAAAGGCTTTTTGAAGGGAAAGATGTAACTCAGTGAGATGAATTAACAGAACACAGAGCAGTTTCTCAGAAAGCTTCTTTCCAGTTTTGAACGGAAGATATTTCCTTTTTCACCATAGCCCTCTATGGGCTTCCAAATATCCCTTTGCCAATTCCACAAGAACAGCCTTAGTGAAAGGCTTCTTGAAGGGAAAGATGTAACTCTGTGAGATGAATTAACGGAACACAGAGCAGTTTCTCAGAAAGCTTCTTTCCAGTTTTGAACGGAAGATATTTCCTTTTACACCATAGCCCTCTATGGGCTTCCAAATATCCCTTTGCCAATTCCAGAAGAACAGCCTTAGCGAAACGCTTTTTGAAGGGAAAGATGTAACTCTGTGAGATGAATTAACAGAACACAGAGCAGTTTCTCAGAAGGTTTCTTTCCAGTTTTGAACGCAAGATATTTCCTTTTTCACCATAGCCCTCTATGGGCTTCCAAATATCCCTTTGCCAATTGCACAAGAATAGCCTTAGTGAAAGGCTTCTTGAAGGGAAAGCTGTAGCTCTGTGAGATGAATTAGCAGAACACGGAGCAGTTTCTTACAAAGCTTGTTTCCAGTTTTGAACGGAAGATATTTCCTTTTTCACCATAGCCCTCTATGGGCTTCCAAATATTCCTTTGCCAATTCCAGAAGAACAGCCTTAGCGAAAGGCTTCTTGAAGGGAAAGATGTAACTCTGTGAGATGAATTTACAGAACACAGAGCAGTTTCTCAGAAAGCTTCTTTCCAGTTTTGAACGGAAGATATTTCCTTTTTCACCATAGCCCTCTATGGGCTTCCAAATATCTCTTTGCCAATTCCACAAGAACAGCCTTAGCGAAAGGCTTCTTGAAGGGAAAGATGCAACTCTGTGAGATGAATTAACAGAACACAGAGCAGATTCTCAGAAAGCTTCTTTCCAGTTTTGAACGGAAGATATTTCCTTTTTCACCATAGCCCTCTAAGGGCTTCCAAATATCCCTTTGCCAATTCCACAAGAACAGCCTTAGCGAAAGAATTCTTGAAGGGAAAGATGTAACTCAGTGAGATGAATTAACAGAACACAGAGCAGTTTCTCAGAAAGCTTCTTTCCAGTTTTGAACGGAAGATATTTCCTTTTTCACCATAGCCCTCTATGGGCTTCCAAATATCCTTTTGCCAATTCCACAAGAACAGCCTTAGTGAAAGGCTTCTTGAAGGGAAAGATGTAACTCTGTGAGATGAATTAACCGAACACAGAGCAGTTTCTCAGAAAGCTTCTTTCCAGTTTTGAACGGAAGATATTTCCTTTTACACCATAGCCCTCTATGGGCTTCCAAATATCCCTTTGCCAATTCCAGAAGAACAGCCTTAGCGAAAGGCTTTTTGAAGGGAAAGATGTAACTCTGTGAGATGAATTAACAGAACACAGAGCAGTTTCTCAGAAAGTTTCTTTCCAGTTTTGAACGCAAGATATTTCCTTTTTCACCATAGCCCTCTATGGGCTTCCAAATATCCCTTTGCCAATTGCACAAGAATAGCCTTAGTGAAAGGCTTCTTGAAGGGAAAGATGTAGCTCTGTGAGATGAATTAGCAGAACACGGAGCAGTTTCTTACAAAGCTTGTTTCCAGTTTTGAACGGAAGATATTTCCTTTTTCACCATAGCCCTCTATGGGCTTCCAAATATTCCCTTGCCAATTCCACAAGAACAGCCTTAGCGAAAGGCTTCTTGAAGGGAAAGATGTAACTCTGTGAGATGAATTTACAGAACACAGAGCAGTTTCTCAGAAAGCTTCTTTCCAGTTTTGAACGGAAGATATTTCCTTTTACACCATAGCCCTCTATGGGCTTCCAAATATCCCTTTGCCAATTCCACAAGAACAGCCTTATTGAAAGGCTTCTTGAAGAGAAAGATGTAACTCTGTGAGATGAATTAACAGAACACAGAACAGTTTCTCAGAAAGCTTCTTTCCAGTTTTGAACGGAAGATATTTCCTTTTTCACCATAACCCTCCATGGGCTTCCAAATATCCCTTTGCCAATTCCACAAGAACAGCCTTATCGAAAGGCTTCTTGAAGAGAAAGATGTAACTCTGTGAGATGAATTAACAGAACACAGAACAGTTTCTCAGAAAGCTTCTTTCCAGTTTTGAACGGAATATATTTCCTTTTTCACCATAGCCCTCTATGGGCTTCCAAATATCCCTTTGCCAATTCCACAAGAACAGCCTTAGCGAAAGGCTTCTTGAAGGGAAAGATGTAACTCTGTGAGATGAATTAACAGAACACAGAGCAGTTTCTCAGAAAGCTTCTTTCCAGTTTTGAACGGAAGATATTTCCTTTTTCACCATACCCCTCCATGGGCTTCCAAATATCCCTTTGCCAATTCCACAAGAACAGGATTAGCGAAAGGCTTCTTGAAGGGAAAGATGTAACTCTGTGAGATGAATGAACAGAACACAGAGCAGTTTCTCAGAAAGCTTCTTTCCAGTTTTGAACGGAAGATATTTCCTTTTACACCATAGCCCTCTATGGGCTTCCAAATATCCCTTTGCCAATTCCACAAGAACAGCCTTATCGAAAGGATTGTTGAAGAGAAAGATGTAACTCTGTGAGATGAATTAACAGAACACAGAACAGTTTCTCAGAAAGCTTCTTTCCAGTTTTGAACGGAAGATATTTCCTTTTTCACCATAGCCCTCTATGGGCCTCCAAATATCCCTTTGCCAATTCCACAAGAACAGCCTTAGCGAAAGACTTCTTGAAGGGTAAGATGTAACTCTGTGAGATGAATTAACAGAACACAGAGCAGTTTCTCAGAAAGCTTCTTTCCAGTTTTGAACGGAAGATATTTCCTTTTTCACCATAGCCCTCTATGGGCTTCCAAATATCCCTTTGCCAATTCCACAAGAACAGCCTTAGCGAAAGGCTTCTTGAAGGGAAAGATGTAACTCTGTGAGATGAATTAACAGACCACAGAGCAGTTTCTCAGAAAGCTTCTTTCCCGTTTTGAACGGAAGATATTTCCTTTTTCACCATAGCCCTCTATGGGCTTCCAAATATCCCTTTGCCAATTCCACAAAACAGCCTTAGCGAAAGGCTTCTTGAAGGGAAAGATGTAACTCTGTGAGATGAATTAACAGAACACAGAGCAGTTTCTCAGAAAGCTTCTTTCCAGTTTTGAACGGAAGATATTTCCTTTTTCACCATAGCCCTCTATGGGCTTCCAAATATCCCTTTGCCAATTCCACAAGAACAGTCTTAGCGAAAGGCTTCTTGAAGGGAAAGATGTAACTCTGTGAGATGAATTAACAGAACACAGAGCAGTTTCTCAGAAAGCTTCTTTCCAGTTTTGAACGGAAGATATTTCCTTTTTCAACATAGCCCTCTATGGGCTTCCAAATATCCCTTTGCCAATTCCACAAGAACAGCCTTAGCGAAACGCTTCTTGAAGGGAAAGATGCAACTCTGTGAGATGAATTAACAGAACACAGAGCAGATTCTCAGAAAGCTTCTTTCCAGTTTTGAACGGAAGATATTTCCTTTTTCACCATAGCCCTCTATGGGCTTCCAAATATCCCTTTGCCAATTCCACAAGAACAGCCTTAGCGAAAGACTTCTTGAAGAGAAAGATGTAACTCTGTGTGATGAATGAACAGAACACAGAGCAGTTTCTCAGAAAGCTTCTTTCCAGTTATGAACGGAAGATATTTCCTTTTTCACCATAGCCCTCTATGGGCTTCCAAATATCCCTTTGCCAATTCCACAAGAACAGCCTTAGCGAAAGGCTTTTTGAAGGGAAAGATGTAACTCAGTGAGATGAATTAACAGAACACAGAGCAGTTTCTCAGAAAGCTTCTTTCCAGTTTTGAACGGAAGATATTTCCTTTTTCACCATAGCCCTCTATGGGCTTCCAAATATCCCTTTGCCAATTCCACAAGAATAGCCTTAGTGAAAGGCTACCTGAAGGGAAAGATGTAACTCTGTGAGATGAATTAACAGAACACGGAGCAGTTTCTTACAAACCTTGTTTCCAGTTTTGAACGGAAGATATTTCCTTTTTCACCATAGCCCTCTATGGGCTTCCAAATATCCCTTTGCGAAATCCACAAGAACAGCCTTAGCGAAAGGCTTCTTGAAGGGAAAGATGTAACTCTGTGAGATGAATTAACAGAACACCGAGCAGTTTCTCAGAAAGATTCTTTCCAGTTTTGAACGGAAGATATTTCCTTTTTCACCATAGCCCTCTATGGGCTTCCAAATATCCCTTTGCCAATTGCACAAGAACAGCCTTAGCGAAAGGCTTCTTGAAGGGAAAGATGTAACTCTGTGAGATGAATTAACAGAACACAGAGCAATTTCTCAGAAAGCTTCTTTCCAGTTTTGAACGGAAGATATTTCCTTTTTCACCATAGCCCTCTATGGGCTTCCAAATATCCCTTTGCCAATTCCACAAGAACAGCCTTAGCGAAAGGCTTCTTGAAGGGAAAGATGTAACTCTGTGAGATGAATTAACAGAACACAGAGCAATTTCTCAAAAGGCTTCTTTCCAGTTTTGAACGGAAGATATTTCCTTTTTCACCATAGCCCTCTATGGGCTTCCAAATATCCCTTTGCCAATTCCACAAGAACAGCCTTAGCGAAAGGATTCTTGAAGGGAAAGATGTAACTCTGTGAGATGAATTAACAGAACACAGAGCAGTTTCTCAGAAAGCTTCTTTCCAGTTTTGAACGGAAGATATTTCCTTTTTCACCATAGCCCTCTATGGGCTTCCAAATATCCCTTTGCCAATTCCACAAGAACAGCCTTAGCGAAAGGCTTCTTGAAGGGAAAGATGTAACTCTGTGAGATGAATTAACAGAACACAGAGCAATTTCTCAAAAGGCTTCTTTCCAGTTTTGAACGGAAGATATTTCCTTTTTCACCATAGCCCTCTATGGGCTTCCAAATATCCCTTTGCCAATTCCACAAGAACAGCCTTAGCGAAAGGATTCTTGAAGGGAAAGATGTAACTCTGTGAGATGAATTAACAGAACACAGAGCAGTTTCTCAGAAAGCTTCTTTCCAGTTTTGAACGGAAGATATTTCCTTTTTCACCATAGCCCTCTATGGGCTTCCAAATATCAATTTGCCAATTCCACAAGAACAGCCTTAGCGAAAGGCTTTTTGAAGGGAAAGATGTAACTCAGTGAGATGAATTAACAGAACACAGAGCAGTTTCTCAGAAAGCTTCTTTCCAGTTTTGAACGGAAGATATTTCCTTTTTCACCATAGCCCTCTATGGGCTTCCAAATATCAATTTGCCAATTCCACAAGAACAGCTTTAGCGAAAGGCTTCTTGAAGAGAAAGATGTAACTCTGTGAGATGAATTAACAGAACACAGAACAGTTTCTCAGAAAGCTTCTTTCCAGTTTTGAACGGAAGATACTTCCTTTTTCACCATAGCCCTCTATGGGCTTCCAAATATCCCTTTGCCAATTCCACAAGAACGGCCTTAGCGAAAGACTTCTTGAAGGGTAAGATGTAACTCTGTGAGATGAATTAACAGAACACAGAGCAGTTTCTCAGAAAGCTTCTTTCCAGTTTTGAACGGAAGATATTTCCTTTTTCACCATAGCCCTCTATGGGCTTCCAAATATCCCTTTGCCAATTCCACAAGAACAGCCTTAGCGAAAGGCTTCTTGAAGGGAAAGATGTAACTCTGTGAGATGAATTAACAGACCACAGAGCAGTTTCTCAGAAAGCTTCTTTCCCGTTTTGAACGGAAGATATTTCCTTTTTCACCATAGCCCTCTATGGGCTTCCACATATCCCTTTGCCAATTCCACAAGAACAGCCTTAGCGAAAGGCTTCTTGAAGGGAAAGATGTAACTCTGTGAGATGAATTAACAGAACACAGAGCAGTTTCTCAGAAAGCTTCTTTCCAGTTTTGAACGGAAGATATTTCCTTTTTCACCATAGCCCTCTATGGGCTTCCAAATATCCCTTTGCCAATTCCACAAGAACAGTCTTAGCGAAAGGCTTCTTGAAGGGAAAGATGTAACTCTGTCAGATGAATTAACAGAACACAGAGCAGTTTCTCAGAAAGCTTCTTTCCAGTTTTGAACGGAAGATATTTCCTTTTTCACCATAGCCCCCTATGGGCTTCAAAATATCCCTTTGCCAATTCCACAAGAACAGCCTTAGCGAAAGGCTTTTTGAAGGGAAAGATGCAACTCTGTGAGATGAATTAACAGAACACAGAGCAGATTCTCAGAAAGCTTCTTTCCAGTTTTGAACGGAAGATATTTCCTTTTTCACCATAGCCCTCTATGGGCTTCCAAATATCCCTTTGCCAATTCCACAAGAACAGCCTTAGCGAAAGACTTCTTGAAGGGAAAGATATAACTCTGTGTGATGAATGAACAGAACACAGAGCAGTTTCTCAGAAAGCTTCTTTCCAGTTATGAACGGAAGATATTTCCTTTTTCACCATAGCCCTCTATGGTCTTCCAAATATCCCTTTGCCAATTCCACAAGAACAGCCTTAGCGAAAGGCTTTTTGAAGGGAAAGATGTAACTCAGTGAGATGAATTAACAGAACACAGAGCAGTTTCTCAGAAAGCTTCTTTCCAGTTTTGAACGGAAAATATTTCCTTTTTCACCATAGCCCTCTATGGGCTTCCAAATATCCCTTTGCCAATTCCACAAGAATAGCCTTAGTGAAAGGCTACCTGAAGGGAAAGATGTAACTCTGTGAGATGAATTAACAGAACACGGAGCAGTTTCTTACAAACCTTGTTTCCAGTTTTGAACGGAAGATATTTCCTTTTTCACCATAGCCCTCTATGGGCTTCCAAATATCCCTTTGCGAAATCCACAAGAACAGCCTTAGCGAAAGGCTTCTTGAAGGGAAAGATGTAACTCTGTGAGATGAATTAACAGAACACCGAGCAGTTTCTCAGAAAGCTTCTTTCCAGTTTTGAACGGAAGATATTTCCTTTTTCACCATAGTCCTCTATGGGCTTCCAAATATCCCTTTGCCAATTCCACAAGAACAGCCTTAGCGAAAGGCTTCTTGAAGGATAAGATGTAACTCTGTGAGATGAATTAACAGAACTCAGAGCAGTTTCTCAGAAAGCATCTTTCCAGTTTTGAACGGAAGATATTTCCTTTTTCACCATAGCTCTCTATGGGCTTCCAAATATCCCTTTGCCAATTCCACAAGAACAGCCTTAGCGAAAGGCTTCTTGAAGGGAAAGATGTAACTCGGTGAGATGAATTAACAGAACACAGAGCAGTTTCTCAGAAAGCTTCTTTCCAGTTTTGAACGGAAGATATTTCCTTTTTCACCATAGCCCTCTATGGGCTTCCAAATATCCCTTTGCCAATTCCACAAGAACAGCCTTAGCGAAAGGCTTCTTGAAGGGAAAGATGTAACTCTGTGAGATGAATTAACAGAACACAGAGCAGTTTCTCAAAAGGCTTGTTTCCAGTTTTGAACGGAAGATATTTCCTTTTTCACCATAGCCCTCCATGGGCTTCCAAATATCCATTGCCAATTCCACAAGAACAGCCTTAGCGAAAGGTTTCTTGAAGGGAAAGATGTAATTCAGTGAGATGAATTAACAGAACTCAGAGCAGTTTCTCAGAAAGCTTCTTTCCAGTTTTGAACGGAAGATATTTCCTTTTTCACCATAGCCCTCTATGGGCTTCCAAATATCCCTTTGCTAATTCCACAAGAACGGCCTTAGCGAAAGACTTCTTGAAGGGTAAGATGTAACTCTGTGAGATGAATTAACAGAACACAGAGCAGTTTCTCAGAAAGCTTCTTTCCAGTTTTGAACGGAAGATATTTCCTTTTTCACCATAGCCCTCTATGGGCTTCCAAATATCCCTTTGCCAATTCCACAAGAACAGCCTTAGCGAAAGGCTTCTTGAAGGGAAAGATGTAACTCTGTGAGATGAATTAACAGACCACAGAGCAGTTTCTCAGAAAGCTTCTTTCCCGTTTTGAACGGAAGATATTTCCTTTTTCACCATAGCCCTCTATGGGCTTCCACATATCCCTTTGCCAATTCCACAAGAACAGCCTTAGCGAAAGGCTTCTTGAAGGGAACGATGTAACTCTGTGAGATGAATTAACAGAACACAGAGCAGTTTCTCAGAAAGCTTCTTTCCAGTTTTGAACGGAAGATATTTCCTTTTTCACCATAGCCCTCTATGGGCTTCCAAATATCCCTTTGCCAATTCCACAAGAACAGCCTTAGCGAAAGGCTTCTTGAAGGGAAAGATGTAACTCGGTGAGATGAATTAACAGAACAGAGAGCAGTTTCTCAGAAAGCTTCTTTCCAGTTTTGAACGGAAGATATTTCCTTTTTCACCATAGCCCTCTATGGGCTTCCAAATATCCCTTTGCCAATTCCACAAGAACAGCCTTAGCGAAAGGCTTCTTGAAGGGAAAGATGTAACTCTGTGAGATGAATTAACAGAACACAGAGCAGTTTCTCAAAAGGCTTGTTTCCAGTTTTGAACGGAAGATATTTCCTTTTTCACCATAGCCCTCCATGGGCTTCCAAATATCCATTGCCAATTCCACAAGAACATCCTTAGCGAAAGGTTTCTTGAAGGGAAAGATGTAATTCTGTGAGATGAATTAACAGAACTCAGAGCAGTTTCTCAGAAAGCTTCTTTCCAGTTTTGAACGGAAGATATTTCCTTTTTCACCATAGCCCTCTATGGGCTTCCAAATATCCCTTTGCCAATTCCACAAGAACAGCCTTAGCGAAATACTTTTTGAAGGGAATGATGTAACTCTGTGAGATGAATTAGCAGAACACAGAGCAGATTCTCAGAAAGCTTCTTTCCAGTTTTGAACGGAATATATTTCCTTTTTCACCATAGCCCTCTATGGGCTTCCAAATATCCCTTTGCCAATTCCACAAGAACAGCCTTAGCGAAAGGCTTCTTGAAGGGAAAGATGTAACTCTGTGAGATGAATTAACAGAACACAGAGCAGTTTCTCAGAAAGCTTCTTTCCAGTTTTGAACGGAAGATATTTCCTTTTTCACCATAGCCCTCTATGGGCTTCCAAATATCCCTTTGCCAATTCCACAAGAACAGCCTTAGCGAAAGGCTTCTTGAAGGGAAAGATGTAACTCTGTGAGATGAATGAACAGAACACAGAGCAGTTTCTCAGAAAGCTTCTTTCCAGTTTTGAACGGAAGATATTTCCTTTTACACCATAGCCCTCTATGGGCTTCCAAATATCCCTTTGCCAATTCCACAAGAACAGCCTTATCGAAAGGCTTCTTGAAGAGAAAGATGTAACTCTGTGAGATGAATTAACAGAACACAGAACAGTTTCTCAGAAAGCTTCTTTCCAGTTTTGAACGGAAGATCTTTCCTTTTTCACCATAGCCCTCTATGGGCTTCCAAATATCCCTTTGCCAATTCCACAAGAACGGCCTTAGCGAAAGACTTCTTGAAGGGTAAGATGTAACTCTGTGAGATGAATTAACAGAACACAGAGCAGTTTCTCAGAAAGCTTCTTTCCAGTTTTGAACGGAAGATATTTCCTTTTTCACCATAGCCCTCTATGGGCTTCCAAATATCCCTTTGCCAATTCCACAAGAACAGCCTTAGCGAAAGGCTTCTTGAAGGGAAAGATGTAACTCTGTGAGATGAATTAACAGACCACAGAGCAGTTTCTCAGAAAGCTTCTTTCCCGTTTTGAACGGAAGATATTTCCTTTTTCACCATAGCCCTCTTTGGGCTTCCACATATCCCTTTGCCAATTCCACAAGAACAGCCTTAGCGAAAGGCTTCTTGAAGGGAAAGATGTAACTCTGTGAGATGAATTAACAGAACACAGAGCAGTTTCTCAGAAAGCTTCTTTCCAGTTTTGAACGGAAGATATTTCCTTTTTCACCATAGCCCTCTATGGGCTTCCAAATATCCCTTTGCCAATTCCACAAGAACAGTCTTAGCGAAAGGCTTCTTGAAGGGAAAGATGTAACTCTGTCAGATGAATTAACAGAACACAGAGCAGTTTCTCAGAAAGCTTCTTTCCAGTTTTGAACGGAAGATATTTCCTTTTTCACCATAGCCCCCTATGGGCTTCCAAATATCCCTTTGCCAATTCCACAAGAACAGCCTTAGCGAAAGGCTTTTTGAAGGGAAAGATGCAACTCTGTGAGATGAATTAACAGAACACAGAGCAGATTCTCAGAAAGCTTCTTTCCAGTTTTGAACGGAAGATATTTCCTTTTTCACCATAGCCCTCTATGGGCTTCCAAATATCCCTTTGCCAATTCCACAAGAACAGCCTTAGCGAAAGACTTCTTGAAGGGAAAGATGTAACTCTGTGTGATGAATGAACAGAACACAGAGCAGTTTCTCAGAAAGCTTCTTTCCAGTTATGAACGGAAGATATTTCCTTTTTCACCATAGCCCTCTATGGGCTTCCAAATATCCCTTTGCCAATTCCACAAGAACAGCCTTAGCGAAAGGCTTTTTGAAGGGAAAGATGTAACTCAGTGAGATGAATTAACAGAACACAGAGCAGTTTCTCAGAAAGCTTCTTTCCAGTTTTGAACGGAAAATATTTCCTTTTTCACCATAGCCCTCTATGGGCTTCCAAATATCCCTTTGCCAATTCCACAAGAATAGCCTTAGTGAAAGGCTACCTGAAGGGAAAGATGTAACTCTGTGAGATGAATTAACAGAACACGGAGCAGTTTCTTACAATCCTTGTTTCCAGTTTTGAACGGAAGATATTTCCTTTTTCACCATAGCCCTCTATGGGCTTCCAAATATCCCTTTGCGACATCCACAAGAACAGCCTTAGCGAAAGGTTTCTTGAAGGGAATGATGTAACTCTGTGAGATGAATTAACAGAACACCGAGCAGTTTCTCAGAAAGCTTCTTTGCAGTTTTGAACGGAAGATATTTCCTTTTTCACCATAGCCCTCTATGGGCTTCCAAATATCCCTTTGCCAATTCCACAAGAACAGCCTTAGCGAAAGGCTTCTTGAAGGGAAAGATGTAACTCTGTGAGATGAATGAACAGAACACAGAGCAGTTTCTCAGAAAGCTTCTTTCCAGTTTTGAACGGAAGATATTTCCTTTTACACCATAGCCCTCTATGGGCTTCCAAATATCCCTTTGCCAATTCCACAAGAACAGCCTTATCGAAAGGCTTCTTGAAGAGAAAGATGTAACTCTGTGAGATGAATTAACAGAACACAGAACAGTTTCTCAGAAAGCTTCTTTCCAGTTTTGAACGGAAGATATTTCCTTTTTCACCATAGCCCTCTATGGGCTTCCAAATATCCCTTTGCCAATTCCACAAGAACAGCCTTAGCGAAAGACTTCTTGAAGGGTAAGATGTAACTCTGTGAGATGAATTAACAGAACACAGAGCAGTTTCTCAGAAAGCTTCTTTCCAGTTTTGAACGGAAGATATTTCCTTTTTCACCATAGCCCTCTATGGGCTTCCAAATATCCCTTTGCCAATTCCACAAGAACAGCCTTAGCGAAAGGCTTCTTGAAGAGAAAGATGCAACTCTGTGAGATGAATTAACAGAACACAGAGCAGATTCTCAGAAAGCTTCTTTCCAGTTTTGAACGGAAGATATTTCCTTTTTCATCATAGCCCTCTATGGGCTTCCAAATATCCCTTTGCCAATTCCACAAGAACAGCCTTAGCGAAAGACTTCTTGAAGGGAAAGATGTAACTCTGTGAGATGAATTAACAGAACACAGAGCAGTTTCTCAGAAAGCTTCTTTCCAGTTATGAACGGAAGATATTTCCTTTTTCACCATAGCCCTCTATGGGCTTCCAAATATCCCTTTGCCAATTCCACAAGAACAGCCTTAGCGAAAGGCTTTTTGAAGGGAAAGATGTAACTCAGTGAGATGAATTAACAGAACACAGAGCAGTTTCTCAGAAAGCTTCTTTCCAGTTTTGAACGGAAGATATTTCCTTTTTCACCATAGCCCTCTATGGGCTTCCAAATATCCCTTTGCCAATTCCACAAGAACAGCCTTAGTGAAAGGCTTCTTGAAGGTAAAGATGTAACTCTGTGAGATGAATTAACCGAACACAGAGCAGTTTCTCAGAAAGCTTCTTTCCAGTTTTGAACGGAAGATATTTCCTTTTACACCATAGCCCTCTATGGGCTTCCAAATATCCCTTTGCCAATTCCAGAAGAACAGCCTTAGCGAAAGGCTTTTTGAAGGGAAAGATGTAACTCTGTGAGACGAATTAACAGAACACAGAGCAGTCTCTCAGAAAGTTTCTTTCCAGTTTTGAACGCAAGATATTTCCTTTTTCACCATAGCCCTCTATGGGCTTCGAAATATCCCTTTGCCAATTGCACAAGAATAGCCTTAGTGAAAGGCTTCTTGAAGGGAAAGATGTAGCTCTGTGAGATGAATTAGCAGAACACGGAGCAGTTTCTTACAAAGCTTGTTTCCAGTTTTGAACGGAAGATATTTCCTTTTTCACCATAGCCCTCTATGGGCTTCCAAATATTCCTTTGCCAATTCCACAAGAACAGCCTTAGCGAAAGGCTTCTTGAAGGGAAAGATGTAACTCTGTGAGATGAATTTACAGAACACAGAGCAGTTTCTCAGAAAGCTTCTTTCCAGTTTTGAACGGAAGATATTTCCTTTTTCACCATAGCCCTCTATGGGCTTCCAAATATCTCTTTGCCAATTCCACAAGAACAGCCTTAGCGAAAGGCTTCTTGAAGGGAAAGATGCAACTCTGTGAGATGAATTAACAGAACACAGAGCAGATTCTCAGAAAGCTTCTTTCCAGTTTTGAACGGAAGATATTTCCTTTTTCAAAATAGCCCTCTGTGGGCTTCCAAATATCCCTTTGCCAATTCCACAAGAACAGCCTTAGCGAAAGACTTCTTGAAGGGAAAGATGTAACTCTGTGTGATGAATGAACAGAACACAGAGCAGTTTCTCAGAAAGCTTCTTTCCAGTTTTGAACGGAAGATATTTCCTTTTTCACCATAGCCCTCTATGGGCTTCCAAATATCCCTTTGCCAATTGCACAAGAACAGCCTTAGCGAAAGGCTTCTTGAAGGGAACGATGTAACTCTGTGAGATGAATTAACAGAACACAGAGCAGTTTCTCAGAAAGCTTCTTTCCAGTTTTGAACGGAAGATAATTCCTTTTTCACCATAGCCCTCTATGGGCTTCCATATATCCCTTTGCCAATTCCACAAGAACAGCCTTAGCGAAAGGCTTCTTGAAGGGAAAGATGTAACGCTGTGAGATGAATTAACAGAACACAGAGCAGTTTCTCAGAAAGCTTCTTTCCAGTTTTGAACGGAAGATATTTCCTTTTTCACCATAGCCCTCTATGGGCTTCCAAATATCCCTTTGCCAATTCCACAAGAACAGCCTTAGCGAAAGGCTTCTTGAAGGGAAAGATGTAACTCTGTGAGATGAATTAACAGAACACAGAGCAGTTTCTCAAAAGGCTTGTTTCCAGTTTTGAACGGAAGATATTTCCTTTTTCACCATAGCCCTCTATGGGCTTCCAAATATCCATTGCCAATTCCACAAGAACAGCCTTAGCGAAAGGATTCTTGAAGGGAAAGATGTAATTCTGTGAGATGAATTAACAGAACTCAGAGCAGTTTCTCAGAAAGCTTCTTTCCAGTTTTGAACGGAAGATATTTCCTTTTTCACCATAGCCCTCTATGGGCTTCCAAATATCCCTTTGCCAATTCCACAAGAATAGCCTTAGTGAAAGGCTACCTGAAGGGAAAGATGTAACTCTGTGAGATGAATTAACAGAACACGGAGCAGTTTCTTACAAACCTTGTTTCCAGTTTTGAACGGAAGATATTTCCTTTTTCACCATAGCCCTCTATGGGCTTCCAAATATCCCTTTGCGAAATCCACAAGAACAGCCTTAGCGAAAGGCTTCTTGAAGGGAAAGATGTAACTCTGTGAGATGAATTAACAGAACACCGAGCAGTTTCTCAGAAAGATTCTTTCCAGTTTTGAACGGAAGATATTTCCTTTTTCACCATAGCCCTCTATGGGCTTCCAAATATCCCTTTGCCAATTGCACAAGAACAGCCTTAGCGAAAGGCTTCTTGAAGGGAAAGATGTAACTCTGTGAGATGAATTAACAGAACACAGAGCAATTTCTCAGAAAGCTTCTTTCCAGTTTTGAACGGAAGATATTTCCTTTTTCACCATAGCCCTCTATGGGCTTCCAAATATCCCTTTGCCAATTCCACAAGAACAGCCTTAGCGAAAGGCTTCTTGAAGGGAAAGATGTAACTCTGTGAGATGAATTAACAGAACACAGAGCAATTTCTCAAAAGGCTTCTTTCCAGTTTTGAACGGAAGATATTTCCTTTTTCACCATAGCCCTCTATGGGCTTCCAAATATCCCTTTGCCAATTCCACAAGAACAGCCTTAGCGAAAGGATTCTTGAAGGGAAAGATGTAACTCTGTGAGATGAATTAACAGAACACAGAGCAGTTTCTCAGAAAGCTTCTTTCCAGTTTTGAACGGAAGATATTTCCTTTTTCACCATAGCCCTCTATGGGCTTCCAAATATCCCTTTGCCAATTCCACAAGAACAGCCTTAGCGAAAGGCTTCTTGAAGGGAAAGATGTAACTCTGTGAGATGAATTAACAGAACACAGAGCAATTTCTCAAAAGGCTTCTTTCCAGTTTTCAACGGAAGATATTTCCTTTTTCACCATAGCCCTCTATGGGCTTCCAAATATCCCTTTGCCAATTCCACAAGAACAGCCTTAGCGAAAGGATTCTTGAAGGGAAAGATGTAACTCTGTGAGATGAATTAACAGAACACAGAGCAGTTTCTCAGAAAGCTTCTTTCCAGTTTTGAACGGAAGATATTTCCTTTTTCACCATAGCCCTCTATGGGCTTCCAAATATCCCTTTGCCAATTCCACAAGAACAGCCTTAGCGAAAGGCTTCTTGAAGGGAAAGATGTAACTCTGTGAGATGAATTAACAGAACTCAGAGCAGTTTCTCAGAAAGCTTCTTTCCAGTTTTGAACCGAAGATATTTCCTTTTTCACCATACCCTCTATGGGCTTCCAAATATCCCTTTGCCAATTCCACAAGAACAGCCTTAGCGAAAGACTTCTTGAAGGGAAAGATGTAACTCTGTGAGATGAATTAACAGAACAGAGAGTAGTTTCTCAGAAAGCTTCTTTCCAGTTTTGAACGGAAGATCTTTCCTTTTTCACCATAGCCCTCTATGGGCTTCCAAATATCCCTTTGCCAATTCCACAAGAACATCCTTAGCGAAAGGCTTCTTGAAGGGACAGATGTAACTCTGTGAGATGAATTAACAGAACACAGAACAGTTTCTCAGAAAGATTCTTTCCAGTTTTGAACGGAAGATATTTCCTTTTTCACCATAGCCCTCTATGGGCTTCCAAAAATCCCTTTGCCAATTCCACAAGAACAGCCTTAGCGAAAGGCTTCTTGAAGAGAAAGATGTAACTCTGTGAGATGAATTAACAGAACACAGAGCAGTATCTCAGAAAGCTTCTTTCCAGTTTTGAACTGAAGATGTTTCCTTTTTCACCATAGCCCTCTATGGGCTTCCAAATATCCCTTTGCCAATTCCACAAGAACAGCCTTAGCGAAAGGCTTCTTGAAGGGAAAGATGTAACTCTGTGAGATGAATTAACAGAACACAGAGCAGTTTCTCAAAAGGCTTGTTTCCAGTTTTCAACGGAAGATATTTTCTTTTCACCATAGCCCTCTATGGGCTTCCAAATATCCCTTTGCCAATTCCACAAGAACAGCCTTAGCGAAAGGGTTCTTGAAGGGAAAGATGTAACTCTGTGAGACGAATTAGCAGAACTCAGAGCAGTTTCTCAGAAAGCTTCTTTCCAGTTTTGAACGGAAGATATTTCCTTTTTCACCATAGCACTCTATGGGCTTCCAAATATCCCTTTGCCAATTCCACAAGAACAGCCTTAGCGAAAGGCTTCTTGAAGGGAAAGATGTAACTCTGTGAGATGAATGAACAGAACACAGAGCAGTTTCTCAGAAAGCTTCTTTCCAGTTTTGAACGGAAGATATTTCCTTTTACACCATAGCCCTCTATGGGCTTCCAAATATCCCTTTGCCAATTCCACAAGAACAGCCTTATCGAAAGGCTTCTTGAAGAGAAAGATGTAACTCTGTGAGATGAATTAACAGAACACAGAACAGTTTCTCAGAAAGCTTCTTTCCAGTTTTGAACGGAAGATATTTCCTTTTTCACCATAGCCCTCTATGGGCTTCCAAATATCCCTTTGCCAATTCCACAAGAACAGCCTTAGCGAAAGGCTTCTTGAAGGGAAAGATGTAACTCTGTGAGATGAATTAACAGAACACAGAGCAGTTTCTCAGAAAGCTTCTTTCCAGTTTTGAACGGAAGATATTTCCTTTTTCACCATAGCCCTCTATGGGCTTCCAAATATCCCTTTGCCAATTCCACAAGAACAGCCTTAGCGAAAGGCTTCTTGAAGGGAAAGATGTAACTCTGTGAGATGAATGAACAGAACACAGAGCAGTTTCTCAGAAAGCTTCTTTCCAGTTTTGAACGGAAGATATTTCCTTTTACACCATAGCCCTCTATGGGCTTCCAAATATCCCTTTGCCAATTCCACAAGAACAGCCTTATCGAAAGGCTTCTTGAAGAGAAAGATGTAACTCTGTGAGATGAATTAACAGAACACAGAACAGTTTCTCAGAAAGCTTCTTTCCAGTTTTGAACGGAAGATACTTCCTTTTTCACCATAGCCCTCTATGGGCTTCCAAATATCCCTTTGCCAATTCCACAAGAACGGCCTTAGCGAAAGACTTCTTGAAGGGTAAGATGTAACTCTGTGAGATGAATTAACAGAACACAGAGCAGTTTCTCAGAAAGCTTCTTTCCAGTTTTGAACGGAAGATATTTCCTTTTTCACCATAGCCCTCTATGGGCTTCCAAATATCCCTTTGCCAATTCCACAAGAACAGCCTTAGCGAAAGGCTTCTTGAAGGGAAAGATGTAACTCTGTGAGATGAATTAACAGAACACAGAGCAATTTCTCAAAAGGCTTCTTTCCAGTTTTGAACGGAAGATATTTCCTTTTTCACCATAGCCCTCTATGGGCTTCCAAATATCCCTTTGCCAATTCCACAAGAACAGCCTTAGCGAAAGGATTCTTGAAGGGAAAGATGTAACTCTGTGAGATGAATTAACAGAACACAGAGCAGTTTCTCAGAAAGCTTCTTTCCAGTTTTGAACGGAAGATATTTCCTTTTTCACCATAGCCCTCTATGGGCTTCCAAATATCCCTTTGCCAATTCCACAAGAACAGCCTTAGCGAAAGGCTTCTTGAAGGGAAAGATGTAACTCTGTGAGATGAATTAACAGAACTCAGAGCAGTTTCTCAGAAAGCTTCTTTCCAGTTTTGAACCGAAGATATTTCCTTTTTCACCATACCCTCTATGGGCTTCCAAATATCCCTTTGCCAATTCCACAAGAACAGCCTTAGCGAAAGACTTCTTGAAGGGAAAGATGTAACTCTGTGAGATGAATTAACAGAACAGAGAGTAGTTTCTCAGAAAGCTTCTTTCCAGTTTTGAACGGAAGATCTTTCCTTTTTCACCATAGCCCTCTATGGGCTTCCAAATATCCCTTTGCCAATTCCACAAGAACATCCTTAGCGAAAGGCTTCTTGAAGGGAAAGATGTAACTCTGTGAGATGAATTAACAGAACACAGAACAGTTTCTCAGAAAGATTCTTTCCAGTTTTGAACGGAAGATATTTCCTTTTTCACCATAGCCCTCTATGGGCTTCCAAAAATCCCTTTGCCAATTCCACAAGAACAGCCTTAGCGAAAGGCTTCTTGAAGAGAAAGATGTAACTCTGTGAGATGAATTAACAGAACACAGAGCAGTATCTCAGAAAGCTTCTTTCCAGTTTTGAACTGAAGATGTTTCCTTTTTCACCATAGCCCTCTATGGGCTTCCAAATATCCCTTTGCCAATTCCACAAGAACAGCCTTAGCGAAAGGCTTCTTGAAGGGAAAGATGTAACTCTGTGAGATGAATTAACAGAACACAGAGCAGTTTCTCAAAAGGCTTGTTTCCAGTTTTCAACGGAAGATATTTTCTTTTCACCATAGCCCTCTATGGGCTTCCAAATATCCCTTTGCCAATTCCACAAGAACAGCCTTAGCGAAAGGGTTCTTGAAGGGAAAGATGTAACTCTGTGAGACGAATTAGCAGAACTCAGAGCAGTTTCTCAGAAAGCTTCTTTCCAGTTTTGAACGGAAGATATTTCCTTTTTCACCATAGCACTCTATGGGCTTCCAAATATCCCTTTGCCAATTCCACAAGAACAGCCTTAGCGAAAGGCTTCTTGAAGGGAAAGATGTAACTCTGTGAGATGAATGAACAGAACACAGAGCAGTTTCTCAGAAAGCTTCTTTCCAGTTTTGAACGGAAGATATTTCCTTTTACACCATAGCCCTCTATGGGCTTCCAAATATCCCTTTGCCAATTCCACAAGAACAGCCTTATCGAAAGGCTTCTTGAAGAGAAAGATGTAACTCTGTGAGATGAATTAACAGAACACAGAACAGTTTCTCAGAAAGCTTCTTTCCAGTTTTGAACGGAAGATATTTCCTTTTTCACCATAGCCCTCTATGGGCTTCCAAATATCCCTTTGGCAATTCCACAAGAACAGCCTTAGCGAAAGACTTCTTGAAGGGTAAGATGTAACTCTGTGGGATGAATTAACAGAACACAGAGCAGTTTCTCAGAAAGCTTCTTTCCAGTTTTGAACGGAAGATATTTCCTTTTTCACCATAGCCCTCTATGGGCTTCCAAATATCCCTTTGCCAATTCCACAAGAACAGCCTTAGCGAAAGGCTTCTTGAAGGGAAAGATGTAACTCTGTGAGATGAATTAACAGAACACAGAGCAGTTTCTCAGAAAGCTTCTTTCCAGTTTTGAACGGAAGATATTTCCTTTTTCACCATAGCCCTCTATGGGCTTCCAAATATCCCTTTGCCAATTCCACAAGAACAGCCTTAGCGAAAGGCTTCTTGAAGGGAAAGATGTAACTCTGTGAGATGAATGAACAGAACACAGAGCAGTTTCTCAGAAAGCTTCTTTCCAGTTTTGAACGGAAGATATTTCCTTTTACACCATAGCCCTCTATGGGCTTCCAAATATCCCTTTGCCAATTCCACAAGAACAGCCTTATCGAAAGGCTTCTTGAAGAGAAAGATGTAACTCTGTGAGATGAATTAACAGAACACAGAACAGTTTCTCAGAAAGCTTCTTTCCAGTTTTGAACGGAAGATACTTCCTTTTTCACCATAGCCCTCTATGGGCTTCCTAATATCCCTTTGCCAATTCCACAAGAACGGCCTTAGCGAAAGACTTCTTGAAGGGTAAGATGTAACTCTGTGAGATGAATTAACAGAACACAGAGCAGTTTCTCAGAAAGCTTCTTTCCAGTTTTGAACGGAAGATATTTCCTTTTTCACCATAGCCCTCTATGGGCTTCCAAATATCCCTTTGCCAATTCCACAAGAACAGCCTTAGCGAAAGGCTTCTTGAAGGGAAAGATGTAACTCTGTGAGATGAATTAACAGACCACAGAGCAGTTTCTCAGAAAGCTTCTTTCCCGTTTTGAACGGAAGATATTTCCTTTTTCACCATAGCCCTCTATGGGCTTCCACATATCCCTTTGCCAATTCCACAAGAACAGCCTTAGCGAAAGGCTTCTTGAAGGGAAAGATGTAACTCTGTGAGATGAATTAACAGAACACAGAGCAGTTTCTCAGAAAGCTTCTTTCCAGTTTTGAACGGAAGATATTTCCTTTTTCACCATAGCCCTCTATGGGCTTCCAAATATCCCTTTGCCAATTCCACAAGAACAGTCTTAGCGAAAGGCTTCTTTAAGGGAAAGATGTAACTCTGTCAGATGAATTAACAGAACACAGAGCAGTTTCTCAGAAAGCTTCTTTCCAGTTTTGAACGGAAGATATTTCCTTTTTCACCATAGCCCCCTATGGGCTTCCAAATATCCCTTTGCCAATTCCACAAGAACAGCCTTAGCGAAAGGCTTTTTGAAGGGAAAGATGCAACTCTGTGAGATGAATTAACAGAACACAGAGCAGATTCTCAGAAAGCTTCTTTCCAGTTTTGAACGGAAGATATTTCCTTTTTCACCATAGCCCTCTATGGGCTTCCAAATATCCCTTTGCCAATTCCACAAGAACAGCCTTAGCGAAAGACTTCTTGAAGGGAAAGATATAACTCTGTGTGATGAATGAACAGAACACAGAGCAGTTTCTCAGAAAGCTTCTTTCCAGTTATGAACGGAAGATATTTCCTTTTTCACCATAGCCCTCTATGGTCTTCCAAATATCCCTTTGCCAATTCCACAAGAACAGCCTTAGCGAAAGGCTTTTTGAAGGGAAAGATGTAACTCAGTGAGATGAATTAACAGAACACAGAGCAGTTTCTCAGAAAGCTTCTTTCCAGTTTTGAACGGAAAATATTTCCTTTTTCACCATAGCCCTCTATGGGCTTCCAAATATCCCTTTGCCAATTCCACAAGAATAGCCTTAGTGAAAGGCTACCTGAAGGGAAAGATGTAACTCTGTGAGATGAATTAACAGAACACGGAGCAGTTTCTTACAAACCTTGATTCCAGTTTTGAACGGAAGATATTTCCTTTTTCACCATAGCCCTCTATGGGCTTCCAAATATCCCTTTGCGAAATCCACAAGAACAGCCTTAGCGAAAGGCTTCTTGAAGGGAAAGATGTAACTCTGTGAGATGAATTAACAGAACACCGAGCAGTTTCTCAGAAAGCTTCTTTCCAGTTTTGAACGGAAGATATTTCCTTTTTCACCATAGTCCTCTATGGGCTTCCAAATATCCCTTTGCCAATTCCACAAGAACAGCCTTAGCGAAAGGCTTCTTGAAGGGTAAGATGTAACTCTGTGAGATGAATTAACAGAACTCAGAGCAGTTTCTCAGAAAGCATCTTTCCAGTTTTGAACGGAAGATATTTCCTTTTTCACCATAGCTCTCTATGGGCTTCCAAATATCCCTTTGCCAATTCCACAAGAACAGCCTTAGCGAAAGGCTTCTTGAAGGGAAAGATGTAACTCGGTGAGATGAATTAACAGAACACAGAGCAGTTTCTCAGAAAGCTTCTTTCCAGTTTTGAACGGAAGATATTTCCTTTTTCACCATAGCCCTCTATGGGCTTCCAAATATCCCTTTGCCAATTCCACAAGAACAGCCTTAGCGAAAGGCTTCTTGAAGGGAAAGATGTAACTCTGTGAGATGAATTAACAGAACACAGAGCAGTTTCTCAAAAGGCTTGTTTCCAGTTTTGAACGGAAGATATTTCCTTTTTCACCATAGCCCTCCATGGGCTTCCAAATATCCATTGCCAATTCCACAAGAACAGCCTTAGCGAAAGGTTTCTTGAAGGGAAAGATGTAATTCAGTGAGATGAATTAACAGAACTCAGAGCAGTTTCTCAGAAAGCTTCTTTCCAGTTTTGAACGGAAGACATTTCCTTTTTCACCATAGCCCTCTATGGGCTTCCAAATATCCCTTTGCCAATTCCACAAGAACGGCCTTAGCGAAAGACTTCTTGAAGGGTAAGATGTAACTCTGTGAGATGAATTAACAGAACACAGAGCAGTTTCTCAGAAAGCTTCTTTCCAGTTTTGAACGGAAGATATTTCCTTTTTCACCATAGCCCTCTATGGGCTTCCAAATATCCCTTTGCCAATTCCACAAGAACAGCATTAGCGAAAGGCTTCTTGAAGGGAAAGATGTAACTCTGTGAGATGAATTAACAGACCACAGAGCAGTTTCTCAGAAAGCTTCTTTCCCGTTTTGAACGGAAGATATTTCCTTTTTCACCATAGCCCTCTATGGGCTTCCACATATCCCTTTGCCAATTCCACAAGAACAGCCTTAGCGAAAGGCTTTTTGAAGGGAAAGATGTAACTCTGTGAGATGAATTAACAGAACACAGAGCAGTTTCGCAGAAAGCTTCTTTCCAGTTTTGAAAGGAAGATATTTCCTTTTTCACCATAGCCCTCTATGGGCTTCCAAATATCCCTTTGCCAATTCCACAAGAACAGTCTTAGCGAAAGGCTTCTTTAAGGGAAAGATGTAACTCTGTCAGATGAATTAACAGAACACAGAGCAGTTTCTCAGAAAGCTTCTTTCCAGTTTTGAACGGAAGATATTTCCTTTTTCACCATAGCCCCCTATGGGCTTCCAAATATCCCTTTGCCAATTCCACAAGAACAGCCTTAGCGAAAGGCTTTTTGAAGGGAAAGATGCAACTCTGTGAGATGAATTAACAGAACACAGAGCAGATTGTCAGAAAGCTTCTTTCCAGTTTTGAACGGAAGATATTTCCTTTTTCACCATAGCCCTCTATGGGCTTCCAAATATCCCTTTGCCAATTCCACAAGAACAGCCTTAGCGAAAGACTTCTTGAAGGGAAAGATGTAACTCTGTGTGATGAATGAACAGAACACAGAGCAGTTTCCCAGAAAGCTTCTTTCCAGTTATGAACGGAAGATATTTCCTTTTTCACCATAGCCCTCTATGGTCTTCCAAATATCCCTTTGCCAATTCCACAAGAACAGCCTTAGCGAAAGGCTTTTTGAAGGGAAAGATGTAACTCAGTGAGATGAATTAACAGAACACAGAGCAGTTTCTCAGAAAGCTTCTTTCCAGTTTTGAACGGAAAATATTTCCTTTTTCACCATAGCCCTCTATGGGCTTCCAAATATCCCTTTGCCAATTCCACAAGAATAGCCTTAGTGAAAGGCTACCTGAAGGGAAAGATGTAACTCTGTGAGATGAATTAACAGAACACGGAGCAGTTTCTTACAAACCTTGTTTCCAGTTTTGAACGGAAGATATTTCCTTTTTCACCATAGCCCTCTATGGGCTTCCAAATATCCCTTTGCGAAATCCACAAGAACAGCCTTAGCGAAAGGCTTCTTGAAGGGAAAGATGTAACTCTGTGAGATGAATTAACAGAACACCGAGCAGTTTCTCAGAAAGCTTCTTTCCAGTTTTGAACGGAAGATATTTCCTTTTTCACCATAGTCCTCTATGGGCTTCCAAATATCCCTTTGCCAATTCCACAAGAACAGCCTTAGCGAAAGGCTTCTTGAAGGGTAAGATGTAACTCTGTGAGATGAATTAACAGAACTCAGAGCAGTTTCTCAGAAAGCTTCTTTCCAGTTTTGAACGGAAGATATTTCCTTTTTCACCATAGCTCTCTATGGGCTTCCAAATATCCCTTTGCCAATTCCACAAGAACAGCCTTAGCGAAAGGCTTCTTGAAGGGAACGATGTAACTCTGTGAGATGAATTAACAGAACACAGAGCAGTTTCTCAGAAAGCTTCTTTCCAGTTTTGAACGGAAGATATTTCCTTTTTCACCATAGCCCTCTATGGGCTTCCAAATATCCCTTTGCCAATTCCACAAGAACAGCCTTAGCGAAAGGCTTCTTGAAGGGAAAGATGTAACTCGGTGAGATGAATTAACAGAACACAGAGCAGTTTCTCAGAAAGCTTCTTTCCAGTTTTGAACGGAAGATATTTCCTTTTTCACCATAGCCCTCTATGGGCTTCCAAATATCCCTTTGCCAATTCCACAAGAACAGCCTTAGCGAAAGGCTTCTTGAAGGGAAAGATGTAACTCTGTGAGATGAATTAACAGAACACAGAGCAGTTTCTCAAAAGGCTTGTTTCCAGTTTTGAACGGAAGATATTTCCTTTTTCACCATAGCCCTCCATGGGCTTCCAAATATCCATTGCCAATTCCACAAGAACATCCTTAGCGAAAGGTTTCTTGAAGGGAAAGATGTAATTCTGTGAGATGAATTAACAGAACTCAGAGCAGTTTCTCAGAAAGCTTCTTTCCAGTTTTGAACGGAAGATATTTCCTTTTTCACCATAGCCCTCTATGGGCTTCCAAATATCTCTTTGCCAATTCCACAAGAACAGCCTTAGCGAAATACTTTTTGAAGGGAATGATGTAACTCTGTGAGATGAATTAGCAGAACACAGAGCAGATTCTCAGAAAGCTTCTTTCCAGTTTTGAACGGAATATATTTCCTTTTTCACCATAGCCCTCTATGGGCTTCCAAATATCCCTTTGCCAATTCCACAAGAACAGCCTTAGCGAAAGGCTTCTTGAAGGGAAAGATGTAACTCTGTGAGATGAATTAACAGAACACAGAGCAGTTTCTCAGAAAGCTTCTTTCCAGTTTTGAACGGAAGATATTTCCTTTTTCACCATAGCCCTCTATGGGCTTCCAAATATCCCTTTGCCAATTCCACAAGAACAGCCTTAGCGAAAGGCTTCTTGAAGGGAAAGATGTAACTCTGTGAGATGAATTAACAGACCACAGAGCAGTTTCTCAGAAAGCTTCTTTCCCGTTTTGAACGGAAGATATTTCCTTTTTCACCATAGCCCTCTTTGGGCTTCCACATATCCCTTTGCCAATTCCACAAGAACAGCCTTAGCGAAAGGCTTCTTGAAGGGAAAGATGTAACTCTGTGAGATGAATTAACAGAACACAGAGCAGTTTCTCAGAAAGCTTCTTTCCAGTTTTGAACGGAAGATATTTCCTTTTTCACCATAGCCCTCTATGGGCTTCCAAATATCCCTTTGCCAATTCCACAAGAACAGTCTTAGCGAAAGGCTTCTTGAAGGGAAAGATGTAACTCTGTCAGATGAATTAACAGAACACAGAGCAGTTTCTCAGAAAGCTTCTTTCCAGTTTTGAACGGAAGATATTTCCTTTTTCACCATAGCCCCCTATGGGCTTCCAAATATCCCTTTGCCAATTCCACAAGAACAGCCTTAGCGAAAGGCTTTTTGAAGGGAAAGATGCAACTCTGTGAGATGAATTAACAGAACACAGAGCAGATTCTCAGAAAGCTTCTTTCCAGTTTTGAACGGAAGATATTTCCTTTTTCACCATAGCCCTCTATGGGCTTCCAAATATCCCTTTGCCAATTCCACAAGAACAGCCTTAGCGAAAGACTTCTTGAAGGGAAAGATGTAACTCTGTGTGATGAATGAACAGAACACAGAGCAGTTTCTCAGAAAGCTTCTTTCCAGTTATGAACGGAAGATATTTCCTTTTTCACCATAGCCCTCTATGGGCTTCCAAATATCCCTTTGCCAATTCCACAAGAACAGCCTTAGCGAAAGACTTCTTGAAGGGAAAGATGTAACTCAGTGAGATGAATTAACAGAACACAGAGCAGTTTCTCAGAAAGCTTCTTTCCAGTTATGAACGGAAGATATTTCCTTTTTCACCATAGCCCTCTATGGGCTTCCAAATATCACTTTGCCAATTCCACAAGAACAGCCTTAGCGAAAGGCTTTTTGAAGGGAAAGATGTAACTCTGTGAGATGAATTAACAGAACACAGAGCAGTTTCTCAGAAAGCTTCTTTCCAGTTTTGAACGGAAGATATTTCCTTTTTCACCATAGCCCTCTATGGGCTTCCAAATATCCCTTTGCCAATTCCACAAGAACAGCCTTAGTGAAAGGCTTCTTGAAGGTAAAGATGTAACTCTGTGAGATGAATTAACCGAACACAGAGCAGTTTCTCAGAAAGCTTCTTTCCAGTTTTGAACGGAAGATATTTCCTTTTACACCATAGCCCTCTATGGGCTTCTAAATATCCCTTTGCCAATTCCAGAAGAACAGCCTTAGCGAAAGGCTTTTTGAAGGGAAAGATGTAACTCTGTGAGACGAATTAACAGAACACAGAGCAGTCTCTCAGAAAGTTTCTTTCCAGTTTTGAACGCAAGATATTTCCTTTTTCACCATAGCCCTCTATGGGCTTCGAAATATCCCTTTGCCAATTGCACAAGAATAGCCTTAGTGAAAGGCTTCTTGAAGGGAAAGATGTAGCTCTGTGAGATGAATTAGCAGAACACGGAGCAGTTTCTTACAAAGCTTGTTTCCAGTTTTGAACGGAAGATATTTCCTTTTTCACCATAGCCCTCTATGGGCTTCCAAATATTCCTTTGCCAATTCCACAAGAACAGCCTTAGCGAAAGGCTTCTTGAAGGGAAAGATGTAACTCTGTGAGATGAATTTACAGAACACAGAGCAGTTTCTCAGAAAGCTTCTTTCCAGTTTTGAACGGAAGATATTTCCTTTTTCACCATAGCCCTCTATGGGCTTCCAAATATCTCTTTGCCAATTCCACAAGAACAGCCTTAGCGAAAGGCTTCTTGAAGGGAAAGATGCAACTCTGTGAGATGAATTAACAGAACACAGAGCAGATTCTCAGAAAGCTTCTTTCCAGTTTTGAACGGAAGATATTTCCTTTTTCAAAATAGCCCTCTGTGGGCTTCCAAATATCCCTTTGCCAATTCCACAAGAACAGCCTTAGCGAAAGACTTCTTGAAGGGAAAGATGTAACTCTGTGTGATGAATGAACAGAACACAGAGCAGTTTCTCAGAAAGCTTCTTTCCAGTTTTGAACGGAAGATATTTCCTTTTTCACCATAGCCCTCTATGGGCTTCCAAATATCCCTTTGCCAATTGCACAAGAACAGCCTTAGCGAAAGGCTTCTTGAAGGGAACGATGTAACTCTGTGAGATGAATTAACAGAACACAGAGCAGTTTCTCAGAAAGCTTCTTTCCAGTTTTGAACGGAAGATAATTCCTTTTTCACCATAGCCCTCTATGGGCTTCCATATATCCCTTTGCCAATTCCACAAGAACAGCCTTAGCGAAAGGCTTCTTGAAGGGAAAGATGTAACGCTGTGAGATGAATTAACAGAACACAGAGCAGTTTCTCAGAAAGCTTCTTTCCAGTTTTGAACGGAAGATATTTCCTTTTTCACCATAGCCCTCTATGGGCTTCCAAATATCCCTTTGCCAATTCCACAAGAACAGCCTTAGCGAAAGGCTTCTTGAAGGGAAAGATGTAACTCTGTGAGATGAATTAACAGAACACAGAGCAGTTTCTCAAAAGGCTTGTTTCCAGTTTTGAACGGAAGATATTTCCTTTTTCACCATAGCCCTCTATGGGCTTCCAAATATCCATTGCCAATTCCACAAGAACAGCCTTAGCGAAAGGATTCTTGAAGGGAAAGATGTAATTCTGTGAGATGAATTAACAGAACTCAGAGCAGTTTCTCAGAAAGCTTCTTTCCAGTTTTGAACGGAAGATATTTCCTTTTTCACCATAGCCCTCTATGGGCTTCCAAATATCCCTTTGCCAATTCCACAAGAACAGCCTTAGCGAAATACTTTTTGAAGGGAAAGATGTAACTCTGTGAGATGAATTAGCAGAACACAGAGCAGATTCTCAGAAAGCTTCTTTCCAGTTTAGAACGGAATATATTTCCTTTTTCACCATAGCCCTCTATGGGCTTCCAAATATCCCTTTGCCAATTCCACAAGAACAGCCTTAGCGAAAGGCTTCTTGGAGGGAAAGATGTAACTCTGTGAGATGAATTAACAGAACACAGAGCAGTTTCTCAGAAAGCTTCTTTCCAGTTTTGAACGGAAGATATTTCCTTTTTCACCATAGCCCTCTATGGGCTTCCAAATATCCCTTTGCCAATTCCACAAGAACAGCCTTAGCGAAAGGCTTCTTGATGGGAAAGATGTAACTCTGTGAGACGAATGAACAGAACACAGAGCAGTTTCTCAGAAAGCTTCTTTCCAGTTTTGAATGGAAGATATTTCCTTTTACACCATAGCCCTCTATGGGCTTCGAAATATCCCTTTGCCAATTCCACAAGAACAGCCTTATCGAAAGGCTTCTTGAAGAGAAAGATGTAACTCTGTGAGATGAATTAACAGAACACAGAACAGTTTCTCAGAAAGCTTCTTTCCGGTTTTGAACGGAAGATATTTCCTTTTTCACCATAGCCCTCTATGGGCTTCCAAATATCCCTTTGCCAATTCCACAAGAACAGCCTTAGCGAAAGACTTCTTGAAGGGTAAGATGTAACTCTGTGGGATGAATTAACAGAACACAGAGCAGTTTCTCAGAGAGCTTCTTTCCAGTTTTGAACGGAAGATATTTCCTTTTTCACCGTAGCCCTCTATGGGCTTCCAAATATCCCTTTGCCAATTCCACAAGAACAGCCTTAGCGAAAGGCTTCTTGAAGGGAAAGATGTAACTCTGTGAGATGAATTAACAGACCACAGCGCAGTTTCTCAGAAAGCTTCTTTCCCGTTTTGAACGGAAGATATTTCCTTTTTCACCATAGCCCTCTATGGGCTTCCAAATATCCCTTTGCCAATTCCACAAGAACAGCCTTAGCGAAAGGCTTCTTGAAGGGAAAGATGTAACTCTGTGAGATGAATTAACAGAACTCAGAGCAGTTTCTCAGAAAGCTTCTTTCCAGTTTTGAACGGAAGATATTTCCTTTTTCACCATAGCCCTCTATGGGCTTCCAAATATCCCTTTGCCAATTCCACAAGAACAGCCTTAGCGAAAGGCTTCTTGAAGGGAACGATGTAACTCTGTGAGATGAATTAACAGAACACAGAGCAGTTTCTCAGAAAGCTTCTTTCCAGTTTTGAACGGAAGATATTTCCTTTTTCACGATAGCCCTCTATGGGCTTCCAAATATCCCTTTGCCAATTCCACAAGAACAGCCTTAGCGAAAGGCTTCTTGAAGGGAAAGATGTAACTCTGTGAGATGAATTAACAGAACACAGAGCAGTTTCTCAGAAAGCTTCTTTCCAGTTTTGAACGGAAGATATTTCCTTTTTCTCCATAGCCCTCTATGGGCTTCCAAATATCCCTTTGCCAATTCCACAAGAACAGCCTTAGCGAAAGGCTTCTTGAAGGGAAAGATGTAACTCTGTGAGATGAATTAACAGAACACAGAGCAGTTTCTCAGAAAGCTTCTTTCCAGTTTTGAACGGAAGATATTTCCTTTTTCACCATAGCCCTCTATGGGCTTCCAAATATCCCTTTGCGAAATCCACAAGAACAGCCTTAGCGAAAGGCTTCTTGAAGGGAAAGATGTAACTCTGTGAGATGAATTAACAGAACACAGAGCAGTTTCTCAAAAGGCTTGTTTCCAGTTTTCAACGGAAGATATTTCCTTTTTCACCATAGCCCACTATGGGCTTCCAAATATCCATTTGCCAATTCCACAAGAACAGCCTTAGCGAAAGGCTTCTTGAAGGGAAAGATGTAATTCTGTGAGATGAATTAACAGAACTCAGAGCAGTTTCTCAGAAAGCTTCTTTCCAGTTTTGAACGGAAGATATTTCCTTTTTCACCATAGCCCTCTATGGGCTTCCATATATCCCTTTGCCAATTCCACAAGAACAGCCTTAGCGAAATACATTTTGAAGGGAAAGATGTAACTCTGTGAGATGAATTAGCAGAACACAGAGCAGATTCTCAGTAAGCTTCTTTCCAGTTTTGAACGGAAGATATTTCCTTTTTCACCATAGCCCTCTATGGGCTTCCAAATATCCCTTTGCCAATTCCACAAGAACAGCCTTAGCGAAAGGCTTCTTGAAGGGAAAGATGTAACTCTGTGAGATGAATTAACAGAACACAGAGCAGTTTCTCAGAAAGCTTCTTTCCAGTTTTGAACGGAAGATATTTCCTTTTTCACCATAGCCCTCTATGGGCTTCCAAATATTCCTTTGCCAATTCCACAAGAACAGCCTTAGCGAAAGGCTTCTTGAAGGGAAAGATGTAACTCTGTGAGATGAATGAACAGAACACAGAGCAGTTTCTCAGAAAGCTTCTTTCCAGTTTTGAACGGAAGATATTTCCTTTTACACCATAGCCCTCTATGGGCTTCCAAATATCCCTTTGCCAATTCCACAAGAACAGCCTTATCGAAAGGCTTCTTGAAGAGAAAGATGTAACTCTGTGAGATGAATTAACAGAACACAGAACAGTTTCTCAGAAAGCTTCTTTCCAGTTTTGAACGGAAGATATTTCCTTTTTCACCATAGCCCTCTATGGGCTTCCAAATATCCCTTTGCCAATTCCACAAGAACAGCCTTAGCGAAAGACTTCTTGAAGGGTAAGATGTAACTCTGTGAGATGAATTAACAGAACACAGAGCAGTTTCTCAGAAAGCTTCTTTCCAGTTTTGAACGGAAGATATTTCCTTTTTCACCATAGCCCTCTATGGGCTTCCAAATATCCCTTTGCCAATTCCACAAGAACAGCCTTAGCGAAAGGCTTCTTGAAGGGAAAGATGCAACTCTGTGAGATGAATTAACAGAACACAGAGCAGATTCTCAGAAAGCTTCTTTCCAGTTTTGAACGGAAGATATTTCCTTTTTCACCATAGCCCTCTATGGGCTTCCAAATATCCCTTTGCCAATTCCACAAGAACAGCCTTAGCGAAAGACTTCTTGAAGGGAAAGATGTAACTCTGTGTGATGAATGAACAGAACACAGAGCAGTTTCTCAGAAAGCTTCTTTCCAGTTATGAACGGAAGATATTTCCTTTTTCACCATAGCCCTCTATGGGCTTCCAAATATCCCTTTGCCAATTCCACAAGAACAGCCTTAGCGAAAGGCTTCTTGAAGGGAACGATGTAACTCTGTGTGATGAATGAACAGAACACAGAGCAGTTTCTCAGAAAGCTTCTTTCCAGTTTTGAACGGAAGATATTTCCTTTTTCACCATAGCCCTCTATGGGCTTCCAAATATCCCTTTGCGAAATCCACAAGAACAGCCTTAGCGAAAGGCTTCTTGAAGGGAAAGATGTAATTCTGTGAGATGAACTAACAGAACTCAGAGCAGTTTCTCAGAAAGCTTCTTTCCAGTTTTGAACGGAAGATATTTCCTTTTTCACCATAGCCCTTTATGGGCTTCCAAATATCCCTTTGCCAATTCCACAAGAACAGCCTTATCGAAAGGCTTCTTGAAGAGAAAGATGTAACTCTGTGAGATGAATTAACAGAACACAGAACAGTTTCTCAGAAAGCTTCTTTCCAGTTTTGAACGGAAGATATTTCCTTTTTCACCATAGCCCTCTATGAGCTTCCAAATATCCCTTTGCCAATTCCACAAGAACAGCCTTAGCGAAAGGCTTCTTGAAGGGAAAGATGTAACGCTGTGAGATGAATTAACAGAACACAGAGCAGTTTCTCAGAAAGCTTCCTTCCAGTTTTGAACGGAAGATATTTCCTTTTTCACCATAGCCCTCTATGGGTTTCCAAATATCCCTTTGAAAATTCAACCAGAACAGCCTTAGCGAAAGGCTTCTTGAAGGGCAAGATGTAATTCTGTGAGATGAATTAACAGAACTCAGAGCAGTTTCTCAGAAAGCTTCTTTCCAGTTTTGAACGGAAGATATTTCCTTTTTCACCATAGCCCTCTATGGGCTTCCAAATATCCCTTTGCCAATTCCACAAGAACAGCCTTAGCGAAATACTTTTTGAAGGGAAAGATGTAACTCTATGAGATGAATTAGCAGAACACAGAGCAGATTCTCAGAAAGCTTCTTTCCAGTTTTGAACGGAATATATTTCCTTTTTCACCATAGCCCTCTATGGGCTTCCAAATATCCCTTTGCCAATTCCACAAGAACAGCCTTAGCGAAAGGCTTCTTGGAGGGAAAGATGTAACTCTGTGAGATGAATTAACAGAACACAGAGCAGTTTCTCAGAAAGCTTCTTTCCAGTTTTGAACGGAAGATATTTCCTTTTTCACCATAGCCCTCTATGGGCTTCCAAATATCCCTTTGCCAATTCCACAAGAACAGCCTTAGCGAAAGGCTTCTTGATGGGAAAGATGTAACTCTGTGAGATGAATGAACAGAACACAGAGCAGTTTCTCAGAAAGCTTCTTTCCAGTTTTGAATGGAAGATATTTCCTTTTACACCATAGCCCTCTATGGGCTTCCAAATATCCCTTTGCCAATTCCACAAGAACAGCCTTATCGAAAGGCTTTTTGAAGAGAAAGATGTAACTCTGTGAGATGAATTAACAGAACACAGAACAGTTTCTCAGAAAGCTTCTTTCCAGTTTTGAACGGAAGATATTTCCTTTTTCACCATAGCCCTCTATGGGCTTCCAAATATACCTTTGCCAATTCCACAAGAACAGCCTTAGCGAAAGGCTTCTTGAAGGGAAAGATGTAACTCTGTGAGATGAATTAACAGACCACAGCGCAGTTTCTCAGAAAGCTTCTTTCCCGTTTTGAACGGAAGATATTTCCTTTTTCACCATAGCCCTCTATGGGCTTCCAAATATCCCTTTGCCAATTCCACAAGAACAGCCTTAGCGAAAGGCTTCTTGAAGGGAAAGATGTAACTCTGTGAGATGAATTAACAGAACACAGAGCAGTTTCTCAGAAAGCTTCTTTCCCGTTTTGAACGGAAGATATTTCCTTTTTCACCATAGCCCTCTATGGGCTTCCAAATATCCCTTTGCGAAATCCACAAGAACAGCCTTAGCGAAAGGCTTCTTGAAGGGAAAGATGTAACTCTGTGAGATGAATTAACAGAACACCGAGCAGTTTCTCAGAAAGCTTCTTTCCAGTTTTGAACGGAAGATATTTCCTTTTTCACCATAGCCCTCTATGGGCTTCCAAATATCCCTTTGCCAATTCCACAATAACAGCCTTAGCGAAAGGCTTCTTGAAGGGAAAGATGTAACTCTGTGAGATGAATTAACAGAACTCAGAGCAGTTTCTCAGAAAGCTTCTTTCCCGTTTTGAACGGAAGATATTTCCTTTTTCACCATAGCCCTCTATGGGCTTCCAAATATCCCTTTGCGAAATCCACAAGAACAGCCTTAGAGAAAGGCTTCTTGAAGGGAAAGATGTAACTCTGTGAGATGAATTAACAGCACACCGAGCAGTTTCTCAGAAAGCTTCTTTCCAGTTTTGAACGGAAGATATTTCCTTTTTCACCATAGCCCTCTATGGGCTTCCAAATATCCCTTTGCCAATTCCACAAGAACAGCCTTAGCGAAAGACTTCTTGAAGGAAAGATGTAACTCTGTGTGATGAATGAACAGAACACAGAGCAGTTTCTCAGAAAGCTTCTTTCCAGTTTTGAATGGAAGATATTTCCTTTTTCACCATAGCCCTCTATGGGCTTCCAAATATCCCTTTGCCAATTCCACAAGAACAGCCTTAGCGAAAGGCTTCTTGAAGGGAAAGATGTAACGCTGTGAGATGAATTAACAGAACACAGAGCAGTTTCTCAGAAAGCTTCTTTCCAGTTTTGAACGGAAGATATTTCCTTTTTCACCATAGCCCTCTATGGGCTTCCAAATATCCCTTTGCCAATTCCACAAGAACAGCCTTAGCGAAAGGCTTCTTGAAGGGAAAGATGCAAGTCTGTGAGATGAATTAACAGAACACAGAGCAGATTCTCAGAAAGCTTCTTTCCAATTTTGAACGGAAGATATTTCCTTTTTCACCATAGCCCTCTATGGGCTTCCAAATATCCCTTTGCCAATTCCACAAGAACAGCCTTAGCGAAAGACTTCTTGAAGGGAAAGATGTAACTCTGTGTGATGAATGAACAGAACACAGAGTAGTTTCTCAGAAAGCTTCTTTCCAGTTATGAACGGAAGATATTTCCTTTTTCACCATAGCCCTCTATGGGCTTCCAAATATCCCTTTGCCAATTCCACAAGAACAGCCTTAGCGAAAGGCTTTTTGAAGGGAAAGATGTAACTCAGTGAGATGAATTAACAGAACACAGAGCAGTTTCTCAGAAAGCTTCTTTCCAGTTTTGAACGGAAGATATTTCCTTTTTCACCATAGCCCTCTATGGGCTTCCAAATATCCCTTTGCCAATTCCACAAGAACAGCCTTAGTGAAAGGCTTCTTGAAGGGAAAGATGTAACTCTGTGAGATGAATTAACCGAACACAGAGCAGTTTCTCAGAAAGCTTCTTTCCAGTTTTGAACGGAAGATATTTCTTTTACACCATAGCCCTCTATGGGCTTCCAAATATCCCTTTGCCAATTCCAGAAGAACAGCCTTAGCGAAAGGCTTTTTGAAGGGAAAGATTTAACTCTGTGAGATGAATTAACAGAACACAGAGCAGTTTCTCAGAAAGTTTCTTTCCCGTTTTGAACGCAAGATATTTCCTTTTTCACCATAGCCCTCTATGGGCTTCCAAATATCCCTTTGCCAATTGCACAAGAATAGCCTTAGTGAAAGGCTTCTTGAAGGGAAAGATGTAGCTCTGTGAGATGAATTAGCAGAACACGGAGCAGTTTCTTACAAAGCTTGTTTCCAGTTTTGAACGGAAGATATTTCCTTTTTCACCATAGCCCTCTATGGGCTTCCAAATATTCCTTTGCCAATTCCACAAGAACAGCCTTAGCGAAAGGCTTCTTGAAGGTAAAGATGTAACTCTGTGAGATGAATTTACAGAACACAGAGCAGTTTCTCAGAAAGCTTCTTTCCAGTTTTGAACGGAAGATATTTCCTTTTTCACCATAGCCCTCTATGGGCTTCCAAATATCTCTTTGCCAATTCCACAAGAACAGCCTTAGCGAAAGGCTTCTTGAAGGGAAAGATGCAACTCTGTGAGATGAATTAACAGAACACAGAGCAGATTCTCAGAAAGCTTCTTTCCAGTTTTGAACGGAAGATATTTCCTTTTTCACCATAGCCCTCTATGGGCTTCCAAATATCCCTTTGCCAATTCCACAAGAACAGCCTTAGCGAAAGACTTCTTGAAGGGAAAGATGTAACTCTGTGTGATGAATGAACAGAACACAGAGCAGTTTCTCAGAAAGCTTCTTTCCAGTTTTGAACGGAAGATATTTCCTTTTTCACCATAGCCCTCTATGGGCTTCCAAATATCCCTTTGCCAATTCCACAAGAACAGCCTTAGCGAAAGGCTTCTTGAAGGGAAAGATGTAACGCTGTGAGATGAATTAACAGAACACAGAGCAGTTTCTCAGAAAGCTTCTTTCCAGTTTTGAACGGAAGATATTTCCTTTTTCACCATAGCCCTCTATGGGCTTCCAAATATCCCTTTGCCAATTCCACAAGAACAGCCTTAGCGAAAGGCTTCTTGAAGGGAAAGATGTAACTCTGTGAGATGAATTAACAGAACACAGAGCAGTTTCTCAAAAGGCTTGTTTCCAGTTTTGAACGGAAGATATTTCCTTTTTCACCATAGCCCTCTATGGGCTTCCAAATATCCATTGCCAATTCCACAAGAACAGCCTTAGCGAAAGGCTTCTTGAAGGGAAAGATGTAATTCTGTGAGATGAATTAACAGAACTCAGAGCAGTTTCTCAGAAAGCTTCTTTCCAGTTTTGAACGGAAGATATTTCCTTTTTCACCATAGCCCTCTATGGGCTTCCAAATATCCCTTTGCCAAATCCACAAGAACAGCCTTAGCGAAATACTTTTTGAAGGGAAAGATGTAACTCTGTGAGATGAATTAGCAGAACAGAGAGCAGATTCTCAGAAAGCTTCTTTCCAGTTTTCAACGGAATATATTTCCTTTTTCACCTTAGCCCTCTATGGGCTTCCAAATATCCCTTTGCCAATTCCACAAGAACAGCCTTAGCGAAAGGCTTCTTGGAGGGAAAGATGTAACTCTGTGAGATGAATTAACAGAACACAGAGCAGTTTCTCAGAAAGCTTCTTTCCAGTTTTGAACGGAAGATATTTCCTTTTTCACCATAGCCCTCTATGGGCTTCCAAATATCCCTTTGCCAATTCCACAAGAACAGCCTTAGCGAAAGGCTTCTTGATGGGAAAGATGTAACTCTGTGAGATGAATGAACAGAACACAGAGCAGTTTCTCAGAAAGCTTCTTTCCAGTTTTGAATGGAAGATATTTCCTTTTACACCATAGACCTCTATGGGCTTCCAAATATCCCTTTGCCAATTCCACAAGAACAGCCTTATCGAAAGGCTTCTTGAAGAGAAAGATGTAACTCTGTGAGATGAATTAACAGAACACAGAACAGTTTCTCAGAAAGCTTCTTTCCAGTTTTGAACGGAAGATATTTCCTTTTTCACCATAGCCCTCTATGGGCTTCCAAATATCCCTTTGCCAATTCCACAAGAACAGCCTTAGCGAAAGACATCTTGAAGGGTAAGATGTAACTCTGTGGGATGAATTAACAGAACACAGAGCAGTTTCTCAGAAAGCTTCTTTCCAGTTTTGAACGGAAGATATTTCCTTTTTCACCATAGCCCTCTATGGGCTTCCAAATATCCCTTTGCCAATTCCACAAGAACAGCCTTAGCGAAAGGCTTCTTGAAGGGAAAGATGTAACTCTGTGAGATGAATTAACAGACCACAGAGCAGTTTCTCAGAAAGCTTCTTTCCCGTTTTGAACGGAAGATATTTCCTTTTTCACCATAGCCCTCTATGGGCTTCCAAATATCCCTTTGCCAATTCCACAAGAACAGCCTTAGCGAAAGGCTTCTTGAAGGGAAAGATGTAACACTGTGAGATGAATTAACAGAACACAGAGCAGTTTCTCAGAAAGCTTCTTTCCCGTTTTGAACGGAAGATATTTCCTTTTTCACCATAGCCCTCTATGGGCTTCCAAATATCCCTTTGCGAAATCCACAAGAACAGCCTTAGCGAAAGGCTTCTTGAAGGGAAAGATGTAACTCTGTGAGATGAATTAACAGAACACCGAGCAGTTTCTCAGAAAGCTTCTTTCCAGTTTTGAACGGAAGATATTTCCTTTTTCACCATAGCCCTCTATGGGCTTCCAAATATCCCTTTGCCAATTCCACAATAACAGCCTTAGCCAAAGGCTTCTTGAAGGGAAAGATGTAACTCTGTGAGATGAATTAACAGAACTCAGAGCAGTTTCTCAGAAATCTTCTTTCCAGTTTTGAACGGAAGATATTTCCTTTTTCACCATAGCCCTCTATGGGCTTCCAAATATCCCTTTGCCAATTCCACAAGAACAGCCTTAGCGAAAGGCTTCTTGAAGGGAACGATGTAACTCTGTGAGATGAATTAACAGAACACAGAGCAGTTTCTCAGAAAGCTTCTTTCCAGTTTTGAACGGAAGATATTTCCTTTTTCACCATAGCCCTCTATGGGCTTCCAAATATCCTTTTGCCAATTCCACAAGAACAGCCTTAGCGAAAGGCTTCTTGAAGGGAAAAATGTAACTCTGTGAGATGAATTAACAGAACACAGAGCAGTTTCTCAAAAGGCTTGTTTCCAGTTTTGAACGGAAGTTATTTCCTTTTTCACCATAGCCCTCTATGGGCTTCCAAATATCCATTGCCAATTCCACAAGAACAGCCTTAGCGAAAGGCTTCTTGAAGGGAAAGATGTAATTCTGTGAGATGAATTAACAGAACTCAGAGCAGTTTCTCAGAAAGCTTCTTTCCAGTTTTGAACGGAGGATATTTCCTTTTTCACCATAGCCCTTTATGGGCTTCCAAATATCCCTTTGCCAATTCCACAAGAACAGCCTTAGCGAAATGCTTTTTGAAGGGAAAGATGTAACTCTGTGAGATGAATTAGCAGAACACAGAGCAGATTCTCAGAAAGCTTCTTTCCAGTTTTGAACGGAATATATTTCCTTTTTCACCATAGCCCTCTATGGGCTTCCAAATATCCCTTTGCCAATTCCACAAGAACAGCCTTAGCGAAAGGCTTCTTGAAGGGAAAGATGTAACTCTGTGAGATGAATTAACAGAACACAGAGCAGTTTCTCAGAAAGCTTCTTTCCAGTTTTGAACGGAAGATATTTCCTTTTTCACCATAGCCCTCCATGGGCTTCCAAATATCCCTTTGCCAATTCCACAAGAACAGCCTTAGCGAAAGGCTTCTTGAAGGGAAAGATGTAACTCTGTGAGATGAATGAACAGAACACAGAGCAGTTTCTCAGAAAGCTTCTTTCCAGTTTTGAACGGAAGATACTTCCTTTTACACCATAGCCCTCTATGGGCTTCCAAATATCCCTTTGCCAATTCCACAAGAACAGCCTTAGCGAAAGGCTTCTTGAAGAGAAAGATGTAACTCTGTGAGATGAATTAACAGAACACAGAACAGTTTCTCAGAAAGCTTCTTTCCAGTTTTGAACGGAAGATATTTCCTTTTTCACCATAGCCCTCTATGGGCTTCCAAATATCCCTTTGCCAATTCCACAAGAACAGCCTTAGCGAAAGACTTCTTGAAGGGTAAGATGTAACTCTGTGAGATGAATTAACAGAACACAGAGCAGTTTCTCAGAAAGCTTCTTTGCAGTTTTCAACGGAAGATATTTCCTTTTTCACCATAGCCCTCTATGGGCTTCCAAATATCCCTTTGCCAATTCCACAAGAACAGCCTTAGCGAAAGGCTTCTTGAAGGGAAAGATGCAACTCTGTGAGATGAATTAACAGAACACAGAGCAGATTCTCAGAAAGCTTCTTTCCAGTTTTGAACGGAAGATATTTCCTTTTTCACCATAGCCCTTTATGGGCTTCCAAATATCCCTTTGCCAATTCCACAAGAACAGCCTTAGCGAAAGACTTCTTGAAGGGAAAGATGTAACTCTGTGTGATGAATGAACAGAACACAGAGTAGTTTCTCAGAAAGCTTCTTTCCAGTTATGAACGGAAGATATTTCCTTTTTCACCATAGCCCTCTATGGGCTTCCAAATATCCCTTTGCCAATTCCACAAGAACAGCCTTAGCGAAAGGCTTTTTGAAGGGAAAGATGTAACTCAGTGAGATGAATTAACAGAACACAGAGCAGTTTCTCAGAAAGCTTCTTTCCAGTTTTGAACGGAAGATATTTCCTTTTTCACCATAGCCCTCTATGGGCTTCCAAATATCCCTTTGCCAATTCAACAAGAACAGCCTTAGTGAAAGGCTTCTTGAAGGGAAAGATGTAACTCTGTGAGATGAATTAACCGAACACAGAGCAGTTTCTCAGAAAGCTTCTTTCCAGTTTTGAACGGAAGATTTTCCTTTTACACCATAGCCCTCTATGGGCTTCCAAATATCCCTTTGCCAATTCCAGAAGAACAGCCTTAGCGAAAGGCTTTTTGAAGGGAAAGATGTAACTCTGTGAGATGAATTAACAGAACACAGAGCAGTTTCTCAGAAAGCTTCTTTCCAGTTTTGAACGCAAGATATTTCCTTTTTCACCATAGCCCTCTATGGGCTTCCAAATATCCCTTTGCCAATTGCACAAGAATAGCCTTAGTGAAAGGCTTCTTGAAGGGAAAGATGTAGCTCTGTGAGATGAATTAGCAGAACACGGAGCAGTTTCTTACAAAGCTTGTTTCCAGTTTTGAACGGAAGATATTTCCTTTTTCACCATAGCCCTCTATGGGCTTCCAAATATTCCTTTGCCAATTCCACAAGAACAGCCTTAGCGAAAGGCTTCTTGAAGGGAAAGATGTAACTCTGTGAGATGAATTTACAGAACACAGAGCAGTTTCTCAGAAAGCTTCTTTCCAGTTTTGAACGGAAGATATTTCCTTTTTCACCATAGCCCTCTATGGGCTTCCAAATATCTCTTTGCCACTTCCACAAGAACAGCCTTAGCGAAAGGCTTCTTGAAGGGAAAGATGCAACTCTGTGAGATGAATTAACAGAACACAGAGCAGATTCTCAGAAAGCTTCTTTCCAGTTTTGAACGGAAGATATTTCCTTTTTCACCATAGCCCTCTATGGGCTTCCAAATATCCCTTTGCCAATTCCACAAGAACAGCCTTAGCTAAAGACTTCTTGAAGGGAAAGATGTAACTCTGTGTGATGAATGAACAGAACACAGAGCAGATTCTCAGAAAGCTTCTTTCCAGTTTTGAACGGAAGATATTTCCTTTTTCACCATAGCCCTCTATGGGCTTCCAAATATCCCTTTGCCAATTCCACAAGAACAGCCTTAGCGAAAGGCTTTTTGAAGGGAAAGATGTAACTCAGTGAGATGAATTAACAGAACACAGAGCAGTTTCTCAGAAAGCTTCTTTTCAGTTTTGAACGGAAGATATTTCCTTTTTCACCATAGCCCCCTATGGGCTTCCAAATATCCCTTTGCCAATTCCACAAGAACAGCCTTAGTGAAAGGCTTCTTGAAGGGAAAGATGTAACTCTGTGAGATGAATTAACCGAACACAGAGCAGTTTCTCAGAAAGCTTCTTTCCAGTTTTGAACGGAAGATATTTCCTTTTACACCATAGCCCTCTATGGGCTTCCAAATATCCCTTTGCCAATTCCAGAAGAACAGCCTTAGCGAAAGGCTTTTTGAAGGGAAAGATGTAACTCTGTGAGATGAATTAACAGAACACAGAGCAGTTTCTCAGAAAGTTTCTTTCCAGTTTTGAACGCAAGATATTTCCTTTTTCACCATAGCCCTCTATGGGCTTCCAAATATCCCTTTGCCAATTGCACAAGAATAGCCTTAGTGAAAGGCTTCTTGAAGGGAAAGATGTAGCTCTGTGAGATGAATTAGCAGAACACGGAGCAGTTTCTTACAAAGCTTGTTTCCAGTTTTGAACGGAAGATATTTCCTTTTTCACCATAGCCCTCTATGGGCTTCCAAATATTCCTTTGCCAATTCCACAAGAACAGCCTTAGCGAAAGGCTTCTTGAAGGTAAAGATGTAACTCTGTGAGATGAATTTACAGAACACAGAGCAGTTTCTCAGAAAGCTTCTTTCCAGTTTTGAACGGAAGATATTTCCTTTTTCACCATAGCCCTCTATGGGCTTCCAAATATCTCTTTGCCAATTCCACAAGAACAGCCTTAGCGAAAGGCTTCTTGAAGGGAAAGATGCAACTCTGTGAGATGATTTAACAGAACACAGAGCAGATTCTCAGAAAGCTTCTTTCCAGTTTTGAACGGAAGATATTTCCTTTTTCACCATAGCCCTCTATGGGCTTCCAAATATCCCTTTGCCAATTCCACAAGAACAGCCTTAGCGAAAGGCTTCTTGAAGGGAAAGATGTAACTCTGTGAGATGAATTAACAGAACACAGAGCAGTTTCTCAAAAGGCTTGTTTCCAGTTTTGAACGGAAGATATTTCCTTTTTCACCATAGCCCTCTATGGGCTTCCAAATATCCATTGCCAATTCCACAAGAACAGCCTTAGCGAAAGGCTTCTTTAAGGGAAAGATGTAATTCTGTGAGATGAATTAACAGAACTCAGAGCAGTTTCTCAGAAAGCTTCTTTCCACTTTTGAACGGAAGATATTTCCTTTTTCACCATAGCCCTCTATGGGCTTCCAAATATCCCTTTGCCAAATCCACAAGAACAGCCTTAGCGAAATACTTTTTGAAGGGAAAGATGTAACTCTGTGAGATGAATTAGCAGAACACAGAGCAGATTCTCAGAAAGCTTCTTTCCAGTTTTGAACGGAATATATTTCCTTTTTCACCTTAGCCCTCTATGGGCTTCCAAATATCCCTTTGCCAATTCCACAAGAACAGCCTTAGCGAAAGGCTTCTTGGAGGGAAAGATGTAACTCTGTGAGATGAATTAACAGAACACAGAGCAGTTTCTCAGAAAGCTTCTTTCCAGTTTTGAACGGAAGATATTTCCTTTTTCACCATAGCCCTCTATGGGCTTCCAAATATCCCTTTGCCAATTCCACAAGAACAGCCTTAGCGAAAGGCTTCTTGATGGGAAAGATGTAACTCTGTGAGATGAATGAACAGAACACAGAGCAGTTTCTCAGAAAGCTTCTTTCCAGTTTTGAATGGAAGATATTTCCTTTTACACCATAGACCTCTATGGGCTTCCAAATATCCCTTTGCCAATTCCACAAGAACAGCCTTATCGAAAGGCTTCTTGAAGAGAAAGATGTAACTCTGTGAGATGAATTAACAGAACACAGAACAGTTTCTCAGAAAGCTTCTTTCCAGTTTTGAACGGAAGATATTTCCTTTTTCACCATAGCCCTCTATGGGCTTCCAAATATCCCTTTGCCAATTCCACAAGAACAGCCTTAGCGAAAGACTTCTTGAAGGGTAAGATGTAACTCTGTGGGATGAATTAAAAGAACACAGAGCAGTTTCTCAGAAAGCTTCTTTCCAGTTTTGAACGGAAGATATTTCCTTTTTCACCATAGCCCTCTATGGGCTTCCAAATATCCCTTTGCCAATTCCACAAGAACAGCCTTAGCGAAAGGCTTCTTGAAGGGAAAGATGTAACTCTGTGAGATGAATTAACAGACCACAACGCAGTTTCTCAGAAAGCTTCTTTCCCGTTTTGAACGGAAGATATTTCCTTTTTCACCATAGCCCTCTATGGGCTTCCAAATATCCCTTTGCCAATTCCACAAGAACAGCCTTAGCGAAAGGCTTCTTGAAGGGAAAGATGTAACTCTGTGAGATGAATTAACAGAACACAGAGCAGTTTCTCAGAAAGCTTCTTTCCCGTTTTGAACGGAAGATATTTCCTTTTTCACCATAGCCCTCTATGGGCTTCCAAATATCCCTTTGCGAAATCCACAAGAACAGCCTTAGCGAAAGGCTTCTTGAAGGGAAAGATGTAACTCTGTGAGATGAATTAACAGAACACCGAGCAGTTTCTCAGAAAGCTTCTTTCCAGTTTTGAACGGAAGATATTTCCTTTTTCACCATAGCCCTCTATGGGCTTCCCAATATCCCTTTGCCAATTCCACAATAACAGCCTTAGCCAAAGGCTTCTTGAAGGGAAAGATGTAACTCTGTGAGATGAATTAACAGAACTCAGAGCAGTTTCTCAGAAAGCTTCTTTCCAGTTTTGAACGGAAGATATTTCCTTTTTCACCATAGCCCTCTATGGGCTTCCAAATATCCCTTTGCCAATTCCACAAGAACAGCCTTAGCGAAAGGCTTCTTGAAGGGAACGATGTAACTCTGTGAGATGAATTAACAGAACACAGAGCAGTTTCTCAGAAAGCTTCTTTCCAGTTTTGAACGGAAGATATTTCCTTTTTCACCATAGCCCTCTATGGGCTTCCAAATATCCTTTTGCCAATTCCACAAGAACAGCCTTAGCGAAAGGCTTCTTGAAGGGAAAAATGTAACTCAGTGAGATGAATTAACAGAACACAGAGCAGTTTCTCAAAAGGCTTGTTTCCAGTTTTGAACGGAAGTTATTTCCTTTTTCACCATAGCCCTCTATGGGCTTCGAAATATCCATTGCCAATTCCACAAGAACAGCCTTAGAGAAAGGCTTCTTGAAGGGAAAGATGTAATTCTGTGAGATGAATTAACAGAACTCAGAGCAGTTTCTCAGAAAGCTTCTTTCCAGTTTTGAACGGAGGATATTTCCTTTTTCACCATAGCCCTTTATGGGCTTCCAAATATCCCTTTGCCAATTCCACAAGAACAGCCTTAGCGAAATGCTTTTTGAAGGGAAAGATGTAACTCTGTGAGATGAATTAGCAGAACACAGAGCAGATTCTCAGAAAGCTTCTTTCCAGTTTTGAACGGAATATATTTCCTTTTTCACCATAGCCCTCTATGGGCTTCCAAATATCCCTTTGCCAATTCCACAAGAACAGCCTTAGCGAAAGGCTTCTTGAAGGGAAAGATGTAACTCTGTGAGATGAATTAACAGAACACAGAGCAGTTTCTCAGAAAGCTTCTTTCCAGTTTTGAACGGAAGATATTTCCTTTTTCACCATAGCCCTCCATGGGCTTCCAAATATCCCTTTGCCAATTCCACAAGAACAGCCTTAGCGAAAGGCTTCTTGAAGGGAAAGATGTAACTCTGTGAGATGAATGAACAGAACACAGAGCAGTTTCTCAGAAAGCTTCTTTCCAGTTTTGAACGGAAGATACTTCCTTTTACACCATAGCCCTCTATGGGCTTCCAAATATCCCTTTGCCAATTCCACAAGAACAGCCTTAGCGAAAGGCTTCTTGAAGAGAAAGATGTAACTCTGTGAGATGAATTAACAGAACACAGAACAGTTTCTCAGAAAGCTTCTTTCCAGTTTTGAACGGAAGATATTTCCTTTTTCACCATAGCCCTCTATGGGCTTCCAAATATCCCTTTGCCAATTCCACAAGAACAGCCTTAGCGAAAGACTTCTTGAAGGGTAAGATGTAACTCTGTGAGATGAATTAACAGAACACAGAGCAGTTTCTCAGAAAGCTTCTTTGCAGTTTTCAACGGAAGATATTTCCTTTTTCACCATAGCCCTCTATGGGCTTCCAAATATCTCTTTGCCAATTCCACAAGAACAGGCTTAGCGAAAGGCTTCTTGAAGGGAAAGATGCAACTCTGTGAGATGAATTAACAGAACACAGAGCAGATTCTCAGAAAGCTTCTTTCCAGTTTTGAACGGAAGATATTTCCTTTTTCACCATAGCCCTCTATGGGCTTCCAAATATCCCTTTGCCAATTCCACAAGAACAGCCTTAGCGAAAGACTTCTTGAAGGGAAAGATGTAACTCTGTGTGATGAATGAACAGAACACAGAGCAGTTTCTCAGAAAGCTTCTTTCCAGTTTTGAACGGAAGATATTTCCTTTTTCACCATAGCCCTCTATGGGCTTCCAAATATCCCTTTGCCAATTCCACAAGAACAGCCTTAGCGATAGGCTTCTTGAAGGGAAAGATGTAACGCTGTGAGATGAATTAACAGAACACAGAGCAGTTTCTCAGAAAGCTTCTTTCCAGTTTTGAACGGAAGATATTTCCTTTTTCACCATAGCCCTCTATGGGCTTCCAAATATCCTTTGCCAATTCCACAAGAACAGCCTTAGCGAAAGGCTTCTTGAAGGGAAAGATGCAACTCTGTGAGATGAATTAACAGAACACAGAGCAGATTCTCAGAAAGCTTCTTTCCAGTTTTGAACGGAAGATATTTCCTTTTTCACCATAGCCCTCTATGGGCTTCCAAATATCCCTTTGCCAATTCCACAAGAACAGCCTTAGCGAAAGACTTCTTGAAGGGAAAGATGTAACTCTTTGTGATGAATGAACAGAACACAGAGTAGTTTCTCAGAAAGTTTCTTTCCAGTTATGAACGGAAGATATTTCCTTTTTCACCATAGCCCTCTATGGGCTTCCAAATATCCCTTTGCCAATTCCAGAAGAACAGCCTTAGCGAAAGGCTTTTTGAAGGGAAAGATGTAACTCTGTGAGATGAATTAACAGAACACAGAGCAGTTTCTCAGAAAGTTTCTTTCCAGTTTTGAACGCAAGATATTCCTTTTTCACCATAGCCCTCTATGGGCTTCCAAATATCCCTTTGCCAATTGCACAAGAATAGCCTTAGTGACAGGCTTCTTGAAGGGAAAGATGTAGCTCTGTGAGATGAATTAGCAGAACACGGAGCAGTTTCTTACAAAGCTTGTTTCCAGTTTTGAAGGGAAGATATTTCCTTTTTCACCATAGCCCTCTATGGGCTTCCAAATATTCCTTTGCCAATTCCACAAGAACAGCCTTAGCGAAAGGCTTCTTGAAGGGAAAGATGTAATTCTGTGAGATGAATTAACAGAACTCAGAGCAGTTTCTCAGAAAGCTTCTTTCCAGTTTTGAACGGAAGATATTTCCTTTTTCACCATAGCCCTCTATGGGCTTCCAAATATCCCTTTGCCAATTCCACAAGAACAGCCTTAGCGAAATACTTTTTGAAGGGAAAGATGTAACTCTGTGAGATGAATTAGCAGAACACAGAGCAGATTCTCAGAAAGCTTCTTTCCAGTTTTGAACGGAAGATATTTCCTTTTTCACCATAGCCCTCTATGGGCTTCCAAATATCCCTTTGCCAATTCCACAAGAACAGCCTTAGCGAAAGGCTTCTTGGAGGGAAAGATGTAACTTTGTGAGATGAATTAACAGAACACAGAGCAGTTTCTCAGAAAGCTTCTTTCCAGTTTTGAACGGAAGATATTTCCTTTTTCACCATAGCCCTCTATGGGCTTCCAAATATCCCTTTGCCAATTCCACAAGAACAGCCTTAGCGAAAGGCTTCTTGATGGGAAAGATGTAACTCTGTGAGATGAATGAACATAACACAGAGCAGTTTCTCAGAAAGCTTCTTTCCAGTTTTGAATGGAAGATATTTCCTTTTACACCATAGACCTCTATGGGCTTCCAAATATCCCTTTGGCAATTCCACAAGAACAGCCTTATCCAAAGGCTTCTTGAAGAGAAAGATGTAACTCTGTGAGATGAATTAACAGACCACAACGCAGTTTCTCAGAAAGCTTCTTTCCCGTTTTGAACGGAAGATATTTCCTTTTTCACCATAGCCCTCTATGGGCTTCCAAATATCCCTTTGCCAATTCCACAAGAACAGCCTTAGCGAAAGGCTTCTTGAAGGGAAATATGTAACTCTGTGAGATGAACTAACAGAACACAGAGCAGTTTCTCAGAAAGCTTCTTTCCCGTTTTGAACGGAAGATATTTCCTTTTTCACCATAGCCCTCTATGGGCTTCCAAATATCCCTTTGCGAAATCCACAAGAACAGCCTTAGCGAAAGGCTTCTTGAAGGGAAAGATGTAACTCTGTGAGATGAATTAACAGAACACCGAGCAGTTTCTCAGAAAGCTTCTTTCCAGTTTTGAACGGAAGATATTTCCTTTTTCACCATAGCCCTCTATGGGCTTCCAAATATCCCTTTGCCAATTCCACAATAACAGCCTTAGCGAAAGGCTTCTTGAAGGGAAAGATGTAACTCTGTGAGATGAATTAACAGAACTCAGAGCAGTTTCTCAGAAAGCTTCTTTCCAGTTTTGAACGGAAGATATTTCCTTTTTCACCATAGCCCTCTATGGGCTTCCAAATATCCCTTTGCCAATTCCACAAGAACAGCCTTAGCGAAAGGCTTCTTGAAGGGAACGATGTAACTCTGTGAGATGAATTAACAGAACACAGAGCAGTTTCTCAGAAAGCTTCTTTCCAGTTTTGAACGGAAGATATTTCCTTTTTCACCATAGCCCTCTATGGGCTTCCAAATATCCTTTTGCCAATTCCACAAGAACAGCCTTAGCGAAAGGCTTCTTGAAGGGAAAAATGTAACTCTGTGAGATGAATTAACAGAACACAGAGCAGTTTCTCAAAAGGCTTGTTTCCAGTTTTGAACGGAAGATATTTCCTTTTTCACCATAGCCCTCTATGGGCTTCCAAATATCCATTGCCAATTCCACAAGAACAGCCTTAGCGAAAGGCTTCTTGAAGGGAAAGATGTAATTCTGTGAGATGAATTAACAGAACTCAGAGCAGTTTCTCAGAAAGCTTCTTTGCAGTTTTGAACGGAGGATATTTCCTTTTTCACCATAGCCCTTTATGGGCTTCCAAATATCCCTTTGCCAATTCCACAAGAACAGCCTTAGCCAAATGCTTTTTGAAGGGAAAGATGTAACTCTGTGAGATGAATTAGCAGAACACAGAGCAGATTCTCAGAAAGCTTCTTTCCAGTTTTGAACGGAATATATTTCCTTTTTCACCATAGCCCTCTATGGGCTTCCAAATATCCCTTTGCCAATTCCACAAGAACAGCCTTAGCGAAAGGCTTCTTGAAGGGAAAGATGTAACTCTGTGAGATGAATTAACAGAACACAGAGCAGTTTCTCAGAAAGCTTCTTTCCAGTTTTGAACGGAAGATATTTCCTTTTTCACCATAGGCCTCCATGGGCTTCCAAATATCCCTTTGCCAATTCCACAAGAACAGCCTTATCGAAAGGCTTCTTGAAGGGAAAGATGTAACTCTGTGAGATGAATGAACAGAACACAGAGCAGTTTCTCAGAAAGCTTCTTTCCAGTTTTGAACGGAAGATACTTCCTTTTACACCATAGCCCTCTATGGGCTTCCAAATATCCCTTTGCCAATTCCACAAGAACAGCCTTAGCGAAAGGCTTCTTGATGGGAAAGATGTAACTCTGTGAGATGAATGAACAGAACACAGAGCAGTTTCTCAGAAAGCTTCTTTCCAGTTTTGAATGGAAGATATTTCCTTTTACACCATAGACCTCTATGGGCTTCCAAATATCCCTTTGCCAATTCCACAAGAACAGCCTTATCGAAAGGCTTCTTGAAGAGAAAGATGTAACTCTGTGAGATGAATTAACAGAACACAGAACAGTTTCTCAGAAAGCTTCTTTCCAGTTTTGAACGGAAGATATTTCCTTTTTCACCATAGCCCTCTATGGGCTTCCAAATATCCCTTTGCCAATTCCACAAGAACAGCCTTAGCGAAAGACTTCTTGAAGGGTAAGATGTAACTCTGTGGGATGAATTAACAGACGACAACGCAGTTTCTCAGAAAGCTTCTTTCCCGTTTTGAACGGAAGATATTTCCTTTTTCACCATAGCCCTCTATGGGCTTCCAAATATCCCTTTGCCAATTCCACAAAACAGCCTTAGCGAAAGGCTTCTTGAAGGGAAAGATGTAACTCTGTGAGATGAATTAACAGAACACAGAGCAGTTTCTCAGAAAGCTTCTTTCCAGTTTTGAACGGAAGATATTTCCTTTTTCACCATAGCCCTCTATGGGCTTCCAAATATCCCTTTGCCAATTCCACAAGAACAGCCTTAGCGAAAGACTTCTTGAAGGGAAAGATGTAACTCTGTGTGATGAATGAACAGAACACAGAGCAGTTTCTCAGAAAGCTTCTTTCCAGTTTTGAACGGAAGATATTTCCTTTTTCACCATAGCCCTCTATGGGCTTCCAAATATCCCTTTGCCAATTCCACAAGAACAGCCTTAGCGAAAGGCTTCTTGAAGGGAAAGATGTAACGCTGTGAGATGAATTAACAGAACACAGAGCAGTTTCTCAGAAAGCTTCTTTCCAGTTTTGAACGGAAGATATTTCCTTTTTCACCATAGCCCTCTATGGGCTTCCAAATATCCCTTTGCCAATTCCACAAGAACAGCCTTAGCGAAAGGCTTCTTGAAGGGAAAGATGTAACTCTGTGAGATGAATTAACAGAACACAGAGCAGTTTCTCAAAAGGCTTGTTTCCAGTTTTGAACGGAAGATATTTCCTTTTTCACCATAGCCCTCTATGGGGTTCCAAATATCCATTGCCAATTCCACAAGAACAGCCTTAGCGAAAGGCTTCTTGAAGGGAAAGATGTAATTCTGTGAGATGAATTAACAGAACTCAGAGCAGTTTCTCAGAAAGCTTCTTTCCAGTTTTGAACGGAAGATATTTCCTTTTTCACCATAGCCCTCTATGGGCTTCCAAATATCCCTTTGCCAATTCCACAAGAACAGCCTTAGCGAAATACTTTTTGAAGGGAAAGATGTAACTCTGTGAGATGAATTAGCAGAACACAGAGCAGATTCTCAGAAAGCTTCTTTCCAGTTTTGAACGGAATATATTTCCTTTTTCACCATAGCCCTCTATGGGCTTCCAAATATCCCTTTGCCAATTCCACAAGAACAGCCTCAGCGAAAGGCTTCTTGGAGGGAAAGATGTAACTCTGTGAGATGAATTAACAGAACACAGAGCAGTTTCTCAGAAAGCTTCTTTCCAGTTTTGAACGGAAGATATTTCCTTTTTCACCATAGCCCTCTATGGGCTTCCAAATATCCCTTTGCCAATTCCACAAGAACAGCCTTAGCGAAAGGCTTCTTGATGGGAAAGATGTAACTCTGTGAGATGAATGAACAGAACACAGAGCAGTTTCTCAGAAAGCTTCTTTCCAGTTTTGAATGGAAGATATTTCCTTTTACACCATAGACCTCTATGGGCTTCCAAATATCCCTTTGCCAATTCCACAAGAACAGCCTTATCGAAAGGCTTCTTGAAGAGAAAGATGTAACTCTGTGAGATGAATTAACAGAACACAGAACAGTTTCTCAGAAAGCTTCTTTCCAGTTTTGAACGGAAGATATTTCCTTTTTCACCATAGCCCTCTATGGGCTTCCAAATATCCCTTTGCCAATTCCACAAGAACAGCCTTAGCGAAAGACTTCTTGAAGGGTAAGATGTAACTCTGTGGGATGAATTAACAGAACACAGAGCAGTTTCTCAGAAAGCTTCTTTCCAGTTTTGAACGGAAGATATTTCCTTTTTCACCATAGCCCTCTATGGGCTTCCAAATATCCCTTTGCCAATTCCACAAGAACAGCCTTAGCGAAAGGCTTCTTGAAGGGAAAGATGTAACTCTGTGAGATGAATTAACAGACGACAACGCAGTTTCTCAGAAAGCTTCTTTCCCGTTTTGAACGGAAGATATTTCCTTTTTCACCATAGCCCTCTATGGGCTTCCAAATATCCCTTTGCCAATTCCACAAGAACAGCCTTAGCGAAAGGCTTCTTGAAGGGAAAGATGTAACTCTGTGAGATGAATTAACAGAACACAGAGCAGTTTCTCAGAAAGCTTCTTTCCAGTTTTGAACGGAAGATATTTCCTTTTTCACCATAGCCCTCTATGGGCTTCCAAATATCCCTTTGCGAAATCCACAAGAACAGCCTTAGCGAAAGGCTTCTTGAAGGGAAAGATGTAACTCTGTGAGATGAATTAACAGAACACCGAGCAGTTTCTCAGAAAGCTTCTTTCCAGTTTTGAACGGAAGATATTTCCTTTTTCACCATAGCCCTCTATGGGCTTCCAAATATCCCTTTGCCAATTCCACAAGAACAGCCTTAGCGAAAGGCTTCTTGGAGGGAAAGATGTAACTTTGTGAGATGAATTAACAGAACACAGAGCAGTTTCTCAGAAAGCTTCTTTCCAGTTTTGAACGGAAGATATTTCCTTTTTCACCATAGCCCTCTATGGGCTTCCAAATATCCCTTTGCCAATTCCACAAGAACAGCCTTAGCGAAAGGCTTCTTGATGGGAAAGATGTAACTCTGTGAGATGAATGAACATAACACAGAGCAGTTTCTCAGAAAGCTTCTTTCCAGTTTTGAATGGAAGATATTTCCTTTTACACCATAGACCTCTATGGGCTTCCAAATATCCCTTTGGCAATTCCACAAGAACAGCCTTATCCAAAGGCTTCTTGAAGAGAAAGATGTAACTCTGTGAGATGAATTAACAGAACACAGAACAGTTTCTCAGAAAGCTTCTTTCCAGTTTTGAACGGAAGATATTTCCTTTTTCACCATAGCCCTCTATGGGCTTCCAAATATCCCTTTGCCAATTCCACAAGAACAGCCTTAGCGAAAGACTTCTTGAAGGGTAAGATGTAACTCTGTGGGATGAATTAACAGAACACAGAGCAGTTTCTCAGAAAGCTTCTTTCCAGTTTTGAACGGAAGATATTTCCTTTTTCACCATAGCCCTCTATGGGCTTCCAAATATCCCTTTGCCAATTCCACAAGAACAGCCTTAGCGAAAGGCTTCTTGAAAGGAAAAGATGTAACTCTGTGAGATGAATTAGCAGAACACAGAGCAGATTCTCAGAAAGCTTCTTTCCAGTTTTGAACGGAATATATTTCCTTTTTCACCATAGCCCTCTATGGGCTTCCAAATATCCCTTTGCCAATTCCACAAGAACAGCCTTAGCGAAAGGCTTCTTGAAGGGAAAGATGTAACTCTGTGAGATGAATTAACAGAACACAGAGCAGTTTCTCAGAAAGCTTCTTTCCAGTTTTGAACGGAAGATATTTCCTTTTTCACCATAGGCCTCCATGGGCTTCCAAATATCCCTTTGCCAATTCCACAAGAACAGCCTTATCGAAAGGCTTCTTGAAGGGAAAGATGTAACTCTGTGAGATGAATGAACAGAACACAGAGCAGTTTCTCAGAAAGCTTCTTTCCAGTTTTGAACGGAAGATACTTCCTTTTACACCATAGCCCTCTATGGGCTTCCAAATATCCCTTTGCCAATTCCACAAGAACAGCCTTAGCGAAAGGCTTCTTGATGGGAAAGATGTAACTCTGTGAGATGAATGAACAGAACACAGAGCAGTTTCTCAGAAAGCTTCTTTCCAGTTTTGAATGGAAGATATTTCCTTTTACACCATAGACCTCTATGGGCTTCCAAATATCCCTTTGCCAATTCCACAAGAACAGCCTTATCGAAAGGCTTCTTGAAGAGAAAGATGTAACTCTGTGAGATGAATTAACAGAACACAGAACAGTTTCTCAGAAAGCTTCTTTCCAGTTTTGAACGGAAGATATTTCCTTTTTCACCATAGCCCTCTATGGGCTTCCAAATATCCCTTTGCCAATTCCACAAGAACAGCCTTAGCGAAAGACTTCTTGAAGGGTAAGATGTAACTCTGTGGGATGAATTAACAGAACACAGAGCAGTTTCTCAGAAAGCTTCTTTCCAGTTTTGAACGGAAGATATTTCCTTTTTCACCATAGCCCTCTATGGGCTTCCAAATATCCCTTTGCCAATTCCACAAGAACAGCCTTAGCGAAAGGCTTCTTGAAGGGAAAGACGTAACTCTGTGAGATGAATTAACAGACGACAACGCAGTTTCTCAGAAAGCTTCTTTCCCGTTTTGAACGGAAGATATTTCCTTTTTCACCATAGCCCTCTATGGGCTTCCAAATATCCCTTTGCCAATTCCACAAGAACAGCCTTAGCGAAAGGCTTCTTGAAGGGAAAGATGTAACTCTGTGAGATGAATTAACAGAACACAGAGCAGTTTCTCAGAAAGCTTCTTTCCAGTTTTGAACGGAAGATACTTCCTTTTACACCATAGCCCTCTATGGGCTTCCAAATATCCCTTTGCCAATTCCACAAGAACAGCCTTATCGAAAGGCTTCTTGAAGAGAAAGATGTAACTCTGTGAGATGAATTAACAGAACACAGAGCAGTTTCTCAGAAAGCTTCTTTCCAGTTTTGAACGGAAGATATTTCCTTTTTCACCATAGCCCTCTAAGGGCTTCCAAATATCCCTTTGCCAATTCCACAAGAACAGCCTTAGCGAAAGACTTCTTGAAGGGTAAGATGTAACTCTGTGAGATGAATTAACAGAACACAGAGCAGTTTCTCAGAAAGCTTCTTTGCAGTTTTCAACGGAAGATATTTCCTTTTTCACCATAGCCCTCTATGGGCTTCCAAATATCCCTTTGCCAATTCCACAAGAACAGCCTTAGCGAAAGGCTTCTTGAAGGGAAAGATGTAACTCTGTGAGATGAATTAACAGACCACAGAGCAGTTTCTCAGAAAGCTTCTTTCCCGTTTTGAACGGAAGATATTTCCTTTTTCACCATAGCCCTCTATGGGCTTCCAAATATCCCTTTGCCAATTCCACAAAACAGCCTTAGCGAAAGGCTTCTTGAAGGGAAAGATGTAACTCTGTGAGATGAATTAACAGAACACAGAGCAGTTTCTCAGAAAGCTTCTTTCCAGTTTTGAACGGAAGATATTTCCTTTTTCACCATAGCCCTCTATGGGCTTCCAAATATCCCTTTGCCAATTCCACAAGAACAGCCTTAGCGAAAGACTTCTTGAAGGGAAAGATGTAACTCTGTGTGATGAATGAACAGAACACAGAGCAGTTTCTCAGAAAGCTTCTTTCCAGTTTTGAACGGAAGATATTTCCTTTTTCACCATAGCCCTCTATGGGCTTCCAAATATCCCTTTGCCAATTCCACAAGAACAGCCTTAGCGAAAGGCTTCTTGAAGGGAAAGATGTAACGCTGTGAGATGAATTAACAGAACACAGAGCAGTTTCTCAGAAAGCTTCTTTCCAGTTTTGAACGGAAGATATTTCCTTTTTCACCATAGCCCTCTATGGGCTTCCAAATATCCCTTTGCCAATTCCACAAGAACAGCCTTAGCGAAAGGCTTCTTGAAGGGAAAGATGTAACTCTGTGAGATGAATTAACAGAACACAGAGCAGTTTCTCAGAAAGCTTCTTTCCAGTTTTGAACGGAAGATATTTCCTTTTTCACCATAGCCCTCTATGGGCTTCCAAATATCCCTTTGCGAAATCCACAAGAACAGCCTTAGCGAAAGGCTTCTTGAAGGGAAAGATGTAACTCTGTGAGATGAATTAACAGAACACCGAGCAGTTTCTCAGAAAGCTTCTTTCCAGTTTTGAACGGAAGATATTTCCTTTTTCACCATAGCCCTCTATGGGCTTCCAAATATCCCTTTGCCAATTCCACAATAACAGCCTTAGCGAAAGGCTTCTTGAAGGGAAAGATGTAACTCTGTGAGATGAATTAACAGAACTCAGAGCAGTTTCTCAGAAAGCTTCTTTCCAGTTTTGAACGGAAGATATTTCCTTTTTCACCATAGCCCTCTATGGGCTTCCAAATATCCCTTTGCCAATTCCAGAAGAACAGCCTTAGCGAAAGGCTTTTTGAAGGGAAAGATGTAACTCTGTGAGATGAATTAACAGAACACAGAGCAGTTTCTCAGAAAGTTTCTTTCCAGTTTTGAACGCAAGATATTCCTTTTTCACCATAGCCCTCTATGGGCTTCCAAATATCCCTTTGCCAATTGCACAAGAATAGCCTTAGTGAAAGGCTTCTTGAAGGGAAAGATGTAGCTCTGTGAGATGAATTAGCAGAACACGGAGCAGTTTCTTACAAAGCTTGTTTCCAGTTTTGAACGGAAGATATTTCCTTTTTCACCATAGCCCTCTATGGGCTTCCAAATATTCCTTTGCCAATTCCACAAGAACAGCCTTAGCGAAAGGCTTCTTGAAGGGAAAGATGTAATTCTGTGAGATGAATTAACAGAACTCAGAGCAGTTTCTCAGAAAGCTTCTTTCCAGTTTTGAACGGAAGATATTTCCTTTTTCACCATAGCCCTCTATGGGCTTCCAAATATCCCTTTGCCAATTCCACAAGAACAGCCTTAGCGAAATACTTTTTGAAGGGAAAGATGTAACTCTGTGAGATGAATTAGCAGAACACAGAGCAGATTCTCAGAAAGCTTCTTTCCAGTTTTGAACGGAAGATATTTCCTTTTTCACCATAGCCCTCTATGGGCTTCCAAATATCCCTTTGCCAATTCCACAAGAACAGCCTTAGCGAAAGGCTTCTTGGAGGGAAAGATGTAACTTTGTGAGATGAATTAACAGAACACAGAGCAGTTTCTCAGAAAGCTTCTTTCCAGTTTTGAACGGAAGATATTTCCTTTTTCACCATAGCCCTCTATGGGCTTCCAAATATCCCTTTGCCAATTCCACAAGAACAGCCTTAGCGAAAGGCTTCTTGATGGGAAAGATGTAACTCTGTGAGATGAATGAACATAACACAGAGCAGTTTCTCAGAAAGCTTCTTTCCAGTTTTGAATGGAAGATATTTCCTTTTACACCATAGACCTCTATGGGCTTCCAAATATCCCTTTGGCAATTCCACAAGAACAGCCTTATCCAAAGGCTTCTTGAAGAGAAAGATGTAACTCTGTGAGATGAATTAACAGAACACAGAACAGTTTCTCAGAAAGCTTCTTTCCAGTTTTGAACGGAAGATATTTCCTTTTTCACCATAGCCCTCTATGGGCTTCCAAATATCCCTTTGCCAATTCCACAAGAACAGCCTTAGCGAAAGACTTCTTGAAGGGTAAGATGTAACTCTGTGGGATGAATTAACAGAACACAGAGCAGTTTCTCAGAAAGCTTCTTTCCAGTTTTGAACGGAAGATATTTCCTTTTTCACCATAGCCCTCTATGGGCTTCCAAATATCCCTTTGCCAATTCCACAAGAACAGCCTTAGCGAAAGGCTTCTTGAAAGGAAAAGATGTAACTCTGTGAGATGAATTAACAGACCACAACGCAGTTTCTCAGAAAGCTTCTTTCCCGTTTTGAACGGAAGATATTTCCTTTTTCACCATAGCCCTCTATGGGCTTCCAAATATCCCTTTGCCAATTCCACAAGAACAGCCTTAGCGAAAGGCTTCTTGAAGGGAAAGATGTAACTCTGTGAGATGAACTAACAGAACACAGAGCAGTTTCTCAGAAAGCTTCTTTCCCGTTTTGAACGGAAGATATTTCCTTTTTCACCATAGCCCTCTATGGGCTTCCAAATATCCCTTTGCGAAATCCACAAGAACAGCCTTAGCGAAAGGCTTCTTGAAGGGAAAGATGTAACTCTGTGAGATGAATTAACAGAACACCGAGCAGTTTCTCAGAAAGCTTCTTTCCAGTTTTGAACGGAAGATATTTCCTTTTTCACCATAGCCCTCTATGGGCTTCCAAATATCCCTTTGCCAATTCCACAATAACAGCCTTAGCGAAAGGCTTCTTGAAGGGAAAGATGTAACTCTGTGAGATGAATTAACAGAACTCAGAGCAGTTTCTCAGAAAGCTTCTTTCCAGTTTTGAACGGAAGATATTTCCTTTTTCACCATAGCCCTCTATGGGCTTCCAAATATCCCTTTGCCAATTCCACAAGAACAGCCTTAGCGAAAGGCTTCTTGAAGGGAAAGATGTAACTTTGTGAGATGAATTAACAGAACACAGAGCAGTTTCTCAAAAGGCTTGTTTCCAGTTTTGAACGGAAGATATTTCCTTTTTCACCATAGCCCTCTATGGGGTTCCAAATATCCATTGCCAATTCCACAAGAACAGCCTTAGCGAAAGGCTTCTTGAAGGGAAAGATGTAATTCTGTGAGATGAATTAACAGAACTCAGAGCAGTTTCTCAGAAAGCTTCTTTCCAGTTTTGAACGGAAGATATTTCCTTTTTCACCATAGCCCTCTATGGGCTTCCAAATATCCCTTTGCCAATTCCACAAGAACAGCCTTAGCGAAATACTTTTTGAAGGGAAAGATGTAACTCTGTGAGATGAATTAGCAGAACACAGAGCAGATTCTCAGAAAGCTTCTTTCCAGTTTTGAACGGAATATATTTCCTTTTTCACCATAGCCCTCTATGGGCTTCCAAATATCCCTTTGCCAATTCCACAAGAACAGCCTCAGCGAAAGGCTTCTTGGAGGGAAAGATGTAACTCTGTGAGATGAATTAACAGAACACAGAGCAGTTTCTCAGAAAGCTTCTTTCCAGTTTTGAACGGAAGATATTTCCTTTTTCACCATAGCCCTCTATGGGCTTCCAAATATCCCTTTGCCAATTCCACAAGAACAGCCTTAGCGAAAGGCTTCTTGATGGGAAAGATGTAACTCTGTGAGATGAATGAACAGAACACAGAGCAGTTTCTCAGAAAGCTTCTTTCCAGTTTTGAATGGAAGATATTTCCTTTTACACCATAGACCTCTATGGGCTTCCAAATATCCCTTTGCCAATTCCACAAGAACAGCCTTATCGAAAGGCTTCTTGAAGAGAAAGATGTAACTCTGTGAGATGAATTAACAGAACACAGAACAGTTTCTCAGAAAGCTTCTTTCCAGTTTTGAACGGAAGATATTTCCTTTTTCACCATAGCCCTCTATGGGCTTCCAAATATCCCTTTGCCAATTCCACAAGAACAGCCTTAGCGAAAGACTTCGTGAAGGGTAAGATGTAACTCTGTGGGATGAATTAACAGAACACAGAGCAGTTTCTCAGAAAGCTTCTTTCCAGTTTTGAACGGAAGATATTTCCTTTTTCACCATAGCCCTCTATGGGCTTCCAAATATCCCTTTGCCAATTCCACAAGAACAGCCTTAGCGAAAGGCTTCTTGAAGGGAAAGATGTAACTCTGTGAGATGAATTAACAGACGACAACGCAGTTTCTCAGAAAGCTTCTTTCCCGTTTTGAACGGAAGATATTTCCTTTTTCACCATAGCCCTCTATGGGCTTCCAAATATCCCTTTGCCAATTCCACAAGAACAGCCTTAGCGAAAGGCTTCTTGAAGGGAAAGATGTAACTCTGTGAGATGAATTAACAGAACACAGAGCAGTTTCTCAGAAAGCTTCTTTCCCGTTTTGAACGGAAGATATTTCCTTTTTCACCATAGCCCTCTATGGGCTTCCAAATATCCCTTTGCGAAATCCACAAGAACAGCCTTAGCGAAAGGCTTCTTGAAGGGAAAGATGTAACTCTGTGAGATGAATTAACAGAACACCGAGCAGTTTCTCAGAAAGCTTCTTTCCAGTTTTGAACGGAAGATATTTCCTTTTTCACCATAGCCCTCTATGGGCTTCCAAATATCCCTTTGCCAATTCCACAATAACAGCCTTAGCGAAAGGCTTCTTGAAGGGAAAGATGTAACTCTGTGAGATGAATTAACAGAACTCAGAGCAGTTTCTCAGAAAGCTTCTTTCCAGTTTTGAACGGAAGATATTTCCTTTTTCACCATAGCCCTCTATGGGCTTCCAAATATCCCTTTGCCAATTCCACAAGAACAGCCTTAGCGAAAGGCTTCTTGAAGGGAAAGATGTAACTCTGTGAGATGAATTAACAGAACACAGAGCAGTTTCTCAGAAAGCTTCTTTCCAGTTTTGAACTGAAGATATTTCCTTTTTCACCATAGCCCTCCATGGGCTTCCAAATATCCCTTTGCCAATTCCACAAGAACAGCCTTAGCGAAAGGCTTCTTGAAGGGAAAGATGTAACTCTGTGAGATGAATTAACAGAACACAGAGCAGTTTCTCAGAAAGCTTCTTTCCAGTTTTGAACGGAAGATACTTCCTTTTACACCATAGCCCTCTATGGGCTTCCAAATATCCCTTTGCCAATTCCACAAGAACAGCCTTATCGAAAGGCTTCTTGAAGAGAAAGATGTAACTCTGTGAGATGAATTAACAGAACACAGAACAGTTTCTCAGAAAGCTTCTTTCCAGTTTTGAACGGAAGATATTTCCTTTTTCACCATAGCCCTCTATGGGCTTCCAAATATCCCTTTGCCAATTCCACAAGAACAGCCTTAGCGAAAGACTTCTTGAAGGGTAAGATGTAACTCTGTGAGATAAATTAACAGAACACAGAGCAGTTTCTCAGAAAGCTTCTTTGCAGTTTTCAACGGAAGATATTTCCTTTTTCACCATAGCCCTCTATGGGCTTCCAAATATCCCTTTGCCAATTCCACAAGAACAGCCTTTGCGAAAGGCTTCTTGAAGGGAAAGATGTAACTCTGTGAGGTGAATTAACAGACCACAGAGCAGTTTCTCAGAAAGCTTCTTTCCCGTTTTGAACGGAAGATATTTCCTTTTTCACCATAGACCTCTATGGGCTTCCAAATATCCCTTTGCCAATTCCACAAGAACAGCCTTAGCGAAAGGCTTCTTGAAGGGAAAGATGTAACTCTGTGAGATGAATTAACAGAACACAGAGCAGTTTCTCAGAAAGCTTCTTTCCAGTTTTGAACGGAAGATATTTCCTTTTTCACCATAGGCCTCCATGGGCTTCCAAATATCCCTTTGCCAATTCCACAAGAACAGCCTTATCGAAAGGCTTCTTGAAGGGAAAGATGTAACTCTGTGAGATGAATGAACAGAACACAGAGCAGTTTCTCAGAAAGCTTCTTTCCAGTTTTGGACGGAAGATACTTCCTTTTACACCATAGCCCTCTATGGGCTTCCAAATATCCCTTTGCCAATTCCACAAGAACAGCCTTATCGAAAGGCTTCTTGAAGAGAAAGATGTAACTCTGTGAGATGAATTAACAGAACACAGAGCAGTTTCTCAGAAAGCTTCTTTCCAGTTTTGAACGGAAGATATTTCCTTTTTCACCATAGCCCTCTAAGGGCTTCCAAATATCCCTTTGCCAATTCCACAAGAACAGCCTTAGCGAAAGACTTCTTGAAGGGTAAGATGTAACTCTGTGAGATGAATTAACAGAACACAGAGCAGTTTCTCAGAAAGCTTCTTTGCAGTTTTCAACGGAAGATATTTCCTTTTTCACCATAGCCCTCTATGGGCTTCCAAATATCCCTTTGCCAATTCCACAAGAACAGCCTTAGCGAAATACTTTTTGAAGGGAAAGATGTAACTCTGTGAGATGAATTAGCAGAACACAGAGCAGATTCTCAGAAAGCTTCTTTCCAGTTTTGAACGGAATATATTTCCTTTTTCACCATAGCCCTCTATGGGCTTCCAAATATCCCTTTGCCAATTCCACAAGAACAGCCTCAGCGAAAGGCTTCTTGGAGGGAAAGATGTAACTCTGTGAGATGAATTAACAGAACACAGAGCAGTTTCTCAGAAAGCTTCTTTCCAGTTTTGAACGGAAGATATTTCCTTTTTCACCATAGCCCTCTATGGGCTTCCAAATATCCCTTTGCCAATTCCACAAGAACAGCCTTAGCGAAAGGCTTCTTGATGGGAAAGATGTAACTCTGTGAGATGAATGAACAGAACACAGAGCAGTTTCTCAGAAAGCTTCTTTCCAGTTTTGAATGGAAGATATTTCCTTTTACACCATAGACCTCTATGGGCTTCCAAATATCCCTTTGCCAATTCCACAAGAACAGCCTTATCGAAAGGCTTCTTGAAGAGAAAGATGTAACTCTGTGAGATGAATTAACAGAACACAGAACAGTTTCTCAGAAAGCTTCTTTCCAGTTTTGAACGGAAGATATTTCCTTTTTCACCATAGCCCTCTATGGGCTTCCAAATATCCCTTTGCCAATTCCACAAGAACAGCCTTAGCGAAAGACTTCTTGAAGGGTAAGATGTAACTCTGTGGGATGAATTAACAGAACACAGAGCAGTTTCTCAGAAAGCTTCTTTCCAGTTTTGAACGGAAGATATTTCCTTTTTCACCATAGCCCTCTATGGGCTTCCAAATATCCCTTTGCCAATTCCACAAGAACAGCCTTAGCGAAAGGCTTCTTGAAGGGAAAGATGTAACTCTGTGAGATGAATTAACAGACGACAACGCAGTTTCTCAGAAAGCTTCTTTCCCGTTTTGAACGGAAGATATTTCCTTTTTCACCATAGCCCTCTATGGGCTTCCAAATATCCCTTTGCCAATTCCACAAGAACAGCCTTAGCGAAAGGCTTCTTGAAGGGAAAGATGTAACTCTGTGAGATGAATTAACAGAACACAGAGCAGTTTCTCAGAAAGCTTCTTTCCCGTTTTGAACGGAAGATATTTCCTTTTTCACCATAGCCCTCTATGGGCTTCCAAATATCCCTTTGTGAAATCCACAAGAACAGCCTTAGCGAAAGGCTTCTTGAAGGGAAAGATGTAACTCTGTGAGATGAATTAACAGAACACCGAGCAGTTTCTCAGAAAGCTTCTTTCCAGTTTTGAACGGAAGATATTTCCTTTTTCACCATAGCCCTCTATGGGCTTCCAAATATCCCTTTGCCAATTCCACAATAACAGCCTTAGCGAAAGGCTTCTTGAAGGGAAAGATGTAACTCTGTGAGATGAATTAACAGAACTCAGAGCAGTTTCTCAGAAAGCTTCTTTCCAGTTTTGAACGGAAGATATTTCCTTTTTCACCATAGCCCTCTATGGGCTTCCAAATATCCCTTTGCCAATTCCACAAGAACAGCCTTAGCGAAAGGCTTCTTGAAGGGAAAGATGTAACTCTGTGAGATGAATTAACAGAACACAGAGCAGTTTCTCAGAAAGCTTCTTTCCAGTTTTGAACTGAAGATATTTCCTTTTTCACCATAGCCCTCCATGGGCTTCCAAATATCCCTTTGCCAATTCCACAAGAACAGCCTTAGCGAAAGGCTTCTTGAAGGGAAAGATGTAACTCTGTGAGATGAATTAACAGAACACAGAGCAGTTTCTCAGAAAGCTTCTTTCCAGTTTTGAACGGAAGATACTTCCTTTTACACCATAGCCCTCTATGGGCTTCCAAATATCCCTTTGCCAATTCCACAAGAACAGCCTTATCGAAAGGCTTCTTGAAGAGAAAGATGTAACTCTGTGAGATGAATTAACAGAACACAGAACAGTTTCTCAGAAAGCTTCTTTCCAGTTTTGAACGGAAGATATTTCCTTTTTCACCATAGCCCTCTATGGGCTTCCAAATATCCCTTTGCCAATTCCACAAGAACAGCCTTAGCGAAAGACTTCTTGAAGGGTAAGATGTAACTCTGTGAGATAAATTAACAGAACACAGAGCAGTTTCTCAGAAAGCTTCTTTGCAGTTTTCAACGGAAGATATTTCCTTTTTCACCATAGCCCTCTATGGGCTTCCAAATATCCCTTTGCCAATTCCACAAGAACAGCCTTTGCGAAAGGCTTCTTGAAGGGAAAGATGTAACTCTGTGAGATGAAATAACAGACCACAGAGCAGTTTCTCAGAAAGCTTCTTTCCCGTTTTGAACGGAAGATATTTCCTTTTTCACCATAGCCCTCTATGGGCTTCCAAATATCCCTTTGCCAATTCCACAAGAACAGCCTTAGCGAAAGGCTTCTTGAAGGGAAAGATGTAACTCTGTGAGATGAATTAACAGAACACAGAGCAGTTTCTCAGAAAGTTTCTTTCCAGTTTTGAACGGAAGATATTTCCTTTTTCACCATAGGCCTCCATGGGCTTCCAAATATCCCTTTGCCAATTCCACAAGAACAGCCTTATCGAAAGGCTTCTTGAAGGGAAAGATGTAACTCTGTGAGATGAATGAACAGAACACAGAGCAGTTTCTCAGAAAGCTTCTTTCCAGTTTTGAACGGAAGATACTTCCTTTTACACCATAGCCCTCTATGGGCTTCCAAATATCCCTTTGCCAATTCCACAAGAACAGCCTTATCGAAAGGCTTCTTGAAGAGAAAGATGTAACTCTGTGAGATGAATTAACAGAACACAGAGCAGTTTCTCAGAAAGCTTCTTTCCAGTTTTGAACGGAAGATATTTCCTTTTTCACCATAGCCCTCTAAGGGCTTCCAAATATCCCTTTGCCAATTCCACAAGAACAGCCTTAGCGAAAGACTTCTTGAAGGGTAAGATGTAACTCTGTGAGATGAATTAACAGAACACAGAGCAGTTTCTCAGAAAGCTTCTTTGCAGTTTTCAACGGAAGATATTTCGTTTTTCACCATAGCCCTCTATGGGCTTCCAAATATCCCTTTGCCAATTCCACAAGAACAGCCTTAGCGAAAGGCTTCTTGAAGGGAAAGATGTAACTCTGTGAGATGAATTAACAGACCACAGAGCAGTTTCTCAGAAAGCTTCTTTCCCGTTTTGAGCGGAAGATATTTCCTTTTTCACCATAGCCCTCTATGGGCTTCCAAATATCCCTTTGCCAATTCCACAAAACAGCCTTAGCGAAAGGCTTCTTGAAGGGAAAGATGTAACTCTGTGAGATGAATTAACAGAACACAGAGCAGTTTCTCAGAAAGCTTCTTTCCAGTTTTGAACGGAAGATATTTCCTTTTTCACCATAGCCCTCTATGGGCTTCCAAATATCCCTTTGCCAATTCCACAAGAACAGCCTTAGCGAAAGACTTCTTGAAGGGAAAGATGTAACTCTGTGTGATGAATGAACAGAACACAGAGCAGTTTCTCAGAAAGCTTCTTTCCAGTTTTGAACGGAAGATATTTCCTTTTTCACCATAGCCCTCTATGGGCTTCCAAATATCCCTTTGCCAATTCCACAAGAACAGCCTTAGCGAAAGGCTTCTTGAAGGGAAAGATGTAACGCTGTGAGATGAATTAACAGAACACAGAGCAGTTTCTCAGAAAGCTTCTTTCCAGTTTTGAACGGAAGATATTTCCTTTTTCACCATAGCCCTCTATGGGCTTCCAAATATCCCTTTGCCAATTCCACAAGAACAGCCTTAGCGAAAGGCTTCTTGAAGGGAAAGATGTAACTTTGTGAGATGAATTAACAGAACACAGAGCAGTTTCTCAAAAGGCTTGTTTCCAGTTTTGAACGGAAGATATTTCCTTTTTCACCATAGCCCTCTATGGGGTTCCAAATATCCATTGCCAATTCCACAAGAACAGCCTTAGCGAAAGGCTTCTTGAAGGGAAAGATGTAATTCTGTGAGATGAATTAACAGAACTCAGAGCAGTTTCTCAGAAAGCTTCTTTCCAGTTTTGAACGGAAGATATTTCCTTTTTCACCATAGCCCTCTATGGGCTTCCAAATATCCCTTTGCCAATTCCACAAGAACAGCCTTAGCGAAATACTTTTTGAAGGGAAAGATGTAACTCTGTGAGATGAATTAGCAGAACACAGAGCAGATTCTCAGAAAGCTTCTTTCCAGTTTTGAACGGAATATATTTCCTTTTTCACCATAGCCCTCTATGGGCTTCCAAATATCCCTTTGCCAATTCCACAAGAACAGCCTCAGCGAAAGGCTTCTTGGAGGGAAAGATGTAACTCTGTGAGATGAATTAACAGAACACAGAGCAGTTTCTCAGAAAGCTTCTTTCCAGTTTTGAACGGAAGATATTTCCTTTTTCACCATAGCCCTCTATGGGCTTCCAAATATCCCTTTGCCAATTCCACAAGAACAGCCTTAGCGAAAGGCTTCTTGATGGGAAAGATGTAACTCTGTGAGATGAATGAACAGAACACAGAGCAGTTTCTCAGAAAGCTTCTTTCCAGTTTTGAATGGAAGATATTTCCTTTTACACCATAGACCTCTATGGGCTTCCAAATATCCCTTTGCCAATTCCACAAGAACAGCCTTATCGAAAGGCTTCTTGAAGAGAAAGATGTAACTCTGTGAGATGAATTAACAGAACACAGAACAGTTTCTCAGAAAGCTTCTTTCCAGTTTTGAACGGAAGATATTTCCTTTTTCACCATAGCCCTCTATGGGCTTCCAAATATCCCTTTGCCAATTCCACAAGAACAGCCTTAGCGAAAGACTTCTTGAAGGGTAAGATGTAACTCTGTGGGATGAATTAACAGAACACAGAGCAGTTTCTCAGAAAGCTTCTTTCCAGTTTTGAACGGAAGATATTTCCTTTTTCACCATAGCCCTCTATGGGCTTCCAAATATCCCTTTGCCAATTCCACAAGAACAGCCTTAGCGAAAGGCTTCTTGAAGGGAAAGATGTAACTCTGTGAGATGAATTAACAGACGACAACGCAGTTTCTCAGAAAGCTTCTTTCCCGTTTTGAACGGAAGATATTTCCTTTTTCACCATAGCCCTCTATGGGCTTCCAAATATCCCTTTGCCAATTCCACAAGAACAGCCTTAGCGAAAGGCTTCTTGAAGAGAAAGATGTAACTCTGTGAGATGAATTAACAGAACACAGAACAGTTTCTCAGAAAGCTTCTTTCCAGTTTTGAACGGAAGATATTTCCTTTTTCACCATAGCCCTCTATGGGCTTCCAAATATCCCTTTGCCAATTCCACAAGAACAGCCTTAGCGAAAGACTTCTTGAAGGGTAAGATGTAACTCTGTGAGATAAATTAACAGAACACAGAGCAGTTTCTCAGAAAGCTTCTTTGCAGTTTTCAACGGAAGATATTTCCTTTTTCACCATAGCCCTCTATGGGCTTCCAAATATCCCTTTGCCAATTCCACAAGAACAGCCTTTGCGAAAGGCTTCTTGAAGGGAAAGATGTAACTCTGTGAGATGAATTAACAGACCACAGAGCAGTTTCTCAGAAAGCTTCTTTCCCGTTTTGAACGGAAGATATTTCCTTTTTCACCATAGCCCTCTATGGGCTTCCAAATATCCCTTTGCCAATTCCACAAGAACAGCCTTAGCGAAAGGCTTCTTGAAGGGAAAGATGTAACTCTGTGAGATGAATTAACAGAACACAGAGCAGTTTCTCAGAAAGCTTCTTTCCAGTTTTGAACGGAAGATATTTCCTTTTTCACCATAGGCCTCCATGGGCTTCCAAATATCCCTTTGCCAATTCCACAAGAACAGCCTTATCGAAAGGCTTCTTGAAGGGAAAGATGTAACTCTGTGAGATGAATGAACAGAACACAGAGCAGTTTCTCAGAAAGCTTCTTTCCAGTTTTGAACGGAAGATACTTCCTTTTACACCATAGCCCTCTATGGGCTTCCAAATATCCCTTTGCCAATTCCACAAGAACAGCCTTATCGAAAGGCTTCTTGAAGAGAAAGATGTAACTCTGTGAGATGAATTAACAGAACACAGAGCAGTTTCTCAGAAAGCTTCTTTCCAGTTTTGAACGGAAGATATTTCCTTTTTCACCATAGCCCTCTAAGGGCTTCCAAATATCCCTTTGCCAATTCCACAAGAACAGCCTTAGCGAAAGACTTCTTGAAGGGTAAGATGTAACTCTGTGAGATGAATTAACAGAACACAGAGCAGTTTCTCAGAAAGCTTCTTTGCAGTTTTCAACGGAAGATATTTCCTTTTTCACCATAGCCCTCTATGGGCTTCCAAATATCCCTTTGCCAATTCCACAAGAACAGCCTTAGCGAAAGGCTTCTTGAAGGGAAAGATGTAACTCTGTGAGATGAATTAACAGACCACAGAGCAGTTTCTCAGAAAGCTTCTTTCCCGTTTTGAGCGGAAGATATTTCCTTTTTCACCATAGCCCTCTATGGGCTTCCAAATATCCCTTTGCCAATTCCACAAAACAGCCTTAGCGAAAGGCTTCTTGAAGGGAAAGATGTAACTCTGTGAGATGAATTAACAGAACACAGAGCAGTTTCTCAGAAAGCTTCTTTCCAGTTTTGAACGGAAGATATTTCCTTTTTCACCATAGCCCTCTATGGGCTTCCAAATATCCCTTTGCCAATTCCACAAGAACAGCCTTAGCGAAAGACTTCTTGAAGGGAAAGATGTAACTCTGTGTGATGAATGAACAGAACACAGAGCAGTTTCTCAGAAAGCTTCTTTCCAGTTTTGAACGGAAGATATTTCCTTTTTCACCATAGCCCTCTATGGGCTTCCAAATATCCCTTTGCCAATTCCACAAGAACAGCCTTAGCGAAAGGCTTCTTGAAGGGAAAGATGTAACTCTGTGAGATGAATTAACAGAACACAGAGCAGTTTCTCAGAAAGCTTCTTTCCAGTTTTGAACGGAAGATATTTCCTTTTTCACCATAGCCCTCTATGGGCTTCCAAATATCCCTTTGCCAATTCCACAAGAACAGCCTTAGCGAAAGGCTTCTTGAAGGGAAAGATGTAACTTTGTGAGATGAATTAACAGAACACAGAGCAGTTTCTCAAAAGGCTTGTTTCCAGTTTTGAACGGAAGATATTTCCTTTTTCACCATAGCCCTCTATGGGGTTCCAAATATCCATTGCCAATACCACAAGAACAGCCTTAGCGAAAGGCTTCTTGAAGGGAAAGATGTAATTCTGTGAGATGAATTAACAGAACTCAGAGCAGTTTCTCAGAATGCTTCTTTCCAGTTTTGAACGGAAGATATTTCCTTTTTCACCATAGCCCTCTATGGGCTTCCAAATATCCCTTTGCCAATTCCACAAGAACAGCCTTAGCGAAATACTTTTTGAAGGGAAAGATGTAACTCTGTGAGATGAATTAGCAGAACACAGAGCAGATTCTCAGAAAGCTTCTTTCCAGTTTTGAACGGAATATATTTCCTTTTTCACCATAGCCCTCTATGGGCTTCCAAATATCCCTTTGCCAATTCCACAAGAACAGCCTCAGCGAAAGGCTTCTTGGAGGGAAAGATGTAACTCTGTGAGATGAATTAACAGAACACAGAGCAGTTTCTCAGAAAGCTTCTTTCCAGTTTTGAACGGAAGATATTTCCTTTTTCACCATAGCCCTCTATGGGCTTCCAAATATCCCTTTGCCAATTCCACAAGAACAGCCTTAGCGAAAGGCTTCTTGATGGGAAAGATGTAACTCTGTGAGATGAATGAACAGAACACAGAGCAGTTTCTCAGAAAGCTTCTTTCCAGTTTTGAATGGAAGATATTTCCTTTTACACCATAGACCTCTATGGGCTTCCAAATATCCCTTTGCCAATTCCACAAGAACAGCCTTATCGAAAGGCTTCTTGAAGAGAAAGATGTAACTCTGTGAGATGAATTAACAGAACACAGAACAGTTTCTCAGAAAGCTTCTTTCCAGTTTTGAACGGAAGATATTTCCTTTTTCACCATAGCCCTCTATGGGCTTCCAAATATCCCTTTGCCAATTCCACAAGAACAGCCTTAGCGAAAGACTTCTTGAAGGGTAAGATGTAACTCTGTGGGATGAATTAACAGAACACAGAGCAGTTTCTCAGAAAGCTTCTTTCCAGTTTTGAACGGAAGATATTTCCTTTTTCACCATAGCCCTCTATGGGCTTCCAAATATCCCTTTGCCAATTCCACAAGAACAGCCTTAGCGAAAGGCTTCTTGAAGGGAAAGATGTAACTCTGTGAGATGAATTAACAGACGACAACGCAGTTTCTCAGAAAACTTCTTTCCCGTTTTGAACGGAAGATATTTCCTTTTTCACCATAGCCCTCTATGGGCTTCCAAATATCCCTTTGCCAATTCCACAAGAACAGCCTTAGCGAAAGGCTTCTTGAAGGGAAAGATGTAACTCTGTGAGATGAATTAACAGAACACAGAGCAGTTTCTCAGAAAGCTTCTTTCCCGTTTTGAACGGAAGATATTTCCTTTTTCACCATAGCCCTCTATGGGCTTCCAAATATCCCTTTGCGAAATCCACAAGAACAGCCTTAGCGAAAGGCTTCTTGAAGGGAAAGATGTAACTCTGTGAGATGAATTAACAGAACACCGAGCAGTTTCTCAGAAAGCTTCTTTCCAGTTTTGAACGGAAGATATTTCCTTTTTCACCATAGCCCTCCATGGGCTTCCAAATATCCCTTTGCCAATTCCACAAGAACAGCCTTAGCGAAAGGCTTCTTGAAGGGAAAGATGTAACTCTGTGAGATGAATTAACAGAACACAGAGCAGTTTCTCAGAAAGCTTCTTTCCAGTTTTGAACGGAAGATACTTCCTTTTACACCATAGCCCTCTATGGGCTTCCAAATATCCCTTTGCCAATTCCACAAGAACAGCCTTATCGAAAGGCTTCTTGAAGAGAAAGATGTAACTCTGTGAGATGAATTAACAGAACACAGAACAGTTTCTCAGAAAGCTTCTTTCCAGTTTTGAACGGAAGATATTTCCTTTTTCACCATAGCCCTCTATGGGCTTCCAAATATCCCTTTGCCAATTCCACAAGAACAGCCTTAGCGAAAGACTTCTTGAAGGGTAAGATGTAACTCTGTGAGATAAATTAACAGAACACAGAGCAGTTTCTCAGAAAGCTTCTTTGCAGTTTTCAACGGAAGATATTTCCTTTTTCACCATAGCCCTCTATGGGCTTCCAAATATCCCTTTGCCAATTCCACAAGAACAGCCTTTGCGAAAGGCTTCTTGAAGGGAAAGATGTAACTCTGTGAGATGAATTAACAGACCACAGAGCAGTTTCTCAGAAAGCTTCTTTCCCGTTTTGAACGGAAGATATTTCCTTTTTCACCATAGCCCTCTATGGGCTTCCAAATATCCCTTTGCCAATTCCACAAAACAGCCTTAGCGAAAGGCTTCTTGAAGGGAAAGATGTAACTCTGTGAGATGAATTAACAGAACACAGAGCAGTTTCTCAGAAAGCTTCTTTCCAGTTTTGAACGGAAGATATTTCCTTTTTCACCATAGCCCTCTATGGGCTTCCAAATATCCCTTTGCCAATTCCACAAGAACAGCCTTAGCGAAAGACTTCTTGAAGGGAAAGATGTAACTCTGTGTGATGAATGAACAGAACACAGAGCAGTTTCTCAGAAAGCTTCTTTCCAGTTTTGAACGGAAGATATTTCCTTTTTCACCATAGCCCTCTATGGGCTTCCAAATATCCCTTTGCCAATTCCACAAGAACAGCCTTAGCGAAAGGCTTCTTGAAGGGAAAGATGTAACGCTGTGAGATGAATTAACAGAACACAGAGCAGTTTCTCAGAAAGCTTCTTTCCAGTTTTGAACGGAAGATATTTCCTTTTTCACCATAGCCCTCTATGGGCTTCCAAATATCCCTTTGCCAATTCCACAAGAACAGCCTTAGCGAAAGGCTTCTTGAAGGGAAAGATGTAACTCTGTGAGATGAATTAACAGAACACAGAGCAGTTTCTCAAAAGGCTTGTTTCCAGTTTTGAACGGAAGATATTTCCTTTTTCACCATAGCCCTCTATGGGCTTCCAAATATCCATTGCCAATTCCACAAGAACAGCCTTAGCGAAAGGCTTCTTGAAGGGAAAGATGTAATTCTGTGAGATGAATTAACAGAACTCAGAGCAGTTTCTCAGAAAGCTTCTTTCCAGTTTTGAACGGAAGATATTTCCTTTTTCACCATAGCCCTCTATGGGCTTCCAAATATCCCTTTGCCAATTCCACAAGAACAGCCTTAGCGAAATACTTTTTGAAGGGAAAGATGTAACAATGTGAGATGAATTAGCAGAACACAGAGCAGATTCTCAGAAAGCTTCTTTCCAGTTTTGAACGGAATATATTTCCTTTTTCACCATAGCCCTCTATGGGCTTCCAAATATCCCTTTGCCAATTCCACAAGAGCAGCCTTAGCGAAAGGCTTCTTGGAGGGAAAGATGTAACTCTGTGAGATGAATTAACAGAACACAGAGCAGTTTCTCAGAAAGCTTCTTTCCAGTTTTGAACGGAAGATAATTCCTTTTTCACCATAGCCCTCTATGGGCTTCCAAATATCCCTTTGCCAATTCCACAAGAACAGCCTTAGCGAAAGGCTTCTTGATGGGAAAGATGTAACTCTGTGAGATGAATGAACAGAACACAGAGCAGTTTCTCAGAAAGCTTCTTTCCAGTTTTGAATGGAAGATATTTCCTTTTACACCATAGACCTCTATGGGCTTCCAAATATCCCTTTGCCAATTCCACAAGAACAGCCTTATCGAAAGGCTTCTTGAAGAGAAAGATGTAACTCTGTGAGATGAATTAACAGAACACAGAACAATTTCTCAGAAAGCTTCTTTCCAGTTTTGAACGGAAGATATTTCCTTTTTCACCATAGCCCTCTATGGGCTTCCAAATATCCCTTTGCCATTTCCACAAGAACAGCCTTAGCGAAAGACTTCTTGAAGGGTAAGATGTAACACTGTGGGATGAATTACCAGAACACAGAGCAGTTTCTCAGAAAGCTTCTTTCCAGTTTTGAACGGAAGATATTTCCTTTTTCACCATAGCCCTCTATGGGCTTCCAAATATCCCTTTGCCAATTCCACAAGAACAGCCTTAGCGAAAGGCTTCTTGAAGGGAAAGATGTAACTCTGTGAGATGAATTAACAGACCACAACGCAGTTTCTCAGAAAGCTTCTTTCCCGTTTTGAACGGAAGATATTTCCTTTTTCACCATAGCCCTCTATGGGCTTCCAAATATCCCTTTGCCAATTCCACAAGAACAACCTTAGCGAAAGGCTTCTTGAAGGGAAAGATGTAACTCTGTGAGATGAATTAACAGAACACAGAGCAGTTTCTCAGAAAGCTTCTTTCCCGTTTTGAACGGAAGATATTTCCTTTTTCACCATAGCCATCTATGGGCTTCCAAATATCCCTTTGCGAAATCCACAAGAACAGCCTTAGCGAAAGGCTTCTTGAAGGGAAAGATGTAACTCTGTGAGATGAATTAACAGAACACCGAGCAGTTTCTCAGAAAGCTTCTTTCCAGTTTTGAACGGAATATATTTCCTTTTTCACCATAGCCCTCTATGGGCTTCCAAATATCCCTTTGCCAATTCCACAAGAACAGCCTTAGCGAAAGGCTTCTTGAAGGGAAAGATGTAACTCTGTGAGATGAATTAACAGAACACAGAGCAGTTTCTCAGAAAGCTTCTTTCCAGTTTTGAACGGAAGATATTTCCTTTTTCACCATAGCCCTCTATGGGCTTCCAAATATCCCTTTGCGAAATCCACAAGAACAGCCTTAGCGAAAGGCTTCTTGAAGGGAAAGATGTAACTCTGTGAGATGAATTAACAGAACACCGAGCAGTTTCTCAGAAAGCTTCTTTCCAGTTTTGAACGGAAGATATTTCCTTTTTCACCATAGCCCTCTATGGGCTTCCAAATATCCCTTTGCCAATTCCACAATAACAGCCTTAGCGAAAGGCTTCTTGAAGGGAAAGATGTAACTCTGTGAGATGAACTAACAGAACTCAGAGCAGTTTCTCAGAAAGCTTCTTTCCAGTTTTGAACGGAAGATATTTCCTTTTTCACCATAGCCCTCTATGGGCTTCCAAATATCCCTTTGCCAATTCCACAAGAACAGCCTTAGCGAAAGGCTTCTTGAAGGGAACGATGTAACTCTGTGAGATGAATTAACAGAACACAGAGCAGTTTCTCAGAAAGCTTCTTTCCAGTTTTGAACGGAAGATATTTCCTTTTTCACCATAGCCCTCTATGGGCTTCCAAATATCCATTGCCAATTCCACAAGAACAGCCTTAGCGAAAGGCTTCTTGAAGGGAAAGATGTAATTCTGTGAGATGAATTAACAGAACTCAGAGCAGTTTCTCAGAAAGCTTCTTTCTAGTTTTGAACGGAGGATATTTCCTTTTTCACCATAGCCCTTTATGGGCTTCCAAATATCCCTTTGCCAATTCCACAAGAACAGCCTTAGCGAAATGCTTTTTGAAGGGAAAGATGTAACTCTGTGAGATGAATTAGCAGAACACAGAGCAGATTCTCAGAAAGATTCTTTCCAGTTTTGAACGGAATATTTTCCTTTTTCACCATAGCCCTCTATGGGCTTCCAAATATCCCTTTGCCAATTCCACAAGAACAGCCTTAGCGAAAGGCTTCTTGAAGGGAAAGATGTAACTCTGTGAGATGAATTAACAGAACACAGAGCAGTTTCTCAGAAAGCTTCTTTCCAGTTTTGAACGGAAGATATTTCCTTTTTCACCATAGGCCTCCATGGGCTTCCAAATATCCCTTTGCCAATTCCACAAGAACAGCCTTATCGAAAGGCTTCTTGAAGGGAAAGATGTAACTCTGTGAGATGAATGAACAGAACACAGAGCAGTTTCTCAGAAAGCTTCTTTCCAGTTTTGAACGGAAGATACTTCCTTTTACACCATAGCCCTCTATGGGCTTCCAAATATCCCTTTGCCAATTCCACAAGAACAGCCTTAGCGAAAGGCTTCTTGAAGAGAACGATGTAACTCTGTGAGATGAATTAACAGAACACAGAGCAGTTTCTCAGAAAGCTTCTTTCCAGTTTTGAACGGAAGATATTTCCTTTTTCACCATAGCCCTCTATGGGCTTCCAAATATCCATTGCCAATTCCACAAGAACAGCCTTAGCGAAAGGCTTCTTGAAGGGAAAGATGTAATTCTGTGAGATGAATTAACAGAACTCAGAGCAGTTTCTCAGAAAGCTTCTTTCTAGTTTTGAACGGAGGATATTTCCTTTTTCACCATAGCCCTTTATGGGCTTCCAAATATCCCTTTGCCAATTCCACAAGAACAGCCTTAGCGAAATGCTTTTTGAAGGGAAAGATGTAACTCTGTGAGATGAATTAGCAGAACACAGAGCAGATTCTCAGAAAGATTCTTTCCAGTTTTGAACGGAATATTTTCCTTTTTCACCATAGCCCTCTATGGGCTTCCAAATATCCCTTTGCCAATTCCACAAGAACAGCCTTAGCGAAAGGCTTCTTGAAGGGAAAGATGTAACTCTGTGAGATGAATTAACAGAACACAGAGCAGTTTCTCAGAAAGCTTCTTTCCAGTTTTGAACGGAAGATATTTCCTTTTTCACCATAGGCCTCCATGGGCTTCCAAATATCCCTTTGCCAATTCCACAAGAACAGCCTTATCGAAAGGCTTCTTGAAGGGAAAGATGTAACTCTGTGAGATGAATGAACAGAACACAGAGCAGTTTCTCAGAAAGCTTCTTTCCAGTTTTGAACGGAAGATACTTCCTTTTACACCATAGCCCTCTATGGGCTTCCAAATATCCCTTTGCCAATTCCACAAGAACAGCCTTATCGAAAGGCTTCTTGAAGAGAAAGATGTAACTCTGTGAGATGAATTAACAGAACACAGAACAGTTTCTCAGAAAGCTTCTTTCCAGTTTTGAACGGAAGATATTTCCTTTTTCACCATAGCCCTCTAAGGGCTTCCAAATATCCCTTTGCCAATTCCACAAGAACAGCCTTAGCGAAAGGCTTCTTGAAGGGAAAGATGTAACTCTGTGAGATGAATTAACAGACCACAGAGCAGTTTCTCAGAAAGCTTCTTTCCCGTTTTGAACGGAAGATATTTCCTTTTTCACCATAGCCCTCTATGGGCTTCCAAATATCCCTTTGCCAATTCCACAAAACAGCCTTAGCGAAAGGCTTCTTGATGGGAAAGATGTAACTCTGTGAGATGAATTAACAGAACACAGAGCAGTTTCTCAGAAAGCTTCTTTCCAGTTTTGAACGGAAGATATTTCCTTTTTCACCATAGCCCTTTATGGGCTTCCAAATATCCCTTTGCCAATTCCACAAGAACAGCCTTAGCGAAAGACTTCTTGAAGGGAAAGATGTAACTCTGTGTGATGAATGAAAAGAACACAGAGCAGTTTCTCAGAAAGCTTCTTTCCAGTTTTGAACGGAAGTTATTTCCTTTTTCACCATAGCCCTCTATGGGCTTCCAAATATCCCTTTGCCAATTCCACAAGAACAGCCTTAGCGAAAGGCTTCTTGAAGGGAAAGATGTAACGCTGTGAGATGAATTAACAGAACACAGAGCAGTTTCTCAGAAAGCTTCTTTCCAGTTTTGAACGGAAGATATTTCCTTTTTCACCATAGCCCTCTATGGGCTTCCAAATATCCCTTTGCCAATTCCACAAGAACAGCCTTAGCGAAAGGCTTCTTGAAGGGAAAGATGTAACTCTGTGAGATGAATTAGCAGAACACAGAGCAGATTCTCAGAAAGCTTCTTTCCAGTTTTGAACGGAATATATTTCCTTTTTCACCATAGCCCTCTATGGGCTTCCAAATATCCCTTTGCCAATTCCACAAGAACAGCCTCAGCGAAAGGCTTCTTGGAGGGAAAGATGTAACTCTGTGAGATGAATTAACAGAACACAGAGCAGTTTCTCAGAAAGCTTCTTTCCAGTTTTGAACGGAAGATATTTCCTTTTTCACCATAGCCCTCTATGGGCTTCCAAATATCCCTTTGCCAATTCCACAAGAACAGCCTTAGCGAAAGGCTTCTTGAAGGGAAAGATGTAACTCTGTGAGATGAATGAACAGAACACAGAGCAGTTTCTCAGAAAGCTTCTTTCCAGTTTTGAATGGAAGATATTTCCTTTTACACCATAGACCTCTATGGGCTTCCAAATATCCCTTTGCCAATTCCACAAGAACAGCCTTATCGAAAGGCTTCTTGAAGAGAAAGATGTAACTCTGTGAGATGAATTAACAGAACACAGAACAGTTTCTCAGAAAGCTTCTTTCCAGTTTTGAACGGAAGATATTTCCTTTTTCACCATAGCCCTCTATGGGCTTCCAAATATCCCTTTGCCAATTCCACAAGAACAGCCTAAGCGAAAGACTTCTTGAAGGGTAAGATGTAACTCTGTGGGATGAATTAACAGAACACAGAGCAGTTTCTCAGAAAGCTTCTTTCCAGTTTTGAACGGAAGATATTTCCTTTTTCACCATAGCCCTCTATGGGCTTCCAAATATCCCTTTGCCAATTCCACAAGAACAGCCTTAGCGAAAGGCTTCTTGAAGGAAAAGATGTAACTCTGTGAGATGAATTAACAGACGACAACGCAGTTTCTCAGAAAGCTTCTTTCCCGTTTTGAACGGAAGATATTTCCTTTTTCACCATAGCCCTCTATGGGCTTCCAAATATCCCTTTGCCAATTCCACAAGAACAGCCTTAGCGAAAGGCTTCTTGAAGGGAAAGATGTAACTCTGTGAGATGAATTAACAGAACACAGAGCAGTTTCTCAGAAAGCTTCTTTCCCGTTTTGAACGGAAGATATTTCCTTTTTCACCATAGCCCTCTATGGGCTTCCAAATATCCCTTTGCGAAATCCACAAGAACAGCCTTAGCGAAAGGCTTCTTGAAGGGAAAGATGTAACTCTGTGAGATGAATTAACAGAACACCGAGCAGTTTCTCAGAAAGCTTCTTTCCAGTTTTGAACGGAAGATATTTCCTTTTTCACCATAGCCCTCTATGGGCTTCCAAATATCCCTTTGCCAATTCCACCATAACAGCCTTAGCGAAAGGCTTCTTGAAGGGAAAGATGTAACTCTGTGAGATGAATTAAGAGAACTCAGAGCAGTTTCTCAGAAAGCTTCTTTCCAGTTTTGAACGGAAGATATTTCCTTTTTCACGATAGCCCTCTATGGGCTTCCAAATATCCCTTTGCCAATTCCACAAGAACAGCCTTAGCGAAAGGCTTCTTGAAGGGAAAGATGTAACTCTGTGAGATGAATTAACAGAACACAGAGAAGTTTCTCAGAAAGCTTCTTTCCAGTTTTGAACTGAAGATATTTCCTTTTTCACCATAGCCCTCCATGGGCTTCCAAATATCCCTTTGCCAATTCCACAAGAACAGCCTTAGCGAAAGGCTTCTTGAAGGGAAAGATGTAACTCTGTGAGATGAATGAACAGAACACAGAGCAGTTTCTCAGAAAGCTTCTTTCCAGTTTTGAACGGAAGATACTTCCTTTTACACCATAGCCCTCTATGGGCTTCCAAATATCCCTTTGCCAATTCCACAAGAACAGCCTTATCGAAAGGCTTCTTGAAGAGAAAGATGTAACTCTGTGAGATGAATTAACAGAACACAGAACAGTTTCTCAGAAAGCTTCTTTCCAGTTTTGAACGGAAGATATTTCCTTTTTCACCATAGCCCTCTATGGGCTTCCAAATATCCCTTTGCCAATTCCACAAAACAGCCTTAGCGAAAGGCTTCTTGAAGGGAAAGATGTAACGCTGTGAGATGAATTAACAGAACACAGAGCAGTTTCTCAGAAAGCTTCTTTCCAGTTTTGAACGGAAGATATTTCCTTTTTCACCATAGCCCTCTATGGGCTTCCAAATATCCCTTTGCCAATTCCACAAGAACAGCCTTAGCGAAAGGCTTCTTGAAGGGAAAGATGTAACTCTGTGAGATGAATTAACAGAACACAGAGCAGTTTCTCAAAAGGCTTGTTTCCAGTTTTGAACGGAAGATATTTCCTTTTTCACCATAGCCCTCTATGGTCTTCCAAATATCCATTGCCAATTCCACAAGAACAGCCTTAGCGAAAGGCTTCTTGAAGGGAAAGATGTAATTCTGTGAGATGAATTAACAGAACTCAGAGCAGTTTCTCAGAAAGCTTCTTTCCAGTTTTGAACGGAAGATATTTCCTTTTTCACCATAGCCCTCTATGGGCTTCCAAATATCCCTTTGCCAATTCCACAAGAACAGCCTTAGCGAAATACTTTTTGAAGGGAAAGATGTAACTCTGTGAGATGAATTAGCAGAACACAGAGCAGATTCTCAGAAAGCTTCTTTCCAGTTTTGAACGGAATATATTTCCTTTTTCACCATAGCCCTCTATGGGCTTCCAAATATCCCTTTGCCAATTCCACAAGAACAGCCTTAGCGAAAGGCTTCTTGGAGGGAAAGATGTAACTCTGTGAGATGAATTAACAGAACACAGAGCAGTTTCTCAGAAAGCTTCTTTCCAGTTTTGAACGGAAGATAATTCCTTTTTCACCATAGCCCTCTATGGGCTTCCAAATATCCCTTTGCCAATTCCACAAGAACAGCCTTAGCGAAAGGCTTCTTGATGGGAAAGATGTAACTCTGTGAGATGAATGAACAGAACACAGAGCAGTTTCTCAGAAAGCTTCTTTCCAGTTTTGAATGGAAGATATTTCCTTTTACACCATAGACCTCTATGGGCTTCCAAATATCCCTTTGCCAATTCCACAAGAACAGCCTTATCGAAAGGCTTCTTGAAGAGAAAGATGTAACACTGTGAGATGAATTAACAGAACACAGAACAGTTTCTCAGAAAGCTTCTTTCCAGTTTTGAACGGAAGATATTTACTTTTTCACCATAGCCCTCTATGGGCTTCCAAATATCCCTTTGCCAATTCCACAAGAACAGCCTTAGCGAAAGACTTCTTGAAGGGTAAGATGTAACTCTGTGGGATGAGTTAACAGAACACAGAGCAGTTTCTCAGAAAGCTTCTTTCCAGTTTTGAACGGAAGATATTTCCTTTTTCACCATAGCCCTCTATGGGCTTCCAAATATCCCTTTGCCAATTCCACAAGAACAGCCTTAGCGAAAGGCTTCTTGAAGGGAAAGATGTAACGCTGTGAGATGAATTAACAGAACACAGAGCAGTTTCTCAGAAAGCTTCTTTCCAGTTTTGAATGGAAGATATTTCCTTTTACACCATAGACCTCTATGGGCTTCCAAATATCCCTTTGCCAATTCCACAAGAACAGCCTTATCGAAAGGCCTCTTGAAGAGAAAGATGTAACTCTGTGAGATGAATTAACAGAACACAGAACAGTTTCTCAGAAAGCTTCTTTCCAGTTTTGAACGGAAGATATTTCCTTTTTCACCATAGCCCTCTAAGGGCTTCCAAATATCCCTTTGCCAATTCCACAAGAACAGCCTTAGCGAAAGACTTCTTGAAGGGTAAGATGTAACACTGTGGGATGAATTACCAGAACACAGAGCAGTTTCTCAGAAAGCTTCTTTCCAGTTTTGAACGGAAGATATTTCCTTTTTCACCATAGCCCTCTATGGGCTTCCAAATATCCCTTTGCCAATTCCACAAGAACAGCCTTAGCGAAAGGCTTCTTGAAGGGAAAGATGTAACTCTGTGAGATGAATTAACAGACCACAACGCAGTTTCTCAGAAAGCTTCTTTCCCGTTTTGAACGGAAGATATTTCCTTTTTCACCATAGCCCTCTATGGGCTTCCAAATATCCCTTTGCCAATTCCACAAGAACAGCCTTAGCGAAAGACTTCTTGAAGGGTAAGATGTAACTCTGTGAGATGAATTAACAGAACACAGAGCAGTTTCTCAGAAAGCTTCTTTGCAGTTTTCAACGGAAGATATTTCCTTTTTCACCATAGCCCTCTATGGGCTTCCAAATATCTCTTTGCCAATTCCACAAGAACAGGCTTAGCGAAAGGCTTCTTGAAGGGAAAGATGCAACTCTGTGAGATGAATTAACAGAACACAGAGCAGATTCTCAGAAAGCTTCTTTCCAGTTTTGAACGGAAGATATTTCCTTTTTCACCATAGCCCTCTATGGGCTTCCAAATATCCCTTTGCCAATTCCACAAGAACAGCCTTAGCGAAAGGCTTCTTGAAGGGAAAGATGTAACTCTGTGAGATGAATTAACAGACCACAACGCAGTTTCTCAGAAAGCTTCTTTCCCGTTTTGAACGGAAGATATTTCCTTTTTCACCATAGCCCTCTATGGGCTTCCAAATATCCCTTTGCCAATTCCACAAGAACAACCTTAGCGAAAGGCTTCTTGAAGGGAAAGATGTAACTCTGTGAGATGAATTAACAGAACACAGAGCAGTTTCTCAGAAAGCTTCTTTCCCGTTTTGAACGGAAGATATTTCCTTTTTCACCATAGCCCTCTATGGGCTTCCAAATATCCCTTTGCGAAATCCACAAGAACAGCCTTAGCGAAAGGCTTCTTGAAGGGAAAGATGTAACTCTGTGAGATGAATTAACAGAACACCGAGCAGTTTCTCAGAAAGCTTCTTTCCAGTTTTGAACGGAAGATATTTCCTTTTTCACCATAGCCCTCTATGGGCTTCCAAATATCCCTTTGCCAATTCCACAATAACAGCCTTAGGGAAAGGCTTCTTGAAGGGAAAGATGTAACTCTGTGAGATGAATTAACAGAACTCAGAGCAGTTTCTCAGAAAGCTTCTTTCCAGTTTTGAACGTAAGATATTTCCTTTTCCACCATAGCCCTCTATGGGCTTCCAAATATCCCTTTGCCAATTCCACAAGAACAGCCTTAGCGAAAGGCTTCTTGAAGGGAACGATGTAACTCTGTGAGATGAATTAACAGAACACAGAGCAGTTTCTCAGAAAGCTTCTTTCCAGTTTTGAACGGAAGATATTTCCTTTTTCACCATAGCCCTCTATGGGCTTCCAAATATCCTTTTGCCAATTCCACAAGAACAGCCTTATCGAAAGGCTTCTTGAAGGGAAAAATGTAACTCTGTGAGATGAATTAACAGAACACAGAGCAGTTTCTCAAAAGGCTTGTTTCCAGTTTTGAACGGAAGATATTTCCTTTTTCACCACAGCCCTCTATGGGCTTCCAAATATCCATTGCCAATTCCACAAGAACAGCCTTAGCGAAAGGCTTCTTGAAGGGAAAGATGTAATTCTGTGAGATGAATTAACAGAACTCAGAGCAGTTTCTCAGAAAGCTTCTTTCCAGTTTTGAACGGAGGATATTTCCTTTTTCACCATAGCCCTTTATGGGCTTCCAAATATCCCTTTGCCAATTCCACAAGAACAGCCTTAGCGAAATGCTTTTTGAAGGGAAAGATGTAACTCTGTGAGATGAATTAGCAGAACACAGAGCAGATTCTCAGAAAGCTTCTTTCCAGTTTTGAACGGAATATATTTCCTTTTTCACCATAGCCCTCTATGGGCTTCCAAATATCCCTTTGCCAATTCCACAAGAACAGCCTTAGCGAAAGGCTTCTTGAAGGGAAAGATGTAACTCTGTGAGATGAATTAACAGAACACAGAGCAGTTTCTCAGAAAGCTTCTTTCCAGTTTTGAACGGAAGATATTTCCTTTTTCACCATAGCCCTCTATGGGCTTCCAAATATCCCTTTGCGAAATCCACAAGAACAGCCTTAGCGAAAGGCTTCTTGAAGGGAAAGATGTAACTCTGTGAGATGAATTAACAGAACACCGAGCAGTTTCTCAGAAAGCTTCTTTCCAGTTTTGAACGGAAGATATTTCCTTTTTCACCATAGCCCTCTATGGGCTTCCAAATATCCCTTTGCCAATTCCACAATAACAGCCTTAGCGAAAGGCTTCTTGAAGGGAAAGATGTAACTCTGTGAGATGAATTAACAGAACTCAGAGCAGTTTCTCAGAAAGCTTCTTTCCAGTTTTGAACGGAAGATATTTCCTTTTTCACCATAGCCCTCTATGGGCTTCCAAATATCCCTTTGCCAATTCCACAAGAACAGCCTTAGCGAAAGGCTTCTTGAAGGGAACGATGTAACTCTGTGAGATGAATTAACAGAACACAGAGCAGTTTCTCAGAAAGCTTCTTTCCAGTTTTGAACGGAAGATATTTCCTTTTTCACCATAGCCCTCTATGGGCTTCCAAATATCCATTGCCAATTCCACAAGAACAGCCTTAGCGAAAGGCTTCTTGAAGGGAAAGATGTAATTCTGTGAGATGAATTAACAGAACTCAGAGCAGTTTCTCAGAAAGCTTCTTTCCAGTTTTGAACGGAGGATATTTCCTTTTTCACCATAGCCCTTTATGGGCTTCCAAATATCCCTTTGCCAATTCCACAAGAACAGCCTTAGCGAAATGCTTTTTGAAGGGAAAGATGTAACTCTGTGAGATGAATTAGCAGAACACAGAGCAGATTCTCAGAAAGATTCTTTCCAGTTTTGAACGGAATATTTTCCTTTTTCACCATAGCCCTCTATGGGCTTCCAAATATCCCTTTGCCAATTCCACAAGAACAGCCTTAGCGAAAGGCTTCTTGACGGGAAAGATGTAACTCTGTGAGATGAATTAACAGAACACAGAGCAGTTTCTCAGAAAGCTTCTTTCCAGTTTTGAACGGAAGATATTTCCTTTTTCACCATAGGCCTCCATGGGCTTCCAAATATCCCTTTGCCAATTCCACAAGAACAGCCTTATCGAAAGGCTTCTTGAAGGGAAAGATGTAACTCTGTGAGATGAATGAACAGAACACAGAGCAGTTTCTCAGAAAGCTTCTTTCCAGTTTTGAACGGAAGATACTTCCTTTTACACCATAGCCCTCTATGGGCTTCCAAATATCCCTTTGCCAATTCCACAAGAACAGCCTTATCGAAAGGCTTCTTGAAGAGAAAGATGTAACTCTGTGAGATGAATTAACAGAACACAGAACAGTTTCTCAGAAAGCTTCTTTCCAGTTTTGAACGGAAGATATTTCCTTTTTCACCATAGCCCTCTATGGGCTTCCAAATATCCCTTTGCCAATTCCACAAGAACAGCCTTAGCGAAAGGCTTCTTGAAGGGAAAGATGTAACTCTGTGAGATGAATTAACAGACCACAGAGCAGTTTCTCAGAAAGCTTCTTTCCCGTTTTGAACGGAAGATATTTCCTTTTTCACCATAGCCCTCTATGGGCTTCCAAATATCCCTTTGCCAATTCCACAAAACAGCCTTAGCGAAAGGCTTCTTGATGGGAAAGATGTAACTCTGTGAGATGAATTAACAGAACACAGAGCAGTTTCTCAGAAAGCTTCTTTCCAGTTTTGAACGGAAGATATTTCCTTTTTCACCATAGCCCTTTATGGGCTTCCAAATATCCCTTTGCCAATTCCACAAGAACAGCCTTAGCGAAAGACTTCTTGAAGGGAAAGATGTAACTCTGTGTGATGAATGAACAGAACACAGAGCAGTTTCTCAGAAAGCTTCTTTCCAGTTTTGAACGGAAGTTATTTCCTTTTTCACCATAGCCCTCTATGGGCTTCCAAATATCCCTTTGCCAATTCCACAAGAACAGCCTTAGCGAAAGGCTTCTTGAAGGGAAAGATGTAACGCTGTGAGATGAATTAACAGAACACAGAGCAGTTTCTCAGAAAGCTTCTTTCCAGTTTTGAACGGAAGATATTTCCTTTTTCACCATAGCCCTCTATGGGCTTCCAAATATCCCTTTGCCAATTCCACAAGAACAGCCTTAGCGAAAGGCTTCTTGAAGGGAAAGATGTAACTCTGTGAGATGAATTAGCAGAACACAGAGCAGATTCTCAGAAAGCTTCTTTCCAGTTTTGAACGGAATATATTTCCTTTTTCACCATAGCCCTCTATGGGCTTCCAAATATCCCTTTGCCAATTCCACAAGAACAGCCTCAGCGAAAGGCTTCTTGGAGGGAAAGATGTAACTCTGTGAGATGAATTAACAGAACACAGAGCAGTTTCTCAGAAAGCTTCTTTCCAGTTTTGAACGGAAGATATTTCCTTTTTCACCATAGCCCTCTATGGGCTTCCAAATATCCCTTTGCCAATTCCACAAGAACAGCCTTAGCGAAAGGCTTCTTGAAGGGAAAGATGTAACTCTGTGAGATGAATGAACAGAACACAGAGCAGTTTCTCAGAAAGCTTCTTTCCAGTTTTGAATGGAAGATATTTCCTTTTACACCATAGACCTCTATGGGCTTCCAAATATCCCTTTGCCAATTCCACAAGAACAGCCTTATCGAAAGGCTTCTTGAAGAGAAAGATGTAACTCTGTGAGATGAATTAACAGAACACAGAACAGTTTCTCAGAAAGCTTCTTTCCAGTTTTGAACGGAAGATATTTCCTTTTTCACCATAGCCCTCTATGGGCTTCCAAATATCCCTTTGCCAATTCCACAAGAACAGCCTAAGCGAAAGACTTCTTGAAGGGTAAGATGTAACTCTGTGGGATGAATTAACAGAACACAGAGCAGTTTCTCAGAAAGCTTCTTTCCAGTTTTGAACGGAAGATATTTCCTTTTTCACCATAGCCCTCTATGGGCTTCCAAATATCCCTTTGCCAATTCCACAAGAACAGCCTTAGCGAAAGGCTTCTTGAAGGGAAAGATGTAACTCTGTGAGATGAATTAACAGACGACAACGCAGTTTCTCAGAAAGCTTCTTTCCCGTTTTGAACGGAAGATATTTCCTTTTTCACCATAGCCCTCTATGGGCTTCCAAATATCCCTTTGCCAATTCCACAAGAACAGCCTTAGCGAAAGGCTTCTTGAAGGGAAAGATGTAACTCTGTGAGATGAATTAACAGAACACAGAGCAGTTTCTCAGAAAGCTTCTTTCCCGTTTTGAACGAAGATATTTCCTTTTTCACCATAGCCCTCTATGGGCTTCCAAATATCCCTTTGCGAAATCCACAAGAACAGCCTTAGCGAAAGGCTTCTTGAAGGGAAAGATGTAACTCTGTGAGATGAATTAACAGAACACCGAGCAGTTTCTCAGAAAGCTTCTTTCCAGTTTTGAACGGAAGATATTTCCTTTTTCACCATAGCCCTCTATGGGCTTCCAAATATCCCTTTGCCAATTCCACCATAACAGCCTTAGCGAAAGGCTTCTTGAAGGGAAAGATGTAACTCTGTGAGATGAATTAACAGAACTCAGAGCAGTTTCTCAGAAAGCTTCTTTCCAGTTTTGAACGGAAGATATTTCCTTTTTCACGATAGCCCTCTATGGGCTTCCAAATATCCCTTTGCCAATTCCACAAGAACAGCCTTAGCGAAAGGCTTCTTGAAGGGAAAGATGTAACTCTGTGAGATGAATTAACAGAACACAGAGCAGTTTCTCAGAAAGCTTCTTTCCAGTTTTGAACTGAAGATATTTCCTTTTTCACCATAGCCCTCCATGGGCTTCCAAATATCCCTTTGCCAATTCCACAAGAACAGCCTTAGCGAAAGGCTTCTTGAAGGGAAAGATGTAACTCTGTGAGATGAATGAACAGAACACAGAGCAGTTTCTCAGAAAGCTTCTTTCCAGTTTTGAACGGAAGATACTTCCTTTTACACCATAGCCCTCTATGGGCTTCCAAATATCCCTTTGCCAATTCCACAAGAACAGCCTTATCGAAAGGCTTCTTGAAGAGAAAGATGTAACTCTGTGAGATGAATTAACAGAACACAGAACAGTTTCTCAGAAAGCTTCTTTCCAGTTTTGAACGGAAGATATTTCCTTTTTCACCATAGCCCTCTATGGGCTTCCAAATATCCCTTTGCCAATTCCACAAAACAGCCTTAGCGAAAGGCTTCTTGAAGGGAAAGATGTAACGCTGTGAGATGAATTAACAGAACACAGAGCAGTTTCTCAGAAAGCTTCTTTCCAGTTTTGAACGGAAGATATTTCCTTTTTCACCATAGCCCTCTATGGGCTTCCAAATATCCCTTTGCCAATTCCACAAGAACAGCCTTAGCGAAAGGCTTCTTGAAGGGAAAGATGTAACTCTGTGAGATGAATTAACAGAACACAGAGCAGTTTCTCAAAAGGCTTGTTTCCAGTTTTGAACGGAAGATATTTCCTTTTTCACCATAGCCCTCTATGGTCTTCCAAACATCCATTGCCAATTCCACAAGAACAGCCTTAGCGAAAGGCTTCTTGAAGGGAAAGATGTAATTCTGTGAGATGAATTAACAGAACTCAGAGCAGTTTCTCAGAAAGCTTCTTTCCAGTTTTGAACGGAAGATATTTCCTTTTTCACCATAGCCCTCTATGGGCTTCCAAATATCCCTTTGCCAATTCCACAAGAACAGCCTTAGCGAAATACTTTTTGAAGGGAAAGATGTAACTCTGTGAGATGAATTAGCAGAACACAGAGCAGATTCTCAGAAAGCTTCTTTCCAGTTTTGAACGGAATATATTTCCTTTTTCACCATAGCCCTCTATGGGCTTCCAAATATCCCTTTGCCAATTCCACAAGAACAGCCTTAGCGAAAGGCTTCTTGGAGGGAAAGATGTAACTCTGTGAGATGAATTAACAGAACACAGAGCAGTTTCTCAGAAAGCTTCTTTCCAGTTTTGAACGGAAGATAATTCCTTTTTCACCATAGCCCTCTATGGGCTTCCAAATATCCCTTTGCCAATTCCACAAGAACAGCCTTAGCGAAAGGCTTCTTGATGGGAAAGATGTAACTCTGTGAGATGAATGAACAGAACACAGAGCAGTTTCTCAGAAAGCTTCTTTCCAGTTTTGAATGGAAGATATTTCCTTTTACACCATAGACCTCTATGGGCTTCCAAATATCCCTTTGCCAATTCCACAAGAACAGCCTTATCGAAAGGCTTCTTGAAGAGAAAGATGTAACACTGTGAGATGAATTAACAGAACACAGAACAGTTTCTCAGAAAGCTTCTTTCCAGTTTTGAACGGAAGATATTTACTTTTTCACCATAGCCCTCTATGGGCTTCCAAATATCCCTTTGCCAATTCCACAAGAACAGCCTTAGCGAAAGACTTCTTGAAGGGTAAGATGTAACTCTGTGGGATGAGTTAACAGAACACAGAGCAGTTTCTCAGAAAGCTTCTTTCCAGTTTTGAACGGAAGATATTTCCTTTTTCACCATAGCCCTCTATGGGCTTCCAAATATCCCTTTGCCAATTCCACAAGAACAGCCTTAGCGAAAGGCTTCTTGAAGGGAAAGATGTAACGCTGTGAGATGAATTAACAGAACACAGAGCAGTTTCTCAGAAAGCTTCTTTCCAGTTTTGAATGGAAGATATTTCCTTTTACACCATAGACCTCTATGGGCTTCCAAATATCCCTTTGCCAATTCCACAAGAACAGCCTTATCGAAAGGCCTCTTGAAGAGAAAGATGTAACTCTGTGAGATGAATTAACAGAACACAGAACAGTTTCTCAGAAAGCTTCTTTCCAGTTTTGAACGGAAGATATTTCCTTTTTCACCATAGCCCTCTAAGGGCTTCCAAATATCCCTTTGCCAATTCCACAAGAACAGCCTTAGCGAAAGACTTCTTGAAGGGTAAGATGTAACACTGTGGGATGAATTACCAGAACACAGAGCAGTTTCTCAGAAAGCTTCTTTCCAGTTTTGAACGGAAGATATTTCCTTTTTCACCATAGCCCTCTATGGGCTTCCAAATATCCCTTTGCCAATTCCACAAGAACAGCCTTAGCGAAAGGCTTCTTGAAGGGAAAGATGTAACTCTGTGAGATGAATTAACAGACCACAACGCAGTTTCTCAGAAAGCTTCTTTCCCGTTTTGAACGGAAGATATTTCCTTTTTCACCATAGCCCTCTATGGGCTTCCAAATATCCCTTTGCCAATTCCACAAGAACAGCCTTAGCGAAAGACTTCTTGAAGGGTAAGATGTAACTCTGTGAGATGAATTAACAGAACACAGAGCAGTTTCTCAGAAAGCTTCTTTGCAGTTTTCAACGGAAGATATTTCCTTTTTCACCATAGCCCTCTATGGGCTTCCAAATATCTCTTTGCCAATTCCACAAGAACAGGCTTAGCGAAAGGCTTCTTGAAGGGAAAGATGCAACTCTGTGAGATGAATTAACAGAACACAGAGCAGATTCTCAGAAAGCTTCTTTCCAGTTTTGAACGGAAGATATTTCCTTTTTCACCATAGCCCTCTATGGGCTTCCAAATATCCCTTTGCCAATTCCACAAGAACAGCCTTAGCGAAAGACTTCTTGAAGGGAAAGATGTAACTCTGTGTGATGAATGAACAGAACACAGAGCAGTTTCTCAGAAAGCTTCTTTCCAGTTTTGAACGGAAGATATTTCCTTTTTCACCATAGCCCTCTATGGGCTTCCAAATATCCCTTTGCCAATTCCACAAGAACAGCCTTAGCGATAGGCTTCTTGAAGGGAAAGATGTAACGCTGTGAGATGAATTAACAGAACACAGAGCAGTTTCTCAGAAAGCTTCTTTCCAGTTTTGAACGGAAGATATTTCCTTTTTCACCATAGCCCTCTATGGGCTTCCAAATATCCCTTTGCCAATTCCACAAGAACAGCCTTAGCGAAAGGCTTCTTGAAGGGAAAGATGCAACTCTGTGAGATGAATTAACAGAACACAGAGCAGATTCTCAGAAAGCTTCTTTCCAGTTTTGAACGGAAGATATTTCCTTTTTCACCATAGCCCTCTATGGGCTTCCAAATATCCCTTTGCCAATTCCACAAGAACAGCCTTAGCGAAAGACTTCTTGAAGGGAAAGATGTAACTCTTTGTGATGAATGAACAGAACACAGAGTAGTTTCTCAGAAAGTTTCTTTCCAGTTATGAACGGAAGATATTTCCTTTTTCACCATAGCCCTCTATGGGCTTCCAAATATCCCTTTGCCAATTCCACAAGAACAGCCTTAGCGAAAGGCTTTTTGAAGGGAAAGATGTAACTCAGTGAGATGAATTAACAGAACACAGAGCAGTTTCTCAGAAAGCTTCTTTCCAGTTTTGAACGGAAGATATTTCCTTTTTCACCATAGCCCTCTATGGGCTTCCAAATATCCCTTTGCCAATTCCACAAGAACAGCCTTAGTGAAAGGCTTCTTGAAGGGAAAGATGTAACTCTGTGAGATGAATTAACCGAACACAGAGCAGTTTCTCAGAAAGCTTCTTTCCAGTTTTGAACGGAAGATATTTCCTTTTACACCATAGCCCTCTATGGGCTTCCAAATATCCCTTTGCCAATTCCAGAAGAACAGCCTTAGCGAAAGGCTTTTTGAAGGGAAAGATGTAACTCTGTGAGATGAATTAACAGAACACATAGCAGTTTCTCAGAAAGTTTCTTTCCAGTTTTGAACGCAAGATATTCCTTTTTCACCATAGCCCTCTATGGGCTTCCAAATATCCCTTTGCCAATTGCACAAGAATAGCCTTAGTGACAGGCTTCTTGAAGGGAAAGATGTAGCTCTGTGAGATGAATTAGCAGAACACGGAGCAGTTTCTTACAAAGCTTGTTTCCAGTTTTGAAGGGAAGATATTTCCTTTTTCACCATAGCCCTCTATGGGCTTCCAAATATTCCTTTGCCAATTCCACAAGAACAGCCTTAGCGAAAGGCTTCTTGAAGGGAAAGATGTAATTCTGTGAGATGAATTAACAGAACTCAGAGCAGTTTCTCAGAAAGCTTCTTTCCAGTTTTGAACGGAAGATATTTCCTTTTTCACCATAGCCCTCTATGGGCTTCCAAATATCCCTTTGCCAATTCCACAAAAACAGCCTTAGCGAAATACTTTTTGAAGGGAAAGATGTAACTCTGTGAGATGAATTAGCAGAACACAGAGCAGATTCTCAGAAAGCTTCTTTCCAGTTTTGAACGGAAGATATTTCCTTTTTCACCATAGCCCTCTATGGGCTTCCAAATATCCCTTTGCCAATTCCACAAGAACAGCCTTAGCGAAAGGCTTCTTGGAGGGAAAGATGTAACTTTGTGAGATGAATTAACAGAACACAGAGCAGTTTCTCAGAAAGCTTCTTTCCAGTTTTGAACGGAAGATATTTCCTTTTTCACCATAGCCCTCTATGGGCTTCCAAATATCCCTTTGCCAATTCCACAAGAACAGCCTTAGCGAAAGGCTTCTTGATGGGAAAGATGTAACTCTGTGAGATGAATGAACATAACACAGAGCAGTTTCTCAGAAAGCTTCTTTCCAGTTTTGAATGGAAGATATTTCCTTTTACACCATAGACCTCTATGGGCTTCCAAATATCCCTTTGGCAATTCCACAAGAACAGCTTTATCCAAAGGCTTCTTGAAGAGAAAGATGTAACTCTGTGAGATGAATTAACAGACCACAACGCAGTTTCTCAGAAAGCTTCTTTCCCGTTTTGAACGGAAGATATTTCCTTTTTCACCATAGCCCTCTATGGGCTTCCAAATATCCCTTTGCCAATTCCACAAGAACAGCCTTAGCGAAAGGCTTCTTGAAGGGAAATATGTAACTCTGTGAGATGAACTAACAGAACACAGAGCAGTTTCTCAGAAAGCTTCTTTCCCGTTTTGAACGGAAGATATTTCCTTTTTCACCATAGCCCTCTATGGGCTTCCAAATATCCCTTTGCGAAATCCACAAGAACAGCCTTAGCGAAAGGCTTCTTGAAGGGAAAGATGTAACTCTGTGAGATGAATTAACAGAACACCGAGCAGTTTCTCAGAAAGCTTCTTTCCAGTTTTGAACGGAAGATATTTCCTTTTTCACCATAGCCCTCTATGGGCTTCCAAATATCCCTTTGCCAATTCCACAATAACAGCCTTAGCGAAAGGCTTCTTGAAGGGAAAGATGTAACTCTGTGAGATGAATTAACAGAACTCAGAGCAGTTTCTCAGAAAGCTTCTTTCCAGTTTTGAACGGAAGATATTTCCTTTTTCACCATAGCCCTCTATGGGCTTCCAAATATCCCTTTGCCAATTCCACAAGAACAGCCTTAGCGAAAGGCTTCTTGAAGGGAACGATGTAACTCTGTGAGATGAATTAACAGAACACAGAGCAGTTTCTCAGAAAGCTTCTTTCCAGTTTTGAATGGAAGATATTTCCTTTTACACCATAGACCTCTATGGGCTTCCAAATATCCCTTTGCCAATTCCACAAGAACAGCCTTATCGAAAGGCTTCTTGAAGAGAAAGATGTAACTCTGTGAGATGAATTAACAGAACACAGAACAGTTTCTCAGAAAGCTTCTTTCCAGTTTTGAACGGAAGATATTTCCTTTTTCACCATAGCCCTCTATGGGCTTCCAAATATCCCTTTGCCAATTCCACAAGAACAGCCTTAGCGAAAGACTTCTTGAAGGGTAAGATGTAACTCTGTGGGATGAATTAACAGAACACAGAGCAGTTTCTCAGAAAGCTTCTTTCCAGTTTTGAACGGAAGATATTTCCTTTTTCACCATAGCCCTCTATGGGCTTCCAAATATCCCTTTGCCAATTCCAGAAGAACAGCCTTAGCGAAAGGCTTTTTGAAGGGAAAGATGTAACTCTGTGAGATGAATTAACAGAACACAGAGCAGTTTCTCAGAAAGTTTCTTTCCAGTTTTGAACGCAAGATATTCCTTTTTCACCATAGCCCTCTATGGGCTTCCAAATATCCCTTTGCCAATTGCACAAGAATAGCCTTAGTGAAAGGCTTCTTGAAGGGAAAGATGTAGCTCTGTGAGATGAATTAGCAGAACACGGAGCAGTTTCTTACAAAGCTTGTTTCCAGTTTTGAACGGAAGATATTTCCTTTTTCACCATAGCCCTCTATGGGCTTCCAAATATTCCTTTGCCAATTCCACAAGAACAGCCTTAGCGAAAGGCTTCTTGAAGGGAAAGATGTAATTCTGTGAGATGAATTAACAGAACTCAGAGCAGTTTCTCAGAAAGCTTCTTTCCAGTTTTGAACGGAAGATATTTCCTTTTTCACCATAGCCCTCTATGGGCTTCCAAATATCCCTTTGCCAATTCCACAAGAACAGCCTTAGCGAAATACTTTTTGAAGGGAAAGATGTAACTCTGTGAGATGAATTAGCAGAACACAGAGCAGATTCTCAGAAAGCTTCTTTCCAGTTTTGAACGGAAGATATTTCCTTTTTCACCATAGCCCTCTATGGGCTTCCAAATATCCCTTTGCCAATTCCACAAGAACAGCCTTAGCGAAAGGCTTCTTGGAGGGAAAGATGTAACTTTGTGAGATGAATTAACAGAACACAGAGCAGTTTCTCAGAAAGCTTCTTTCCAGTTTTGAACGGAAGATATTTCCTTTTTCACCATAGCCCTCTATGGGCTTCCAAATATCCCTTTGCCAATTCCACAAGAACAGCCTTAGCGAAAGGCTTCTTGATGGGAAAGATGTAACTCTGTGAGATGAATGAACATAACACAGAGCAGTTTCTCAGAAAGCTTCTTTCCAGTTTTGAATGGAAGATATTTCCTTTTACACCATAGACCTCTATGGGCTTCCAAATATCCCTTTGGCAATTCCACAAGAACAGCCTTATCCAAAGGCTTCTTGAAGAGAAAGATGTAACTCTGTGAGATGAATTAACAGAACACAGAACAGTTTCTCAGAAAGCTTCTTTCCAGTTTTGAACGGAAGATATTTCCTTTTTCACCATAGCCCTCTATGGGCTTCCAAATATCCCTTTGCCAATTCCACAAGAACAGCCTTAGCGAAAGACTTCTTGAAGGGTAAGATGTAACTCTGTGGGATGAATTAACAGAACACAGAGCAGTTTCTCAGAAAGCTTCTTTCCAGTTTTGAACGGAAGATATTTCCTTTTTCACCATAGCCCTCTATGGGCTTCCAAATATCCCTTTGCCAATTCCACAAGAACAGCCTTAGCGAAAGGCTTCTTGAAAGGAAAAGATGTAACTCTGTGAGATGAATTAACAGACCACAACGCAGTTTCTCAGAAAGCTTCTTTCCCGTTTTGAACGGAAGATATTTCCTTTTTCACCATAGCCCTCTATGGGCTTCCAAATATCCCTTTGCCAATTCCACAAGAACAGCCTTAGCGAAAGGCTTCTTGAAGGGAAAGATGTAACTCTGTGAGATGAACTAACAGAACACAGAGCAGTTTCTCAGAAAGCTTCTTTCCCGTTTTGAACGGAAGATATTTCCTTTTTCACCATAGCCCTCTATGGGCTTCCAAATATCCCTTTGCGAAATCCACAAGAACAGCCTTAGCGAAAGGCTTCTTGAAGGGAAAGATGTAACTCTGTGAGATGAATTAACAGAACACCGAGCAGTTTCTCAGAAAGCTTCTTTCCAGTTTTGAACGGAAGATATTTCCTTTTTCACCATAGCCCTCTATGGGCTTCCAAATATCCCTTTGCCAATTCCACAATAACAGCCTTAGCGAAAGGCTTCTTGAAGGGAAAGATGTAACTCTGTGAGATGAATTAACAGAACTCAGAGCAGTTTCTCAGAAAGCTTCTTTCCAGTTTTGAACGGAAGATATTTCCTTTTTCACCATAGCCCTCTATGGGCTTCCAAATATCCCTTTGCCAATTCCACAAGAACAGCCTTAGCGAAAGGCTTCTTGAAGGGAAAGATGTAACTTTGTGAGATGAATTAACAGAACACAGAGCAGTTTCTCAAAAGGCTTGTTTCCAGTTTTGAACGGAAGATATTTCCTTTTTCACCATAGCCCTCTATGGGGTTCCAAATATCCATTGCCAATTCCACAAGAACAGCCTTAGCGAAAGGCTTCTTGAAGGGAAAGATGTAATTCTGTGAGATGAATTAACAGAACTCAGAGCAGTTTCTCAGAAAGCTTCTTTCCAGTTTTGAACGGAAGATATTTCCTTTTTCACCATAGCCCTCTATGGGCTTCCAAATATCCCTTTGCCAATTCCACAAGAACAGCCTTAGCGAAATACTTTTTGAAAGGAAAGATGTAACTCTGTGAGATGAATTAGCAGAACACAGAGCAGATTCTCAGAAAGCTTCTTTCCAGTTTTGAACGGAATATATTTCCTTTTTCACCATAGCCCTCTATGGGCTTCCAAATATCCCTTTGCCAATTCCACAAGAACAGCCTCAGCGAAAGGCTTCTTGGAGGGAAAGATGTAACTCTGTGAGATGAATTAACAGAACACAGAGCAGTTTCTCAGAAAGCTTCTTTCCAGTTTTGAACGGAAGATATTTCCTTTTTCACCATAGCCCTCTATGGGCTTCCAAATATCCCTTTGCCAATTCCACAAGAACAGCCTTAGCGAAAGGCTTCTTGATGGGAAAGATGTAACTCTGTGAGATGAATGAACAGAACACAGAGCAGTTTCTCAGAAAGCTTCTTTCCAGTTTTGAATGGAAGATATTTCCTTTTACACCATAGACCTCTATGGGCTTCCAAATATCCCTTTGCCAATTCCACAAGAACAGCCTTATCGAAAGGCTTCTTGAAGAGAAAGATGTAACTCTGTGAGATGAATTAACAGAACACAGAACAGTTTCTCAGAAAGCTTCTTTCCAGTTTTGAACGGAAGATATTTCCTTTTTCACCATAGCCCTCTATGGGCTTCCAAATATCCCTTTGCCAATTCCACAAGAACAGCCTTAGCGAAAGACTTCTTGAAGGGTAAGATGTAACTCTGTGGGATGAATTAACAGAACACAGAGCAGTTTCTCAGAAAGCTTCTTTCCAGTTTTGAACGGAAGATATTTCCTTTTTCACCATAGCCCTCTATGGGCTTCCAAATATCCCTTTGCCAATTCCACAAGAACAGCCTTAGCGAAAGGCTTCTTGAAGGGAAAGATGTAACTCTGTGAGATGAATTAACAGACGACAACGCAGTTTCTCAGAAAGCTTCTTTCCCGTTTTGAACGGAAGATATTTCCTTTTTCACCATAGCCCTCTATGGGCTTCCAAATATCCCTTTGCCAATTCCACAAGAACAGCCTTAGCGAAAGGCTTCTTGAAGGGAAAGATGTAACTCTGTGAGATGAATTAACAGAACACAGAGCAGTTTCTCAGAAAGCTTCTTTCCCGTTTTGAACGGAAGATATTTCCTTTTTCACCATAGCCCTCTATGGGCTTCCAAATATCCCTTTGCGAAATCCACAAGAACAGCCTTAGCGAAAGGCTTCTTGAAGGGAAAGATGTAACTCTGTGAGATGAATTAACAGAACACCGAGCAGTTTCTCAGAAAGCTTCTTTCCAGTTTTGAACGGAAGATATTTCCTTTTTCACCATAGCCCTCTATGGGCTTCCAAATATCCCTTTGCCAATTCCACAATAACAGCCTTAGCGAAAGGCTTCTTGAAGGGAAAGATGTAACTCTGTGAGATGAATTAACAGAACTCAGAGCAGTTTCTCAGAAAGCTTCTTTCCAGTTTTGAACGGAAGATATTTCCTTTTTCACCATAGCCCTCTATGGGCTTCCAAATATCCCTTTGCCAATTCCACAAGAACAGCCTTAGCGAAAGGCTTCTTGAAGGGAAAGATGTAACTCTGTGAGATGAATTAACAGAACACAGAGCAGTTTCTCAGAAAGCTTCTTTCCAGTTTTGAACTGAAGATATTTCCTTTTTCACCATAGCCCTCCATGGGCTTCCAAATATCCCTTTGCCAATTCCACAAGAACAGCCTTAGCGAAAGGCTTCTTGAAGGGAAAGATGTAACTCTGTGAGATGAATTAACAGAACACAGAGCAGTTTCTCAGAAAGCTTCTTTCCAGTTTTGAACGGAAGATACTTCCTTTTACACCATAGCCCTCTATGGGCTTCCAAATATCCCTTTGCCAATTCCACAAGAACAGCCTTATCGAAAGGCTTCTTGAAGAGAAAGATGTAACTCTGTGAGATGAATTAACAGAACACAGAACAGTTTCTCAGAAAGCTTCTTTCCATTTTTGAACGGAAGATATTTCCTTTTTCACCATAGCCCTCTATGGGCTTCCAAATATCCCTTTGCCAATTCCACAAGAACAGCCTTAGCGAAAGACTTCTTGAAGGGTAAGATGTAACTCTGTGAGATAAATTAACAGAACACAGAGCAGTTTCTCAGAAAGCTTCTTTGCAGTTTTCAACGGAAGATATTTCCTTTTTCACCATAGCCCTCTATGGGCTTCCAAATATCCCTTTGCCAATTCCACAAGAACAGCCTTTGCGAAAGGCTTCTTGAAGGGAAAGATGTAACTCTGTGAGATGAATTAACAGACCACAGAGCAGTTTCTCAGAAAGCTTCTTTCCCGTTTTGAACGGAAGATATTTCCTTTTTCACCATAGCCCTCTATGGGCTTCCAAATATCCCTTTGCCAATTCCACAAGAACAGCCTTAGCGAAAGGCTTCTTGAAGGGAAAGATGTAACTCTGTGAGATGAATTAACAGAACACAGAGCAGTTTCTCAGAAAGCTTCTTTCCAGTTTTGAACGGAAGATATTTCCTTTTTCACCATAGGCCTCCATGGGCTTCCAAATATCCCTTTGCCAATTCCACAAGAACAGCCTTATCGAAAGGCTTCTTGAAGGGAAAGATGTAACTCTGTGAGATGAATGAACAGAACACAGAGCAGTTTCTCAGAAAGCTTCTTTCCAGTTTTGAACGGAAGATACTTCCTTTTACACCATAGCCCTCTATGGGCTTCCAAATATCCCTTTGCCAATTCCACAAGAACAGCCTTATCGAAAGGCTTCTTGAAGAGAAAGATGTAACTCTGTGAGATGAATTAACAGAACACAGAGCAGTTTCTCAGAAAGCTTCTTTCCAGTTTTGAACGGAAGATATTTCCTTTTTCACCATAGCCCTCTAAGGGCTTCCAAATATCCCTTTGCCAATTCCACAAGAACAGCCTTAGCGAAAGACTTCTTGAAGGGTAAGATGTAACTCTGTGAGATGAATTAACAGAACACAGAGCAGTTTCTCAGAAAGCTTCTTTGCAGTTTTCAACGGAAGATATTTCCTTTTTCACCATAGCCCTCTATGGGCTTCCAAATATCCCTTTGCCAATTCCACAAGAACAGCCTTAGCGAAATACTTTTTGAAGGGAAAGATGTAACTCTGTGAGATGAATTAGCAGAACACAGAGCAGATTCTCAGAAAGCTTCTTTCCAGTTTTGAACGGAATATATTTCCTTTTTCACCATAGCCCTCTATGGGCTTCCAAATATCCCTTTGCCAATTCCACAAGAACAGCCTCAGCGAAAGGCTTCTTGGAGGGAAAGATGTAACTCTGTGAGATGAATTAACAGAACACAGAGCAGTTTCTCAGAAAGCTTCTTTCCAGTTTTGAACGGAAGATATTTCCTTTTTCACCATAGCCCTCTATGGGCTTCCAAATATCCCTTTGCCAATTCCACAAGAACAGCCTTAGCGAAAGGCTTCTTGATGGGAAAGATGTAACTCTGTGAGATGAATGAACAGAACACAGAGCAGTTTCTCAGAAAGCTTCTTTCCAGTTTTGAATGGAAGTTATTTCCTTTTACACCATAGACCTCTATGGGCTTCCAAATATCCCTTTGCCAATTCCACAAGAACAGCCTTATCGAAAGGCTTCTTGAAGAGAAAGATGTAACTCTGTGAGATGAATTAACAGAACACAGAACAGTTTCTCAGAAAGCTTCTTTCCAGTTTTGAACGGAAGATATTTCCTTTTTCACCATAGCCCTCTATGGGCTTCCAAATATCCCTTTGCCAATTCCACAAGAACAGCCTTAGCGAAAGACTTCTTGAAGGGTAAGATGTAACTCTGTGGGATGAATTAACAGAACACAGAGCAGTTTCTCAGAAAGCTTCTTTCCAGTTTTGAACGGAAGATATTTCCTTTTTCACCATAGCCCTCTATGGGCTTCCAAATATCCCTTTGCCAATTCCACAAGAACAGCCTTAGCGAAAGGCTTCTTGAAGGGAAAGATGTAACTCTGTGAGATGAATTAACAGACGACAACGCAGTTTCTCAGAAAGCTTCTTTCCCGTTTTGAACGGAAGATATTTCCTTTTTCACCATAGCCCTCTATGGGCTTCCAAATATCCCTTTGCCAATTCCACAAGAACAGCCTTAGCGAAAGGCTTCTTGAAGGGAAAGATGTAACTCTGTGAGATGAATTAACAGAACACAGAGCAGTTTCTCAGAAAGCTTCTTTCCCGTTTTGAACGGAAGATATTTCCTTTTTCACCATAGCCCTCTATGGGCTTCCAAATATCCCTTTGCGAAATCCACAAGAACAGCCTTAGCGAAAGGCTTCTTGAAGGGAAAGATGTAACTCTGTGAGATGAATTAACAGAACACCGAGCAGTTTCTCAGAAAGCTTCTTTCCAGTTTTGAACGGAAGATATTTCCTTTTTCACCATAGCCCTCTAAGGGCTTCCAAATATCCCTTTGCCAATTCCACAAGAACAGCCTTAGCGAAAGACTTCTTGAAGGGTAAGATGTAACTCTGTGAGATGAATTAACAGAACACAGAGCAGTTTCTCAGAAAGCTTCTTTGCAGTTTTCAACGGAAGATATTTCCTTTTTCACCATAGCCCTCTATGGGCTTCCAAATATCCCTTTGCCAATTCCACAAGAACAGCCTTAGCGAAATACTTTTTGAAGGGAAAGATGTAACTCTGTGAGATGAATTAGCAGAACACAGAGCAGATTCTCAGAAAGCTTCTTTCCAGTTTTGAACGGAATATATTTCCTTTTTCACCATAGCCCTCTATGGGCTTCCAAATATCCCTTTGCCAATTCCACAAGAACAGCCTCAGCGAAAGGCTTCTTGGAGGGAAAGATGTAACTCTGTGAGATGAATTAACAGAACACAGAGCAGTTTCTCAGAAAGTTTCTTTCCAGTTTTGAACGCAAGATATTCCTTTTTCACCATAGCCCTCTATGGGCTTCCAAATATCCCTTTGCCAATTGCACAAGAATAGCCTTAGTGAAAGGCTTCTTGAAGGGAAAGATGTAGCTCTGTGAGATGAATTAGCAGAACACGGAGCAGTTTCTTACAAAGCTTGTTTCCAGTTTTGAACGGAAGATATTTCCTTTTTCACCATAGCCCTCTATGGGCTTCCAAATATTCCTTTGCCAATTCCACAAGAACAGCCTTAGCGAAAGGCTTCTTGAAGGGAAAGATGTAATTCTGTGAGATGAATTAACAGAACTCAGAGCAGTTTCTCAGAAAGCTTCTTTCCAGTTTTGAACGGAAGATATTTCCTTTTTCACCATAGCCCTCTATGGGCTTCCAAATATCCCTTTGCCAATTCCACAAGAACAGCCTTAGCGAAATACTTTTTGAAGGGAAAGATGTAACTCTGTGAGATGAATTAGCAGAACACAGAGCAGATTCTCAGAAAGCTTCTTTCCAGTTTTGAACGGAAGATATTTCCTTTTTCACCATAGCCCTCTATGGGCTTCCAAATATCCCTTTGCCAATTCCACAAGAACAGCCTTAGCGAAAGGCTTCTTGGAGGGAAAGATGTAACTTTGTGAGATGAATTAACAGAACACAGAGCAGTTTCTCAGAAAGCTTCTTTCCAGTTTTGAACGGAAGATATTTCCTTTTTCACCATAGCCCTCTATGGGCTTCCAAATATCCCTTTGCCAATTCCACAAGAACAGCCTTAGCGAAAGGCTTCTTGATGGGAAAGATGTAACTCTGTGAGATGAATGAACATAACACAGAGCAGTTTCTCAGAAAGCTTCTTTCCAGTTTTGAATGGAAGATATTTCCTTTTACACCATAGACCTCTATGGGCTTCCAAATATCCCTTTGGCAATTCCACAAGAACAGCCTTATCCAAAGGCTTCTTGAAGAGAAAGATGTAACTCTGTGAGATGAATTAACAGAACACAGAACAGTTTCTCAGAAAGCTTCTTTCCAGTTTTGAACGGAAGATATTTCCTTTTTCACCATAGCCCTCTATGGGCTTCCAAATATCCCTTTGCCAATTCCACAAGAACAGCCTTAGCGAAAGACTTCTTGAAGGGTAAGATGTAACTCTGTGGGATGAATTAACAGAACACAGAGCAGTTTCTCAGAAAGCTTCTTTCCAGTTTTGAACGGAAGATATTTCCTTTTTCACCATAGCCCTCTATGGGCTTCCAAATATCCCTTTGCCAATTCCACAAGAACAGCCTTAGCGAAAGGCTTCTTGAAAGGAAAAGATGTAACTCTGTGAGATGAATTAACAGACCACAACGCAGTTTCTCAGAAAGCTTCTTTCCCGTTTTGAACGGAAGATATTTCCTTTTTCACCATAGCCCTCTATGGGCTTCCAAATATCCCTTTGCCAATTCCACAAGAACAGCCTTAGCGAAAGGCTTCTTGAAGGGAAAGATGTAACTCTGTGAGATGAACTAACAGAACACAGAGCAGTTTCTCAGAAAGCTTCTTTCCCGTTTTGAACGGAAGATATTTCCTTTTTCACCATAGCCCTCTATGGGCTTCCAAATATCCCTTTGCGAAATCCACAAGAACAGCCTTAGCGAAAGGCTTCTTGAAGGGAAAGATGTAACTCTGTGAGATGAATTAACAGAACACCGAGCAGTTTCTCAGAAAGCTTCTTTCCAGTTTTGAACGGAAGATATTTCCTTTTTCACCATAGCCCTCTATGGGCTTCCAAATATCCCTTTGCCAATTCCACAATAACAGCCTTAGCGAAAGGCTTCTTGAAGGGAAAGATGTAACTCTGTGAGATGAATTAACAGAACTCAGAGCAGTTTCTCAGAAAGCTTCTTTCCAGTTTTGAACGGAAGATATTTCCTTTTTCACCATAGCCCTCTATGGGCTTCCAAATATCCCTTTGCCAATTCCACAAGAACAGCCTTAGCGAAAGGCTTCTTGAAGGGAAAGATGTAACTTTGTGAGATGAATTAACAGAACACAGAGCAGTTTCTCAAAAGGCTTGTTTCCAGTTTTGAACGGAAGATATTTCCTTTTTCACCATAGCCCTCTATGGGGTTCCAAATATCCATTGCCAATTCCACAAGAACAGCCTTAGCGAAAGGCTTCTTGAAGGGAAAGATGTAATTCTGTGAGATGAATTAACAGAACTCAGAGCAGTTTCTCAGAAAGCTTCTTTCCAGTTTTGAACGGAAGATATTTCCTTTTTCACCATAGCCCTCTATGGGCTTCCAAATATCCCTTTGCGAAATCCACAAGAACAGCCTTAGCGAAAGGCTTCTTGAAGGGAAAGATGTAACTCTGTGAGATGAATTAACAGAACACCGAGCAGTTTCTCAGAAAGCTTCTTTCCAGTTTTGAACGGAAGATATTTCCTTTTTCACCATAGCCCTCTAAGGGCTTCCAAATATCCCTTTGCCAATTCCACAAGAACAGCCTTAGCGAAAGACTTCTTGAAGGGTAAGATGTAACTCTGTGAGATGAATTAACAGAACACAGAGCAGTTTCTCAGAAAGCTTCTTTGCAGTTTTCAACGGAAGATATTTCCTTTTTCACCATAGCCCTCTATGGGCTTCCAAATATCCCTTTGCCAATTCCACAAGAACAGCCTTAGCGAAATACTTTTTGAAGGGAAAGATGTAACTCTGTGAGATGAATTAGCAGAACACAGAGCAGATTCTCAGAAAGCTTCTTTCCAGTTTTGAACGGAATATATTTCCTTTTTCACCATAGCCCTCTATGGGCTTCCAAATATCCCTTTGCCAATTCCACAAGAACAGCCTCAGCGAAAGGCTTCTTGGAGGGAAAGATGTAACTCTGTGAGATGAATTAACAGAACACAGAGCAGTTTCTCAGAAAGTTTCTTTCCAGTTTTGAACGCAAGTTATTCCTTTTTCACCATAGCCCTCTATGGGCTTCCAAATATCCCTTTGCCAATTGCACAAGAATAGCCTTAGTGAAAGGCTTCTTGAAGGGAAAGATGTAGCTCTGTGAGATGAATTAGCAGAACACGGAGCAGTTTCTTACAAAGCTTGTTTCCAGTTTTGAACGGAAGATATTTCCTTTTTCACCATAGCCCTCTATGGGCTTCCAAATATTCCTTTGCCAATTCCACAAGAACAGCCTTAGCGAAAGGCTTCTTGAAGGGAAAGATGTAATTCTGTGAGATGAATTAACAGAACTCAGAGCAGTTTCTCAGAAAGCTTCTTTCCAGTTTTGAACGGAAGATATTTCCTTTTTCACCATAGCCCTCTATGGGCTTCCAAATATCCCTTTGCCAATTCCACAAGAACAGCCTTAGCGAAATACTTTTTGAAGGGAAAGATGTAACTCTGTGAGATGAATTAGCAGAACACAGAGCAGATTCTCAGAAAGCTTCTTTCCAGTTTTGAACGGAAGATATTTCCTTTTTCACCATAGCCCTCTATGGGCTTCCAAATATCCCTTTGCCAATTCCACAAGAACAGCCTTAGCGAAAGGCTTCTTGGAGGGAAAGATGTAACTTTGTGAGATGAATTAACAGAACACAGAGCAGTTTCTCAGAAAGCTTCTTTCCAGTTTTGAACGGAAGATATTTCCTTTTTCACCATAGCCCTCTATGGGCTTCCAAATATCCCTTTGCCAATTCCACAAGAACAGCCTTAGCGAAAGGCTTCTTGATGGGAAAGATGTAACTCTGTGAGATGAATGAACATAACACAGAGCAGTTTCTCAGAAAGCTTCTTTCCAGTTTTGAATGGAAGATATTTCCTTTTACACCATAGACCTCTATGGGCTTCCAAATATCCCTTTGGCAATTCCACAAGAACAGCCTTATCCAAAGGCTTCTTGAAGAGAAAGATGTAACTCTGTGAGATGAATTAACAGAACACAGAACAGTTTCTCAGAAAGCTTCTTTCCAGTTTTGAACGGAAGATATTTCCTTTTTCACCATAGCCCTCTATGGGCTTCCAAATATCCCTTTGCCAATTCCACAAGAACAGCCTTAGCGAAAGACTTCTTGAAGGGTAAGATGTAACTCTGTGGGATGAATTAACAGAACACAGAGCAGTTTCTCAGAAAGCTTCTTTCCAGTTTTGAACGGAAGATATTTCCTTTTTCACCATAGCCCTCTATGGGCTTCCAAATATCCCTTTGCCAATTCCACAAGAACAGCCTTAGCGAAAGGCTTCTTGAAAGGAAAAGATGTAACTCTGTGAGATGAATTAACAGACCACAACGCAGTTTCTCAGAAAGCTTCTTTCCCGTTTTGAACGGAAGATATTTCCTTTTTCACCATAGCCCTCTATGGGCTTCCAAATATCCCTTTGCCAATTCCACAAGAACAGCCTTAGCGAAAGGCTTCTTGAAGGGAAAGATGTAACTCTGTGAGATGAACTAACAGAACACAGAGCAGTTTCTCAGAAAGCTTCTTTCCCGTTTTGAACGGAAGATATTTCCTTTTTCACCATAGCCCTCTATGGGCTTCCAAATATCCCTTTGCGAAATCCACAAGAACAGCCTTAGCGAAAGGCTTCTTGAAGGGAAAGATGTAACTCTGTGAGATGAATTAACAGAACACCGAGCAGTTTCTCAGAAAGCTTCTTTCCAGTTTTGAACGGAAGATATTTCCTTTTTCACCATAGCCCTCTATGGGCTTCCAAATATCCCTTTGCCAATTCCACAATAACAGCCTTAGCGAAAGGCTTCTTGAAGGGAAAGATGTAACTCTGTGAGATGAATTAACAGAACTCAGAGCAGTTTCTCAGAAAGCTTCTTTCCAGTTTTGAACGGAAGATATTTCCTTTTTCACCATAGCCCTCTATGGGCTTCCAAATATCCCTTTGCCAATTCCACAAGAACAGCCTTAGCGAAAGGCTTCTTGAAGGGAAAGATGTAACTTTGTGAGATGAATTAACAGAACACAGAGCAGTTTCTCAAAAGGCTTGTTTCCAGTTTTGAACGGAAGATATTTCCTTTTTCACCATAGCCCTCTATGGGGTTCCAAATATCCATTGCCAATTCCACAAGAACAGCCTTAGCGAAAGGCTTCTTGAAGGGAAAGATGTAATTCTGTGAGATGAATTAACAGAACTCAGAGCAGTTTCTCAGAAAGCTTCTTTCCAGTTTTGAACGGAAGATATTTCCTTTTTCACCATAGCCCTCTATGGGCTTCCAAATATCCCTTTGCCAATTCCACAAGAACAGCCTTAGCGAAATACTTTTTGAAGGGAAAGATGTAACTCTGTGAGATGAATTAGCAGAACACAGAGCAGATTCTCAGAAAGCTTCTTTCCAGTTTTGAACGGAATATATTTCCTTTTTCACCATAGCCCTCTATGGGCTTCCAAATATCCCTTTGCCAATTCCACAAGAACAGCCTCAGCGAAAGGCTTCTTGGAGGGAAAGATGTAACTCTGTGAGATGAATTAACAGAACACAGAGCAGTTTCTCAGAAAGCTTCTTTCCAGTTTTGAACGGAAGATATTTCCTTTTTCACCATAGCCCTCTATGGGCTTCCAAATATCCCTTTGCCAATTCCACAAGAACAGCCTTAGCGAAAGGCTTCTTGATGGGAAAGATGTAACTCTGTGAGATGAATGAACAGAACACAGAGCAGTTTCTCAGAAAGCTTCTTTCCAGTTTTGAATGGAAGATATTTCCTTTTACACCATAGACCTCTATGGGCTTCCAAATATCCCTTTGCCAATTCCACAAGAACAGCCTTATCGAAAGGCTTCTTGAAGAGAAAGATGTAACTCTGTGAGATGAATTAACAGAACACAGAACAGTTTCTCAGAAAGCTTCTTTCCAGTTTTGAACGGAAGATATTTCCTTTTTCACCATAGCCCTCTATGGGCTTCCAAATATCCCTTTGCCAATTCCACAAGAACAGCCTTAGCGAAAGACTTCTTGAAGGGTAAGATGTAACTCTGTGGGATGAATTAACAGAACACAGAGCAGTTTCTCAGAAAGCTTCTTTCCAGTTTTGAACGGAAGATATTTCCTTTTTCACCATAGCCCTCTATGGGCTTCCAAATATCCCTTTGCCAATTCCACAAGAACAGCCTTAGCGAAAGGCTTCTTGAAGGGAAAGATGTAACTCTGTGAGATGAATTAACAGACGACAACGCAGTTTCTCAGAAAGCTTCTTTCCCGTTTTGAACGGAAGATATTTCCTTTTTCACCATAGCCCTCTATGGGCTTCCAAATATCCCTTTGCCAATTCCACAAGAACAGCCTTAGCGAAAGGCTTCTTGAAGGGAAAGATGTAACTCTGTGAGATGAATTAACAGAACACAGAGCAGTTTCTCAGAAAGCTTCTTTCCCGTTTTGAACGGAAGATATTTCCTTTTTCACCATAGCCCTCTATGGGCTTCCAAATATCCCTTTGCGAAATCCACAAGAACAGCCTTAGCGAAAGGCTTCTTGAAGGGAAAGATGTAACTCTGTGAGATGAATTAACAGAACACCGAGCAGTTTCTCAGAAAGCTTCTTTCCAGTTTTGAACGGAAGATATTTCCTTTTTCACCATAGCCCTCTATGGGCTTCCAAATATCCCTTTGCCAATTCCACAATAACAGCCTTAGCGAAAGGCTTCTTGAAGGGAAAGATGTAACTCTGTGAGATGAATTAACAGAACTCAGAGCAGTTTCTCAGAAAGCTTCTTTCCAGTTTTGAACGGAAGATATTTCCTTTTTCACCATAGCCCTCTATGGGCTTCCAAATATCCCTTTGCCAATTCCACAAGAACAGCCTTAGCGAAAGGCTTCTTGAAGGGAAAGATGTAACTCTGTGAGATGAATTAACAGAACACAGAGCAGTTTCTCAGAAAGCTTCTTTCCAGTTTTGAACTGAAGATATTTCCTTTTTCACCATAGCCCTCCATGGGCTTCCAAATATCCCTTTGCCAATTCCACAAGAACAGCCTTAGCGAAAGGCTTCTTGAAGGGAAAGATGTAACTCTGTGAGATGAATTAACAGAACACAGAGCAGTTTCTCAGAAAGCTTCTTTCCAGTTTTGAACGGAAGATACTTCCTTTTACACCATAGCCCTCTATGGGCTTCCAAATATCCCTTTGCCAATTCCACAAGAACAGCCTTATCGAAAGGCTTCTTGAAGAGAAAGATGTAACTCTGTGAGATGAATTAACAGAACACAGAACAGTTTCTCAGAAAGCTTCTTTCCAGTTTTGAACGGAAGATATTTCCTTTTTCACCATAGCCCTCTATGGGCTTCCAAATATCCCTTTGCCAATTCCACAAGAACAGCCTTAGCGAAAGACTTCTTGAAGGGTAAGATGTAACTCTGTGAGATAAATTAACAGAACACAGAGCAGTTTCTCAGAAAGCTTCTTTGCAGTTTTCAACGGAAGATATTTCCTTTTTCACCATAGCCCTCTATGGGCTTCCAAATATCCCTTTGCCAATTCCACAAGAACAGCCTTTGCGAAAGGCTTCTTGAAGGGAAAGATGTAACTCTGTGAGATGAATTAACAGACCACAGAGCAGTTTCTCAGAAAGCTTCTTTCCCGTTTTGAACGGAAGATATTTCCTTTTTCACCATAGCCCTCTATGGGCTTCCAAATATCCCTTTGCCAATTCCACAAGAACAGCCTTAGCGAAAGGCTTCTTGAAGGGAAAGATGTAACTCTGTGAGATGAATTAACAGAACACAGAGCAGTTTCTCAGAAAGCTTCTTTCCAGTTTTGAACGGAAGATATTTCCTTTTTCACCATAGGCCTCCATGGGCTTCCAAATATCCCTTTGCCAATTCCACAAGAACAGCCTTATCGAAAGGCTTCTTGAAGGGAAAGATGTAACTCTGTGAGATGAATGAACAGAACACAGAGCAGTTTCTCAGAAAGCTTCTTTCCAGTTTTGAACGGAAGATACTTCCTTTTACACCATAGCCCTCTATGGGCTTCCAAATATCCCTTTGCCAATTCCACAAGAACAGCCTTATCGAAAGGCTTCTTGAAGAGAAAGATGTAACTCTGTGAGATGAATTAACAGAACACAGAGCAGTTTCTCAGAAAGCTTCTTTCCAGTTTTGAACGGAAGATATTTCCTTTTTCACCATAGCCCTCTAAGGGCTTCCAAATATCCCTTTGCCAATTCCACAAGAACAGCCTTAGCGAAAGACTTCTTGAAGGGTAAGATGTAACTCTGTGAGATGAATTAACAGAACACAGAGCAGTTTCTCAGAAAGCTTCTTTGCAGTTTTCAACGGAAGATATTTCCTTTTTCACCATAGCCCTCTATGGGCTTCCAAATATCCCTTTGCCAATTCCACAAGAACAGCCTTAGCGAAATACTTTTTGAAGGGAAAGATGTAACTCTGTGAGATGAATTAGCAGAACACAGAGCAGATTCTCAGAAAGCTTCTTTCCAGTTTTGAACGGAATATATTTCCTTTTTCACCATAGCCCTCTATGGGCTTCCAAATATCCCTTTGCCAATTCCACAAGAACAGCCTCAGCGAAAGGCTTCTTGGAGGGAAAGATGTAACTCTGTGAGATGAATTAACAGAACACAGAGCAGTTTCTCAGAAAGCTTCTTTCCAGTTTTGAACGGAAGATATTTCCTTTTTCACCATAGCCCTCTATGGGCTTCCAAATATCCCTTTGCCAATTCCACAAGAACAGCCTTAGCGAAAGGCTTCTTGATGGGAAAGATGTAACTCTGTGAGATGAATGAACAGAACACAGAGCAGTTTCTCAGAAAGCTTCTTTCCAGTTTTGAATGGAAGATATTTCCTTTTACACCATAGACCTCTATGGGCTTCCAAATATCCCTTTGCCAATTCCACAAGAACAGCCTTATCGAAAGGCTTCTTGAAGAGAAAGATGTAACTCTGTGAGATGAATTAACAGAACACAGAACAGTTTCTCAGAAAGCTTCTTTCCAGTTTTGAACGGAAGATATTTCCTTTTTCACCATAGCCCTCTATGGGCTTCCAAATATCCCTTTGCCAATTCCACAAGAACAGCCTTAGCGAAAGACTTCTTGAAGGGTAAGATGTAACTCTGTGGGATGAATTAACAGAACACAGAGCAGTTTCTCAGAAAGCTTCTTTCCAGTTTTGAACGGAAGATATTTCCTTTTTCACCATAGCCCTCTATGGGCTTCCAAATATCCCTTTGCCAATTCCACAAGAACAGCCTTAGCGAAAGGCTTCTTGAAGGGAAAGATGTAACTCTGTGAGATGAATTAACAGACGACAACGCAGTTTCTCAGAAAGCTTCTTTCCCGTTTTGAACGGAAGATATTTCCTTTTTCACCATAGCCCTCTATGGGCTTCCAAATATCCCTTTGCCAATTCCACAAGAACAGCCTTAGCGAAAGGCTTCTTGAAGGGAAAGATGTAACTCTGTGAGATGAATTAACAGAACACAGAGCAGTTTCTCAGAAAGCTTCTTTCCCGTTTTGAACGGAAGATATTTCCTTTTTCACCATAGCCCTCTATGGGCTTCCAAATATCCCTTTGCGAAATCCACAAGAACAGCCTTAGCGAAAGGCTTCTTGAAGGGAAAGATGTAACTCTGTGAGATGAATTAACAGAACACCGAGCAGTTTCTCAGAAAGCTTCTTTCCAGTTTTGAACGGAAGATATTTCCTTTTTCACCATAGCCCTCTATGGGCTTCCAAATATCCCTTTGCCAATTCCACAATAACAGCCTTAGCGAAAGGCTTCTTGAAGGGAAAGATGTAACTCTGTGAGATGAATTAACAGAACTCAGAGCAGTTTCTCAGAAAGCTTCTTTCCAGTTTTGAACGGAAGATATTTCCTTTTTCACCATAGCCCTCTATGGGCTTCCAAATATCCCTTTGCCAATTCCACAAGAACAGCCTTAGCGAAAGGCTTCTTGAAGGGAAAGATGTAACTCTGTGAGATGAATTAACAGAACACAGAGCAGTTTCTCAGAAAGCTTCTTTCCAGTTTTGAACTGAAGATATTTCCTTTTTCACCATAGCCCTCCATGGGCTTCCAAATATCCCTTTGCCAATTCCACAAGAACAGCCTTAGCGAAAGGCTTCTTGAAGGGAAAGATGTAACTCTGTGAGATGAATTAACAGAACACAGAGCAGTTTCTCAGAAAGCTTCTTTCCAGTTTTGAACGGAAGATACTTCCTTTTACACCATAGCCCTCTATGGGCTTCCAAATATCCCTTTGCCAATTCCACAAGAACAGCCTTATCGAAAGGCTTCTTGAAGAGAAAGATGTAACTCTGTGAGATGAATTAACAGAACACAGAACAGTTTCTCAGAAAGCTTCTTTCCAGTTTTGAACGGAAGATATTTCCTTTTTCACCATAGCCCTCTATGGGCTTCCAAATATCCCTTTGCCAATTCCACAAGAACAGCCTTAGCGAAAGACTTCTTGAAGGGTAAGATGTAACTCTGTGAGATAAATTAACAGAACACAGAGCAGTTTCTCAGAAAGCTTCTTTGCAGTTTTCAACGGAAGATATTTCCTTTTTCACCATAGCCCTCTATGGGCTTCCAAATATCCCTTTGCCAATTCCACAAGAACAGCCTTTGCGAAAGGCTTCTTGAAGGGAAAGATGTAACTCTGTGAGATGAATTAACAGACCACAGAGCAGTTTCTCAGAAAGCTTCTTTCCCGTTTTGAACGGAAGATATTTCCTTTTTCACCATAGCCCTCTATGGGCTTCCAAATATCCCTTTGCCAATTCCACAAGAACAGCCTTAGCGAAAGGCTTCTTGAAGGGAAAGATGTAACTCTGTGAGATGAATTAACAGAACACAGAGCAGTTTCTCAGAAAGCTTCTTTCCAGTTTTGAACGGAAGATATTTCCTTTTTCACCATAGGCCTCCATGGGCTTCCAAATATCCCTTTGCCAATTCCACAAGAACAGCCTTATCGAAAGGCTTCTTGAAGGGAAAGATGTAACTCTGTGAGATGAATGAACAGAACACAGAGCAGTTTCTCAGAAAGCTTCTTTCCAGTTTTGAACGGAAGATACTTCCTTTTACACCATAGCCCTCTATGGGCTTCCAAATATCCCTTTGCCAATTCCACAAGAACAGCCTTAGCGAAAGGCTTCTTGAAGAGAAAGATGTAACTCTGTGAGATGAATTAACAGAACACAGAGCAGTTTCTCAGAAAGCTTCTTTCCAGTTTTGAACGGAAGATATTTCCTTTTTCACCATAGCCCTCTAAGGGCTTCCAAATATCCCTTTGCCAATTCCACAAGAACAGCCTTAGCGAAAGACTTCTTGAAGGGTAAGATGTAACTCTGTGAGATGAATTAACAGAACACAGAGCAGTTTCTCAGAAAGCTTCTTTGCAGTTTTCAACGGAAGATATTTCGTTTTTCACCATAGCCCTCTATGGGCTTCCAAATATCCCTTTGCCAATTCCACAAGAACAGCCTTAGCGAAAGGCTTCTTGAAGGGAAAGATGTAACTCTGTGAGATGAATTAACAGACCACAGAGCAGTTTCTCAGAAAGCTTCTTTCCCGTTTTGAGCGGAAGATATTTCCTTTTTCACCATAGCCCTCTATGGGCTTCCAAATATCCCTTTGCCAATTCCACAAAACAGCCTTAGCGAAAGGCTTCTTGAAGGGAAAGATGTAACTCTGTGAGATGAATTAACAGAACACAGAGCAGTTTCTCAGAAAGCTTCTTTCCAGTTTTGAACGGAAGATATTTCCTTTTTCACCATAGCCCTCTATGGGCTTCCAAATATCCCTTTGCCAATTCCACAAGAACAGCCTTAGCGAAAGACTTCTTGAAGGGAAAGATGTAACTCTGTGTGATGAATGAACAGAACACAGAGCAGTTTCTCAGAAAGCTTCTTTCCAGTTTTGAACGGAAGATATTTCCTTTTTCACCATAGCCCTCTATGGGCTTCCAAATATCCCTTTGCCAATTCCACAAGAACAGCCTTAGCGAAAGGCTTCTTGAAGGGAAAGATGTAACGCTGTGAGATGAATTAACAGAACACAGAGCAGTTTCTCAGAAAGCTTCTTTCCAGTTTTGAACGGAAGATATTTCCTTTTTCACCATAGCCCTCTATGGGCTTCCAAATATCCCTTTGCCAATTCCACAAGAACAGCCTTAGCGAAAGGCTTCTTGAAGGGAAAGATGTAACTTTGTGAGATGAATTAACAGAACACAGAGCAGTTTCTCAAAAGGCTTGTTTCCAGTTTTGAACGGAAGATATTTCCTTTTTCACCATAGCCCTCTAGGGGTTCCAAATATCCATTGCCAATTCCACAAGAACAGCCTTAGCGAAAGGCTTCTTGAAGGGAAAGATGTAATTCTGTGAGATGAATTAACAGAACTCAGAGCAGTTTCTCAGAAAGCTTCTTTCCAGTTTTGAACGGAAGATATTTCCTTTTTCACCATAGCCCTCTATGGGCTTCCAAATATCCCTTTGCCAATTCCACAAGAACAGCCTTAGCGAAATACTTTTTGAAGGGAAAGATGTAACTCTGTGAGATGAATTAGCAGAACACAGAGCAGATTCTCAGAAAGCTTCTTTCCAGTTTTGAACGGAATATATTTCCTTTTTCACCATAGCCCTCTATGGGCTTCCAAATATCCCTTTGCCAATTCCACAAGAACAGCCTCAGCGAAAGGCTTCTTGGAGGGAAAGATGTAACTCTGTGAGATGAATTAACAGAACACAGAGCAGTTTCTCAGAAAGCTTCTTTCCAGTTTTGAACGGAAGATATTTCCTTTTTCACCATAGCCCTCTATGGGCTTCCAAATATCCCTTTGCCAATTCCACAAGAACAGCCTTAGCGAAAGGCTTCTTGATGGGAAAGATGTAACTCTGTGAGATGAATGAACAGAACACAGAGCAGTTTCTCAGAAAGCTTCTTTCCAGTTTTGAATGGAAGATATTTCCTTTTACACCATAGACCTCTATGGGCTTCCAAATATCCCTTTGCCAATTCCACAAGAACAGCCTTATCGAAAGGCTTCTTGAAGAGAAAGATGTAACTCTGTGAGATGAATTAACAGAACACAGAACAGTTTCTCAGAAAGCTTCTTTCCAGTTTTGAACGGAAGATATTTCCTTTTTCACCATAGCCCTCTATGGGCTTCCAAATATCCCTTTGCCAATTCCACAAGAACAGCCTTAGCGAAAGACTTCTTGAAGGGTAAGATGTAACTCTGTGGGATGAATTAACAGAACACAGAGCAGTTTCTCAGAAAGCTTCTTTCCAGTTTTGAACGGAAGATATTTCCTTTTTCACCATAGCCCTCTATGGGCTTCCAAATATCCCTTTGCCAATTCCACAAGAACAGCCTTAGCGAAAGGCTTCTTGAAGGGAAAGATGTAACTCTGTGAGATGAATTAACAGACGACAACGCAGTTTCTCAGAAAGCTTCTTTCCCGTTTTGAACGGAAGATATTTCCTTTTTCACCATAGCCCTCTATGGGCTTCCAAATATCCCTTTGCCAATTCCACAAGAACAGCCTTAGCGAAAGGCTTCTTGAAGAGAAAGATGTAACTCTGTGAGATGAATTAACAGAACACAGAACAGTTTCTCAGAAAGCTTCTTTCCAGTTTTGAACGGAAGATATTTCCTTTTTCACCATAGCCCTCTATGGGCTTCCAAATATCCCTTTGCCAATTCCACAAGAACAGCCTTAGCGAAAGACTTCTTGAAGGGTAAGATGTAACTCTGTGAGATAAATTAACAGAACACAGAGCAGTTTCTCAGAAAGCTTCTTTGCAGTTTTCAACGGAAGATATTTCCTTTTTCACCATAGCCCTCTATGGGCTTCCAAATATCCCTTTGCCAATTCCACAAGAACAGCCTTTGCGAAAGGCTTCTTGAAGGGAAAGATGTAACTCTGTGAGATGAATTAACAGACCACAGAGCAGTTTCTCAGAAAGCTTCTTTCCCGTTTTGAACGGAAGATATTTCCTTTTTCACCATAGCCCTCTATGGGCTTCCAAATATCCCTTTGCCAATTCCACAAGAACAGCCTTAGCGAAAGGCTTCTTGAAGGGAAAGATGTAACTCTGTGAGATGAATTAACAGAACACAGAGCAGTTTCTCAGAAAGCTTCTTTCCAGTTTTGAACGGAAGATATTTCCTTTTTCACCATAGGCCTCCATGGGCTTCCAAATATCCCTTTGCCAATTCCACAAGAACAGCCTTATCGAAAGGCTTCTTGAAGGGAAAGATGTAACTCTGTGAGATGAATGAACAGAACACAGAGCAGTTTCTCAGAAAGCTTCTTTCCAGTTTTGAACGGAAGATACTTCCTTTTACACCATAGCCCTCTATGGGCTTCCAAATATCCCTCTGCCAATTCCACAAGAACAGCCTTATCGAAAGGCTTCTTGAAGAGAAAGATGTAACTCTGTGAGATGAATTAACAGAACACAGAGCAGTTTCTCAGAAAGCTTCTTTCCAGTTTTGAACGGAAGATATTTCCTTTTTCACCATAGCCCTCTAAGGGCTTCCAAATATCCCTTTGCCAATTCCACAAGAACAGCCTTAGCGAAAGACTTCTTGAAGGGTAAGATGTAACTCTGTGAGATGAATTAACAGAACACAGAGCAGTTTCTCAGAAAGCTTCTTTGCAGTTTTCAACGGAAGATATTTCCTTTTTCACCATAGCCCTCTATGGGCTTCCAAATATCCCTTTGCCAATTCCACAAGAACAGCCTTAGCGAAAGGCTTCTTGAAGGGAAAGATGTAACTCTGTGAGATGAATTAACAGAACACAGAGCAGTTTCTCAGAAAGCTTCTTTCCCGTTTTGAGCGGAAGATATTTCCTTTTTCACCATAGCCCTCTATGGGCTTCCAAATATCCCTTTGCCAATTCCACAAGAACAGCCTTAGCGAAAGACTTCTTGAAGGGTAAGATGTAACTCTGTGGGATGAATTAACAGAACACAGAGCAGTTTCTCAGAAAGCTTCTTTCCAGTTTTGAACGGAAGATATTTCCTTTTTCACCATAGCCCTCTATGGGCTTCCAAATATCCCTTTGCCAATTCCACAAGAACAGCCTTAGCGAAAGGCTTCTTGAAGGGAAAGATGTAACTCTGTGAGATGAATTAACAGACGACAACGCAGTTTCTCAGAAAGCTTCTTTCCCGTTTTGAACGGAAGATATTTCCTTTTTCACCATAGCCCTCTATGGGCTTCCAAATATCCCTTTGCCAATTCCACAAGAACAGCCTTAGCGAAAGGCTTCTTGAAGGGAAAGATGTAACTCTGTGAGATGAATTAACAGAACACAGAGCAGTTTCTCAAAAAGCTTCTTTCCCGTTTTGAACGGAAGATATTTCCTTTTTCACCATAGCCCTCTATGGGCTTCCAAATATCCCTTTGCGAAATCCACAAGAACAGCCTTAGCGAAAGGCTTCTTGAAGGGAAAGATGTAACTCTGTGAGATGAATTAACAGAACACCGAGCAGTTTCTCAGAAAGCTTCTTTCCAGTTTTGAACGGAAGATATTTCCTTTTTCACCATAGCCCTCTATGGGCTTCCAAATATCCCTTTGCCAATTCCACAATAACAGCCTTAGCGAAAGGCTTCTTGAAGGGAAAGATGTAACTCTGTGAGATGAATTAACAGAACTCAGAGCAGTTTCTCAGAAAGCTTCTTTCCAGTTTTGAACGGAAGATATTTCCTTTTTCACCATAGCCCTCTATGGGCTTCCAAATATCCCTTTGCCAATTCCACAAGAACAGCCTTAGCGAAAGGCTTCTTGAAGGGAAAGATGTAACTCTGTGAGATGAATTAACAGAACACAGAGCAGTTTCTCAGAAAGCTTCTTTCCAGTTTTGAACTGAAGATATTTCCTTTTTCACCATAGCCCTCCATGGGCTTCCAAATATCCCTTTGCCAATTCCACAAGAACAGCCTTAGCGAAAGGCTTCTTGAAGGGAAAGATGTAACTCTGTGAGATGAATTAACAGAACACAGAGCAGTTTCTCAGAAAGCTTCTTTCCAGTTTTGAACGGAAGATACTTCCTTTTACACCATAGCCCTCTATGGGCTTCCAAATATCCCTTTGCCAATTCCACAAGAACAGCCTTATCGAAAGGCTTCTTGAAGAGAAAGATGTAACTCTGTGAGATGAATTAACAGAACACAGAACAGTTTCTCAGAAAGCTTCTTTCCAGTTTTGAACGGAAGATATTTCCTTTTTCACCATAGCCCTCTATGGGCTTCCAAATATCCCTTTGCCAATTCCACAAGAACAGCCTTAGCGAAAGACTTCTTGAAGGGTAAGATGTAACTCTGTGAGATAAATTAACAGAACACAGAGCAGTTTCTCAGAAAGCTTCTTTGCAGTTTTCAACGGAAGATATTTCCTTTTTCACCATAGCCCTCTATGGGCTTCCAAATATCCCTTTGCCAATTCCACAAGAACAGCCTTTGCGAAAGGCTTCTTGAAGGGAAAGATGTAACTCTGTGAGATGAATTAACAGACCACAGAGCAGTTTCTCAGAAAGCTTCTTTCCCGTTTTGAACGGAAGATATTTCCTTTTTCACCATAGCCCTCTATGGGCTTCCAAATATCCCTTTGCCAATTCCACAAGAACAGCCTTAGCGAAAGGCTTCTTGAAGGGAAAGATGTAACTCTGTGAGATGAATTAACAGAACACAGAGCAGTTTCTCAGAAAGCTTCTTTCCAGTTTTGAACGGAAGATATTTCCTTTTTCACCATAGGCCTCCATGGGCTTCCAAATATCCCTTTGCCAATTCCACAAGAACAGCCTTATCGAAAGGCTTCTTGAAGGGAAAGATGTAACTCTGTGAGATGAATGAACAGAACACAGAGCAGTTTCTCAGAAAGCTTCTTTCCAGTTTTGAACGGAAGATACTTCCTTTTACACCATAGCCCTCTATGGGCTTCCAAATATCCCTTTGCCAATTCCACAAGAACAGCCTTATCGAAAGGCTTCTTGAAGAGAAAGATGTAACTCTGTGAGATGAATTAACAGAACACAGAGCAGTTTCTCAGAAAGCTTCTTTCCAGTTTTGAACGGAAGATATTTCCTTTTTCACCATAGCCCTCTAAGGGCTTCCAAATATCCCTTTGCCAATTCCACAAGAACAGCCTTAGCGAAAGACTTCTTGAAGGGTAAGATGTAACTCTGTGAGATGAATTAACAGAACACAGAGCAGTTTCTCAGAAAGCTTCTTTGCAGTTTTCAACGGAAGATATTTCCTTTTTCACCATAGCCCTCTATGGGCTTCCAAATATCCCTTTGCCAATTCCACAAGAACAGCCTTAGCGAAATACTTTTTGAAGGGAAAGATGTAACTCTGTGAGATGAATTAGCAGAACACAGAGCAGATTCTCAGAAAGCTTCTTTCCAGTTTTGAACGGAATATATTTCCTTTTTCACCATAGCCCTCTATGGGCTTCCAAATATCCCTTTGCCAATTCCACAAGAACAGCCTCAGCGAAAGGCTTCTTGGAGGGAAAGATGTAACTCTGTGAGATGAATTAACAGAACACAGAGCAGTTTCTCAGAAAGCTTCTTTCCAGTTTTGAACGGAAGATATTTCCTTTTTCACCATAGCCCTCTATGGGCTTCCAAATATCCCTTTGCCAATTCCACAAGAACAGCCTTAGCGAAAGGCTTCTTGATGGGAAAGATGTAACTCTGTGAGATGAATGAACAGAACACAGAGCAGTTTCTCAGAAAGCTTCTTTCCAGTTTTGAATGGAAGATATTTCCTTTTACACCATAGACCTCTATGGGCTTCCAAATATCCCTTTGCCAATTCCACAAGAACAGCCTTATCGAAAGGCTTCTTGAAGAGAAAGATGTAACTCTGTGAGATGAATTAACAGAACACAGAACAGTTTCTCAGAAAGCTTCTTTCCAGTTTTGAACGGAAGATATTTCCTTTTTCACCATAGCCCTCTATGGGCTTCCAAATATCCCTTTGCCAATTCCACAAGAACAGCCTTAGCGAAAGACTTCTTGAAGGGTAAGATGTAACTCTGTGGGATGAATTAACAGAACACAGAGCAGTTTCTCAGAAAGCTTCTTTCCAGTTTTGAACGGAAGATATTTCCTTTTTCACCATAGCCCTCTATGGGCTTCCAAATATCCCTTTGCCAATTCCACAAGAACAGCCTTAGCGAAAGGCTTCTTGAAGGGAAAGATGTAACTCTGTGAGATGAATTAACAGACGACAACGCAGTTTCTCAGAAAGCTTCTTTCCCGTTTTGAACGGAAGATATTTCCTTTTTCACCATAGCCCTCTATGGGCTTCCAAATATCCCTTTGCCAATTCCACAAGAACAGCCTTAGCGAAAGGCTTCTTGAAGGGAAAGATGTAACTCTGTGAGATGAATTAACAGAACACAGAGCAGTTTCTCAGAAAGCTTCTTTCCCGTTTTGAACGGAAGATATTTCCTTTTTCACCATAGCCCTCTATGGGCTTCCAAATATCCCTTTGCGAAATCCACAAGAACAGCCTTAGCGAAAGGCTTCTTGAAGGGAAAGATGTAACTCTGTGAGATGAATTAACAGAACACCGAGCAGTTTCTCAGAAAGCTTCTTTCCAGTTTTGAACGGAAGATATTTCCTTTTTCACCATAGCCCTCTATGGGCTTCCAAATATCCCTTTGCCAATTCCACAATAACAGCCTTAGCGAAAGGCTTCTTGAAGGGAAAGATGTAACTCTGTGAGATGAATTAACAGAACTCAGAGCAGTTTCTCAGAAAGCTTCTTTCCAGTTTTGAACGGAAGATATTTCCTTTTTCACCATAGCCCTCTATGGGCTTCCAAATATCCCTTTGCCAATTCCACAAGAACAGCCTTAGCGAAAGGCTTCTTGAAGGGAAAGATGTAACTCTGTGAGATGAATTAAGAGAACACAGAGCAGTTTCTCAGAAAGCTTCTTTCCAGTTTTGAACTGAAGATATTTCCTTTTTCACCATAGCCCTCCATGGGCTTCCAAATATCCCTTTGCCAATTCCACAAGAACAGCCTTAGCGAAAGGCTTCTTGAAGGGAAAGATGTAACTCTGTGAGATGAATTAACAGAACACAGAGCAGTTTCTCAGAAAGCTTCTTTCCAGTTTTGAACGGAAGATACTTCCTTTTACACCATAGCCCTCTATGGGCTTCCAAATATCCCTTTGCCAATTCCACAAGAACAGCCTTATCGAAAGGCTTCTTGAAGAGAAAGATGTAACTCTGTGAGATGAATTAACAGAACACAGAACAGTTTCTCAGAAAGCTTCTTTCCAGTTTTGAACGGAAGATATTTCCTTTTTCACCATAGCCCTCTATGGGCTTCCAAATATCCCTTTGCCAATTCCACAAGAACAGCCTTAGCGAAAGACTTCTTGAAGGGTAAGATGTAACTCTGTGAGATAAATTAACAGAACACAGAGCAGTTTCTCAGAAAGCTTCTTTGCAGTTTTCAACGGAAGATATTTCCTTTTTCACCATAGCCCTCTATGGGCTTCCAAATATCCCTTTGCCAATTCCACAAGAACAGCCTTTGCGAAAGGCTTCTTGAAGGGAAAGATGTAACTCTGTGAGATGAATTAACAGACCACAGAGCAGTTTCTCAGAAAGCTTCTTTCCCGTTTTGAACGGAAGATATTTCCTTTTTCACCATAGCCCTCTATGGGCTTCCAAATATCCCTTTGCCAATTCCACAAGAACAGCCTTAGCGAAAGGCTTCTTGAAGGGAAAGATGTAACTCTGTGAGATGAATTAACAGAACACAGAGCAGTTTCTCAGAAAGCTTCTTTCCAGTTTTGAACGGAAGATATTTCCTTTTTCACCATAGGCCTCCATGGGCTTCCAAATATCCCTTTGCCAATTCCACAAGAACAGCCTTATCGAAAGGCTTCTTGAAGGGAAAGATGTAACTCTGTGAGATGAATGAACAGAACACAGAGCAGTTTCTCAGAAAGCTTCTTTCCAGTTTTGAACGGAAGATACTTCCTTTTACACCATAGCCCTCTATGGGCTTCCAAATATCCCTTTGCCAATTCCACAAGAACAGCCTTATCGAAAGGCTTCTTGAAGAGAAAGATGTAACTCTGTGAGATGAATTAACAGAACACAGAGCAGTTTCTCAGAAAGCTTCTTTCCAGTTTTGAACGGAAGATATTTCCTTTTTCACCATAGCCCTCTAAGGGCTTCCAAATATCCCTTTGCCAATTCCACAAGAACAGCCTTAGCGAAAGACTTCTTGAAGGGTAAGATGTAACTCTGTGAGATGAATTAACAGAACACAGAGCAGTTTCTCAGAAAGCTTCTTTGCAGTTTTCAACGGAAGATATTTCGTTTTTCACCATAGCCCTCTATGGGCTTCCAAATATCCCTTTGCCAATTCCACAAGAACAGCCTTAGCGAAAGGCTTCTTGAAGGGAAAGATGTAACTCTGTGAGATGAATTAACAGACCACAGAGCAGTTTCTCAGAAAGCTTCTTTCCCGTTTTGAGCGGAAGATATTTCCTTTTTCACCATAGCCCTCTATGGGCTTCCAAATATCCCTTTGCCAATTCCACAAAACAGCCTTAGCGAAAGGCTTCTTGAAGGGAAAGATGTAACTCTGTGAGATGAATTAACAGAACACAGAGCAGTTTCTCAGAAAGCTTCTTTCCAGTTTTGAACGGAAGATATTTCCTTTTTCACCATAGCCCTCTATGGGCTTCCAAATATCCCTTTGCCAATTCCACAAGAACAGCCTTAGCGAAAGACTTCTTGAAGGGAAAGATGTAACTCTGTGTGATGAATGAACAGAACACAGAGCAGTTTCTCAGAAAGCTTCTTTCCAGTTTTGAACGGAAGATATTTCCTTTTTCACCATAGCCCTCTATGGGCTTCCAAATATCCCTTTGCCAATTCCACAAGAACAGCCTTAGCGAAAGGCTTCTTGAAGGGAAAGATGTAACGCTGTGAGATGAATTAACAGAACACAGAGCAGTTTCTCAGAAAGCTTCTTTCCAGTTTTGAACGGAAGATATTTCCTTTTTCACCATAGCCCTCTATGGGCTTCCAAATATCCCTTTGCCAATTCCACAAGAACAGCCTTAGCGAAAGGCTTCTTGAAGGGAAAGATGTAACTTTGTGAGATGAATTAACAGAACACAGAGCAGTTTCTCAAAAGGCTTGTTTCCAGTTTTGAACGGAAGATATTTCCTTTTTCACCATAGCCCTCTATGGGGTTCCAAATATCCATTGCCAATTCCACAAGAACAGCCTTAGCGAAAGGCTTCTTGAAGGGAAAGATGTAATTCTGTGAGATGAATTAACAGAACTCAGAGCAGTTTCTCAGAAAGCTTCTTTCCAGTTTTGAACGGAAGATATTTCCTTTTTCACCATAGCCCTCTATGGGCTTCCAAATATCCCTTTGCCAATTCCACAAGAACAGCCTTAGCGAAATACTTTTTGAAGGGAAAGATGTAACTCTGTGAGATGAATTAGCAGAACACAGAGCAGATTCTCAGAAAGCTTCTTTCCAGTTTTGAACGGAATATATTTCCTTTTTCACCATAGCCCTCTATGGGCTTCCAAATATCCCTTTGCCAATTCCACAAGAACAGCCTCAGCGAAAGGCTTCTTGGAGGGAAAGATGTAACTCTGTGAGATGAATTAACAGAACACAGAGCAGTTTCTCAGAAAGCTTCTTTCCAGTTTTGAACGGAAGATATTTCCTTTTTCACCATAGCCCTCTATGGGCTTCCAAATATCCCTTTGCCAATTCCACAAGAACAGCCTTAGCGAAAGGCTTCTTGATGGGAAAGATGTAACTCTGTGAGATGAATGAACAGAACACAGAGCAGTTTCTCAGAAAGCTTCTTTCCAGTTTTGAATGGAAGATATTTCCTTTTACACCATAGACCTCTATGGGCTTCCAAATATCCCTTTGCCAATTCCACAAGAACAGCCTTATCGAAAGGCTTCTTGAAGAGAAAGATGTAACTCTGTGAGATGAATTAACAGAACACAGAACAGTTTCTCAGAAAGCTTCTTTCCAGTTTTGAACGGAAGATATTTCCTTTTTCACCATAGCCCTCTATGGGCTTCCAAATATCCCTTTGCCAATTCCACAAGAACAGCCTTAGCGAAAGACTTCTTGAAGGGTAAGATGTAACTCTGTGGGATGAATTAACAGAACACAGAGCAGTTTCTCAGAAAGCTTCTTTCCAGTTTTGAACGGAAGATATTTCCTTTTTCACCATAGCCCTCTATGGGCTTCCAAATATCCCTTTGCCAATTCCACAAGAACAGCCTTAGCGAAAGGCTTCTTGAAGGGAAAGATGTAACTCTGTGAGATGAATTAACAGACGACAACGCAGTTTCTCAGAAAGCTTCTTTCCCGTTTTGAACGGAAGATATTTCCTTTTTCACCATAGCCCTCTATGGGCTTCCAAATATCCCTTTGCCAATTCCACAAGAACAGCCTTAGCGAAAGGCTTCTTGAAGAGAAAGATGTAACTCTGTGAGATGAATTAACAGAACACAGAACAGTTTCTCAGAAAGCTTCTTTCCAGTTTTGAACGGAAGATATTTCCTTTTTCACCATAGCCCTCTATGGGCTTCCAAATATCCCTTTGCCAATTCCACAAGAACAGCCTTAGCGAAAGACTTCTTGAAGGGTAAGATGTAACTCTGTGAGATAAATTAACAGAACACAGAGCAGTTTCTCAGAAAGCTTCTTTGCAGTTTTCAACGGAAGATATTTCCTTTTTCACCATAGCCCTCTATGGGCTTCCAAATATCCCTTTGCCAATTCCACAAGAACAGCCTTTGCGAAAGGCTTCTTGAAGGGAAAGATGTAACTCTGTGAGATGAATTAACAGACCACAGAGCAGTTTCTCAGAAAGCTTCTTTCCCGTTTTGAACGGAAGATATTTCCTTTTTCACCATAGCCCTCTATGGGCTTCCAAATATCCCTTTGCCAATTCCACAAGAACAGCCTTAGCGAAAGGCTTCTTGAAGGGAAAGATGTAACTCTGTGAGATGAATTAACAGAACACAGAGCAGTTTCTCAGAAAGCTTCTTTCCAGTTTTGAACGGAAGATATTTCCTTTTTCACCATAGGCCTCCATGGGCTTCCAAATATCCCTTTGCCAATTCCACAAGAACAGCCTTATCGAAAGGCTTCTTGAAGGGAAAGATGTAACTCTGTGAGATGAATGAACAGAACACAGAGCAGTTTCTCAGAAAGCTTCTTTCCAGTTTTGAACGGAAGATACTTCCTTTTACACCATAGCCCTCTATGGGCTTCCAAATATCCCTCTGCCAATTCCACAAGAACAGCCTTATCGAAAGGCTTCTTGAAGAGAAAGATGTAACTCTGTGAGATGAATTAACAGAACACAGAGCAGTTTCTCAGAAAGCTTCTTTCCAGTTTTGAACGGAAGATATTTCCTTTTTCACCATAGCCCTCTAAGGGCTTCCAAATATCCCTTTGCCAATTCCACAAGAACAGCCTTAGCGAAAGACTTCTTGAAGGGTAAGATGTAACTCTGTGAGATGAATTAACAGAACACAGAGCAGTTTCTCAGAAAGCTTCTTTGCAGTTTTCAACGGAAGATATTTCCTTTTTCACCATAGCCCTCTATGGGCTTCCAAATATCCCTTTGCCAATTCCACAAGAACAGCCTTAGCGAAAGGCTTCTTGAAGGGAAAGATGTAACTCTGTGAGATGAATTAACAGACCACAGAGCAGTTTCTCAGAAAGCTTCTTTCCCGTTTTGAGCGGAAGATATTTCCTTTTTCACCATAGCCCTCTATGGGCTTCCAAATATCCCTTTGCCAATTCCACAAAACAGCCTTAGCGAAAGGCTTCTTGAAGGGAAAGATGTAACTCTGTGAGATGAATTAACAGAACACAGAGCAGTTTCTCAGAAAGCTTCTTTCCAGTTTTGAACGGAAGATATTTCCTTTTTCACCATAGCCCTCTATGGGCTTCCAAATATCCCTTTGCCAATTCCACAAGAACAGCCTTAGCGAAAGACTTCTTGAAGGGAAAGATGTAACTCTGTGTGATGAATGAACAGAACACAGAGCAGTTTCTCAGAAAGCTTCTTTCCAGTTTTGAACGGAAGATATTTCCTTTTTCACCATAGCCCTCTATGGGCTTCCAAATATCCCTTTGCCAATTCCACAAGAACAGCCTTAGCGAAAGGCTTCTTGAAGGGAAAGATGTAACGCTGTGAGATGAATTAACAGAACACAGAGCAGTTTCTCAGAAAGCTTCTTTCCAGTTTTGAACGGAAGATATTTCCTTTTTCACCATAGCCCTCTATGGGCTTCCAAATATCCCTTTGCCAATTCCACAAGAACAGCCTTAGCGAAAGGCTTCTTGAAGGGAAAGATGTAACTTTGTGAGATGAATTAACAGAACACAGAGCAGTTTCTCAAAAGGCTTGTTTCCAGTTTTGAACGGAAGATATTTCCTTTTTCACCATAGCCCTCTATGGGGTTCCAAATATCCATTGCCAATACCACAAGAACAGCCTTAGCGAAAGGCTTCTTGAAGGGAAAGATGTAATTCTGTGAGATGAATTAACAGAACTCAGAGCAGTTTCTCAGAAAGCTTCTTTCCAGTTTTGAACGGAAGATATTTCCTTTTTCACCATAGCCCTCTATGGGCTTCCAAATATCCCTTTGCCAATTCCACAAGAACAGCCTTAGCGAAATACTTTTTGAAGGGAAAGATGTAACTCTGTGAGATGAATTAGCAGAACACAGAGCAGATTCTCAGAAAGCTTCTTTCCAGTTTTGAACGGAATATATTTCCTTTTTCACCATAGCCCTCTATGGGCTTCCAAATATCCCTTTGCCAATTCCACAAGAACAGCCTCAGCGAAAGGCTTCTTGGAGGGAAAGATGTAACTCTGTGAGATGAATTAACAGAACACAGAGCAGTTTCTCAGAAAGCTTCTTTCCAGTTTTGAACGGAAGATATTTCCTTTTTCACCATAGCCCTCTATGGGCTTCCAAATATCCCTTTGCCAATTCCACAAGAACAGCCTTAGAGAAAGGCTTCTTGATGGGAAAGATGTAACTCTGTGAGATGAATGAACAGAACACAGAGCAGTTTCTCAGAAAGCTTCTTTCCAGTTTTGAATGGAAGATATTTCCTTTTACACCATAGACCTCTATGGGCTTCCAAATATCCCTTTGCCAATTCCACAAGAACAGCCTTATCGAAAGGCTTCTTGAAGAGAAAGATGTAACTCTGTGAGATGAATTAACAGAACACAGAACAGTTTCTCAGAAAGCTTCTTTCCAGTTTTGAACGGAAGATATTTCCTTTTTCACCATAGCCCTCTATGGGCTTCCAAATATCCCTTTGCCAATTCCACAAGAACAGCCTTAGCGAAAGACTTCTTGAAGGGTAAGATGTAACTCTGTGGGATGAATTAACAGAACACAGAGCAGTTTCTCAGAAAGCTTCTTTCCAGTTTTGAACGGAAGATATTTCCTTTTTCACCATAGCCCTCTATGGGCTTCCAAATATCCCTTTGCCAATTCCACAAGAACAGCCTTAGCGAAAGGCTTCTTGAAGGGAAAGATGTAACTCTGTGAGATGAATTAACAGACGACAACGCAGTTTCTCAGAAAACTTCTTTCCCGTTTTGAACGGAAGATATTTCCTTTTTCACCATAGCCCTCTATGGGCTTCCAAATATCCCTTTGCCAATTCCACAAGAACAGCCTTAGCGAAAGGCTTCTTGAAGGGAAAGATGTAACTCTGTGAGATGAATTAACAGAACACAGAGCAGTTTCTCAGAAAGCTTCTTTCCCGTTTTGAACGGAAGATATTTCCTTTTTCACCATAGCCCTCTATGGGCTTCCAAATATCCCTTTGCGAAATCCACAAGAACAGCCTTAGCGAAAGTCTTCTTGAAGGGAAAGATGTAACTCTGTGAGATGAATTAACAGAACACCGAGCAGTTTCTCAGAAAGCTTCTTTCCAGTTTTGAACGGAAGATATTTCCTTTTTCACCATAGCCCTCTATGGGCTTCCAAATATCCCTTTGCCAATTCCACAATAACAGCCTTAGCGAAAGGCTTCTTGAAGGGAAAGATGTAACTCTGTGAGATGAATTAACAGAACTCAGAGCAGTTTCTCAGAAAGCTTCTTTCCAGTTTTGAACGGAAGATATTTCCTTTTTCACCATAGCCCTCTATGGGCTTCCAAATATCCCTTTGCCAATTCCACAAGAACAGCCTTAGCGAAAGGCTTCTTGAAGGGAAAGATGTAACTCTGTGAGATGAATTAACAGAACACAGAGCAGTTTCTCAGAAAGCTTCTTTCCAGTTTTGAACTGAAGATATTTCCTTTTTCACCATAGCCCTACATGGGCTTCCAAATATCCCTTTGCCAATTCCACAAGAACAGCCTTAGCGAAAGGCTTCTTGAAGGGAAAGATGTAACTCTGTGAGATGAATTAACAGAACACAGAGCAGTTTCTCAGAAAGCTTCTTTCCAGTTTTGAACGGAAGATACTTCCTTTTACACCATAGCCCTCTATGGGCTTCCAAATATCCCTTTGCCAATTCCACAAGAACAGCCTTATCGAAAGGCTTCTTGAAGAGAAAGATGTAACTCTGTGAGATGAATTAACAGAACACAGAACAGTTTCTCAGAAAGCTTCTTTCCAGTTTTGAACGGAAGATATTTCCTTTTTCACCATAGCCCTCTATGGGCTTCCAAATATCCCTTTGCCAATTCCACAAGAACAGCCTTAGCGAAAGACTTCTTGAAGGGTAAGATGTAACTCTGTGAGATAAATTAACAGAACACAGAGCAGTTTCTCAGAAAGCTTCTTTGCAGTTTTCAACGGAAGATATTTCCTTTTTCACCATAGCCCTCTATGGGCTTCCAAATATCCCTTTGCCAATTCCACAAGAACAGCCTTTGCGAAAGGCTTCTTGAAGGGAAAGATGTAACTCTGTGAGATGAATTAACAGACCACAGAGCAGTTTCTCAGAAAGCTTCTTTCCCGTTTTGAACGGAAGATATTTCCTTTTTCACCATAGCCCTCTATGGGCTTCCAAATATCCCTTTGCCAATTCCACAAAACAGCCTTAGCGAAAGGCTTCTTGAAGGGAAAGATGTAACTCTGTGAGATGAATTAACAGAACACAGAGCAGTTTCTCAGAAAGCTTCTTTCCAGTTTTGAACGGAAGATATTTCCTTTTTCACCATAGCCCTCTATGGGCTTCCAAATATCCCTTTGCCAATTCCACAAGAACAGCCTTAGCGAAAGACTTCTTGAAGGGAAAGATGTAACTCTGTGTGATGAATGAACAGAACACAGAGCAGTTTCTCAGAAAGCTTCTTTCCAGTTTTGAACGGAAGATATTTCCTTTTTCACCATAGCCCTCTATGGGCTTCCAAATATCCCTTTGCCAATTCCACAAGAACAGCCTTAGCGAAAGGCTTCTTGAAGGGAAAGATGTAACGCTGTGAGATGAATTAACAGAACACAGAGCAGTTTCTCAGAAAGCTTCTTTCCAGTTTTGAACGGAAGATATTTCCTTTTTCACCATAGCCCTCTATGGGCTTACAAATATCCCTTTGCCAATTCCACAAGAACAGCCTTAGCGAAAGGCTTCTTGAAGGGAAAGATGTAACTCTGTGAGATGAATTAACAGAACACAGAGCAGTTTCTCAAAAGGCTTGTTTCCAGTTTTGAACGGAAGATATTTCCTTTTTCACCATAGCCCTCTATGGGCTTCCAAATATCCATTGCCAATTCCACAAGAACAGCCTTAGCGAAAGGCTTCTTGAAGGGAAAGATGTAATTCTGTGAGATGAATTAACAGAACTCAGAGCAGTTTCTCAGAAAGCTTCTTTCCAGTTTTGAACGAAAGATATTTCCTTTTTCACCATAGCCCTCTATGGGCTTCCAAATATCCCTTTGCCAATTCCACAAGAACAGCCTTAGCGAAATACTTTTTGAAGGGAAAGATGTAACTCTGTGAGATGAATTAGCAGAACACAGAGCAGATTCTCAGAAAGCTTCTTTCCAGTTTTGAACGGAATATATTTCCTTTTTCACCATAGCCCTCTATGGGCTTCCAAATATCCCTTTGCCAATTCCACAAGAACAGCCTTAGCGAAAGGCTTCTTAGAGGGAAAGATGTAACTCTGTGAGATGAATTAACAGAACACAGAGCAGTTTCTCAGAAAGCTTCTTTCCAGTTTTGAACGGAAGATAATTCCTTTTTCACCATAGCCCTCTATGGGCTTCCAAATATCCCTTTGCCAATTCCACAAGAACAGCCTTAGCGAAAGGCTTCTTGATGGGAAAGATGTAACTCTGTGAGATGAATGAACACAACACAGAGCAGTTTCTCAGAAAGCTTCTTTCCAGTTTTGAATGGAAGATATTTCCTTTTACACCATAGACCTCTATGGGCTTCCAAATATCCCTTTGCCAATTCCACAAGAACAGCCTTATCGAAAGGCTTCTTGAAGAGAAAGATGTAACTCTGTGAGATGAATTAACAGAACACAGAACAATTTCTCAGAAAGCTTCTTTCCAGTTTTGAACGGAAGATATTTCCTTTTTCACCATAGCCCTCTATGGGCTTCCAAATATCCCTTTGCCATTTCCACAAGAACAGCCTTAGCGAAAGACTTCTTGAAGGGTAAGATGTAACACTGTGGGATGAATTACCAGAACACAGAGCAGTTTCTCAGAAAGCTTCTTTCCAGTTTTGAACGGAAGATATTTCCTTTTTCACCATAGCCCTCTATG